>NC_143147.1:37243342-37548897 GCF_059928025.1 Delphinapterus leucas
TTTGCACTTAATGGAAAGAGTTAAGTGAGGCTGTCCATTCATGCACAATAAATGCCTCTTGAATTGAATTGAATGGGTAAAATGAAGGTTTGTTTGGGGAAGGATGCCACCAGGCCCTGACCAATGGGAATCAGGGCTGTAAACCAGATGAACAAGATCATCTAGATAGGCAGTAATCAGATTGCTCAGAACAGAGATCTCAGTACCCCAAGGTAGGAAGAGTTCTTCTAAGGAGAGTGACAAAGAGTCAAACTCCATCTGCCAAAAGGATTGATCAGAAGACTTAGTTCACCTTAGAATGGATTCATTGTGCTGTGGGCTTAGTATCACTGAAGGAGATTATGGAGGCTTTTACTAGAGAAAACTTTAAAAATAGGATGGAGATCTCATATCCAGTTGGAATAATACTGCTTTTAGAGACCAAATGCCACTGAAAGATTTATAGAGGAAAGAGTAAATAATATAAAATGTAAAGATAGAAATAAAGCCTTGATGGAGTTTCTGAGGCTAAAAAAGGAAAATTTGTAGAACTGACTTCATAGGAATTTCACAGAATTCATTTCATTACAGTTGATTTCTTTTTATTAATACACTTTACCAGGGGAGTTGGATGCTTTTTTTTCCTCATAGAATCTAAAGTATGTTTATTTCAAATGGCCAGTAACACATGAATGATTTTTAAAGTAATATTTATATTCATGTCAAAAATATTTTTTAGCATTGTAAATGAAATTGGCCCAAATATAACAGGGCATTTAGTGATATTTAGTTATTGGATTCCTTAGATGTTTAAAGGCAAAAGACAGGAAGTTTCAGTATTGCAAAAATTCGGTATAAAGAAGCAATTTGAGTTTACTTATAGTCTCCTTATTTCTCTTTACCCTCAAGCTTACCTGGCAGTAACACTGCATTGATTCAGATTTTGTGATCATTTGATCTTATACTGATGACTAAACTGAAATTGGTATCTTTGTCTTCTTTATAAAGATATTGCCAAACACATTAATTATGCAAATATAATTTTAGGAGGCACTTATTTGAGTACAAAATAGGCTTTAAAGACATTATCTGCGTGTATATACATTGATGTTCTTAATCACAGCGTATATTAGCGAGGAGCAAAAGAATTTCTGTCATTTAGGCGTTTCAGTAATTGGGATTAGTGTTCCCACCAAATTGTTGCAGTTTATCTCTCTCTGCCCTTCTCTCCCACTTGTCTCCACCCACTAAATTTTCATATTTTTAAACTTAGATTTTCATATTAGGAAATACATGGAAACGAAAGAACGTTTTTGTTCAATTATGTACCGCCAGAGAGGATGTCATAGACCAATCTGCAAAGATGGTGGTTTTCTCTCGAATTTTACTAATGAAATAATCATCCCCTAGAGCAGCCTGCTCTCATTCTTCGCTTCCTCTCACCGACGGGCAGCATAACGTGGTTAAAATTCCAGACTCGGCTTAGATCTTGGCTCTAAGAGCCAGATTGACCTGCTCTCTAACTCTTCTGCCTTTGTTTTCTCCTCTGTAAGTGGAGGTGGCAGTACTGCTCCAGCCGATTCCTGGACCAGTAAACGAGATGCTCTAGGGGAAGCACTTAGAACAGCGGCCGATCTGAATGAAAGCTTTCACCACTTTCATTTGTATTCTTTTTTTTTTTAATTTGAGAGATTCTATTTCTTTTTTAAAAAATATTTTTCTATTTATTTATTTATTTTTGGCTGCGTTGGGTCTTCGTTGCTGTGTGCGGGCTTTCTCTAGTTGCGGTGAGCAGGGGCTACTCTCCCTTGCGGTGCGCGGGCTTCTCATTGCGGTGGCTTCTCTTGTTGTGGAGCATGGGCTCTAGGTGCACAGGCCTCAGCAGTTGTGGCACGTGGGCTCAGTAGTTGTGGCTTGTGGGCCCTAGAGCGTGGGCTCAGTAGTTGTGGCGCATGGGCTTAGTTGCTCCGCGGCATCTTCCTGGACCAGGGCTCGAACCCATGTCCCCTGCATGGGCAGGCGGATTCTTAACCACTGCGCACCAGGGAAGCCCCATGTTTATTCTATGATTACTATTTTTCTCTTTTCCTACTTAAGTGGGAACGAAGTAGTAGTGATGGCCAGCGATGATTGCTGTAGCAATGCTCTCCGCCCCTTGAGTCATTGTAGGGAAGAAAGGGTGATGGAGAGGCAGAGCCGGAGCATTCTAGGTACTGACATCTTTGAGAAGATATACCCCACCCCCCAAAAAAACCCGTTTGTGATCCCGTAACAGTGTAAGTGCCTGTTTCCTTGGATAGCTCCGTGGGCAAGGGCTGTGTCTTTCATCTTCACACCCCTTACCGTCCTCTGACTCTGTTCCTGGAAGACCTTGAGGGGGTGAAGGGGGAAATGTGACTTAATTCGTTTCTGTTAGTGCTCTCAAGCTTTTCCAGCGTGCTATAGGATTTGTGACTGGGGTTTCTTCTTTTTCCTTTTTTGGTGACACCTTTGGGTTGTGGAGTGGAGGACTGGCAGTGCCCCTAGCTGTGAGTGATGGGCTGCTGAGTGGGGGAGGCAGGACCGAGGGTTTCCATGGTAACGAACCCCCTAGGCTTCTGCTCCCCCTGGTGTAGCTCTCTCAAACATTTTCTTAACCCTCCCTACAAGATGAAAACCTGGCAGGGGGTGTCTCCGGAGAGGAAAAATAGACACTTCTGTCAAGGTACAATGGAAACATGAGGAAACTGAGAAAACAGAGGTAAATTATTTAGAAGAAAAGTGTGAAAATAGTTTTTTACACAAAAGGGAAAGCTGTAAGTCAGTTAATTTAAGAATTGGGATTAACCTGATATAACTTTGCTTTGCAGCCAGATCAGAGATGTGGAGTTCTTGGCATGGGTCTTAATATAGTACAGTGTGTACATATGGGTGTGGCAGGATAAACCTTTTAAAGGTACAACAGTCCTGCCTTAAGGATAACAAAGTACATCAGCATCAAACTAGTCAAGACCGTTCCCTCTTGTGAGGGGCGTTTGAGTTCCCTCACAAGAGGGAACTAAAGCTCCCTCAGCATATTTTTACATCCAATCAGTTACCTGAGCTTTTATAAAAGAGTAGGCACAATGCTCCTAAGTTTAAATGAGCTAATTGCATATGAAATCATAGCCATACCCATTATGTGTTAAAGCTGGGGTGCTGCCAAGCACTCAGTGTAAGAGGTTGTAGGAAATCAAGTCAGTCATATTAGAAATGAAATTGGGGGACTTCCCTGGTGGCACAGTGGTTAAGAACCCGCCTGCCACTGCAGAGGACACGGGTTCGAGCCCTGGTCTGGGGAGATCCCACATGCCGTGGAGCAACTAAGCGCATGCACCACAAATGCTGAGCCTGCGATCTAGAGCCTGCGAGCCACAACTACTGAGCCCTCACGTCGCAACTACTGAAGCCCGTGCACCTGGAGCCCGTGCTCTGCAACTAGAGAAGCCACCGCAGTGAGAAGCCCACGCACAGCAACGAAGAGTAGCCCCTGCTCGCTGCAACAAGAGAAAGCCCACATGCAGCAACAAAGACCCAACACAACCAAAAATAATTAATTAATTAATTAAAAAAAAGAAATGAAATTGGTTCCTGGAATTTAGTCTGCTCGCAAGAGGATTGGCTGTTGAGGATTCACTGCCAAAGCATGTTTTCTCTCTTCTTTGTTAGCCCTTCCATCCTGATTACAAGCTGCTTAAAAATAAACGTGAGCCCATCTCAAGGGCCAAAAACCATGGTGATCAGGATGAAATCATTTTTAGGCAGAAATAACAAGCTTTGATAAAGACATTCAGAGAAGCACAGTCTTAATAGCATCAGCACACTCTTGTTGGAGCCTTTAGACACCAAACTATTATAAATCAGATTTGGAGTCAGAGGTCGCCTGAGAAGCCATGATACCCAGGGCAAGTCACTTAAATTCTGAGCCCTGTTTCCTCGTCTGGATCATAGCGGCCAATTTTGTAGGAATGCTGTGAGGGTTAAATGCCATTAAATGGGCTAATCAGTGAGCAGACCTGGGAGAGTTGTCACTCAGTAAGTTTTAACTCAGAGTGATAATCTGGTATTTAAACATCACCTTCTACAAGAATGTGCTTGTAGTTCATATCTTTGGAGTCTCACTTTTAGAATTCCGACTTGCTGGGCTGAGTCTTTTCAAGCCCCATGATGCTCCTTTAGGTACACTAACAGATCTAATTTATTGTCTCAGCTATGCTGTTAATTACCTTAAGCAAGTTGTCAACCTCTCTGGGCTTCACTTCTTCATTTGTAAGATGGTAATAATCTATGTTTTCCTAACTTACAAATAAATATAAAATAAGACAGTCAATTAGAAAATTGACCAATCTAAATTCAAATCAAAGTATAAATCGTGTTAGCATTTTTATTTACATTGGATTTTAAGTGGTAAGAGGGGAAAACACATAGCAATAATTTCAAGGTAGACCATTTACAAAGAACACAGAATTTGGAATCAGCCAATCTAGGTGCCGGACCTGGTTTGCAAGGATTGGTGGTGTGTCTCTGGACAGGTCATTGAATCTCTCAAGGCCTCAGTTTTCTTATCTGTCAAACACGGGTGCTAGTTTTAGCTCTGTGACCCTGTATTCTAAGACTACTATGAATCGAAAGACAAATATTCAAATTTTGGTGCAAAAAATGTAAAGCTTCTTGGGGTGATGGTGCTGCTTCCAAGCTGGTCAATGGATTAAGAGTCTGACGTTCTGCCACTCACAAAGGATGACAGAGTTCAAAAGCTAAAACTGTAAAGCAAAAGACATTTGACACCTTTGGGAAAAAAAGTCAACAGCATTAAAGCTCGTTACTTCCTAAAGAATGGTCTTCATTCTGAATGGGAACCGCTGGCTTCTCTCTGGTGTTCAGCATTCCAGAGGAAGCCTGAAAGCAAGTTATCTGGCTAGAGTCATTGCTCCAAGGGTTAGATTTTTTTAAGCAGGGTTTTTTATTAGCCAGAGAAAAGAATTTTTAAAAAAGGAAAACCCCAAGACCCACAGCTAGCTTTGATGGCAACTTTTCTAGAAGGGCAGTTGCCAGCTGCGCTTTGGCTTTGCTCCTCTGGGCGGCCAGATCCCGGCTTGAAGGAGCTTCCCATGCATCAGGTTTCACCTCGGCCTGTTTGGATGGATTAGTAGGTACCTGGAATGTCATCTCGAAAGACTGAAACTTGGTCTGGGCTCAGTGGAAAGAGTTCTGTGATTGATTAGGGATGTCTGCCCTGGGCTTAGGTAGAACCATATTTGTGCCAGGTATTTGCTCTCCTGACAGAGCAGGTTATGAAGGATCCTTTAGTACTTGTCCCTCCAGTGGGCAGAAGATCAAGGACTCGGGCCAGTGCTGTTTCCGGTGTCCTGGAAAAGTGTTTATCCAAGACCCTGGCAAGTATTGTTTTTTTGTCAGCGGAAGTGTTAACTCTGGTTAGCTTCACAGAATGGAAGAAGGGAAGTCTGTTGATTCTGTACCATGGTCACAGGACAGGAGTGGCCAGGTGGAAGGAAGCTATAATTCCAACAGTCCCCGTCAGATTCCCGTGGATACTCCAGTGGAGCACAGACTGGGGTGCTTACTGCTCAGCAGAGGCAGCCGCAAGCCATAGAGCCTGGCAGGCTGTGGCCAGCGGTCACGGCTGCAGAGTCCCTGGAAAACTGGCCCTTGGAAGGACGAGGAGGCTGGGCCCTCGGGACTCCACACACTGTGATTCTTTTTTTTTATATATATAAATTTATTTATTTGTTTTTTATTTTTGGCTGTGTTGGATCTTCGTTGCTGCACACAGGCTTTCTCTAGTTGCGGCGAGTGGGGGCTACTCTTCATTGCAGTGTGTGGGCTTCTCATCGCGGTGGTTTCTCTTGTTGCGGAGCACGGGCTCTAGGTACATGGGCTTCAGTAGTTGTGGCACACGGGCTCAGTAGTTGTGGCTCATGGGCTCTAAAGCACAGGCTCAGTAGTTGTGGCTCATGGGCTCTAAAGCACAGGCTCAGTAGTTGTGGCACATGGGCTTAGTTGCTCCGCAGCATGTGGGATCTTCCCAGACCAGGGCTTGAACCTGTGTCCCCTGCATTGGCAGGCAGATTGTTAACCACTGAGCCACCAGGGAAGTCCCTACACACTGTGATTCTTGACATTGAATACAGAAGTTCTGTTACCTTCCTTAAAAAGCATTGGAGAATTTACCAGTCTACTTAGGATTGGAGGTGACCTTCAGTTACCCATGTTAGTAGTTCTGAAGTTTTTTTCTCTTCAGCTTTGGAATGTACTTTATGTTTTTGTGCTGTTGATCTGCTTTCCTAGAGATGTTTGAACGCTTCAGATTTTTCTTTTTGTAAAGCATGCTCTGGGGGAGTGTAGTGCTCTTCACAGCTCCCCCAGTGTGCTTCCCCTAGCCAGCCAAA
Organism: Delphinapterus leucas; assembly: GCF_059928025.1. NCBI lineage: Eukaryota > Metazoa > Chordata > Mammalia > Artiodactyla > Monodontidae > Delphinapterus > Delphinapterus leucas. Next base: position 37,249,750 of record NC_143147.1, read on the forward strand.
TGTCTTGGAGACGCCCTAATCTCCTAACTTTAAATCCATCAGCTACACTAGTGGATTAATAATAGTTGCGATTTATTGAGCACTTAGTATGTGCTTCCAGGCACCAGGGTCACTGTGTGACAAGGGATTGGTGCAGGAGTATATGGGGGCAGTGGGGTGAAGTGGGCTCAAGTTTAAACATTGTCTATGGAGAAGCTACAAAAGAGTTCACTGAGAGTGGACCTGACTTCCTCTGCTACTGCGGTTTCCTGCTCTTTCCAGTGACTGCACTTGAACTGTGCATATGATTAACTTTCAATTATCCTGAACCAATTAACCGGTTTGCAGATTAACCAAGGTGAAGGCTCACCTGGGCCTAGGAGGTGCTCATCATCTCAACTGCTCCATAATTAGCTGGTTATGGCTGATTGCATACCCCGTGGTCCAGGAGGCTGAGGGCTGGGCAGCTGCAAGGGAGGGGAGACAAGGAGCAGTGTCTTCTAGGACCTTCCACCCCCTTCAACGAGAGGAGCCCACTGGCTCATAAAATCCTGCAGTCTCTGGTACAGTCCCTGGGAGGTTCAGAGGCTCCTGGGGTCCTGGGTGCTCTGCCCCTGTCCCCGGTACCTTCCAAGTTGGGAAGATCAAGTTGGCTGGAGGGCACAGTGCATTTGAAATTCCCAGAGATGAAGTGATCTAATATGTTGAAAGGGGTGCAGTGAGCAGGGGCACTAATCCCCCTTTTCTTCCTCAGCCCGTGAACCACCCTTCCATCGCCACCCCAAAGATGTAGTTGACAGGCTTGAGACCCTGAGCAATGGATCCCTCCTGTGGTCATAGGAGGCCAAGGCCACAGTGGCAACGAGGTGGGAGTTGCCCACAAAAGCAAGGTGTTTGCCACACCTTACACCAGCCCAGAGTATACACAGTTTAACCCAGGAGCCAAACTCCTGCCATACTTGGAGTGATCTCAGTTTTGTGGGGAGGAACCTTGAATCCCAGGTAAACTCCAAATCTTGAGAAAGTGTCCATGACGGACTTTGGTCTATGGCCTGTCAAGGAAGAACAAGCCTTTGCACAGGATGGTGTTTGATGGGCTTCTGTGGATTATCTTTATGTCTTAAGCAGTGTTCACCCGAGCACCTGGCACGTCCTTTCACCTCTGTCTCCGTGATCATCCTGCACCTGCCAGGCCTGGAGGCCTTGCCTCAGTACAACCCAGTTTGCCGACAGCTGCGTTCCCTTCTCAGCCTGAGCCATGGGTTTCCTTGGGTCCTTCTCTTTGGCTCACGTTTTCCCAGGGCTGCTTGTGTGTACAGTCTAGAGATCACATTTTATTAACACAAAGAAATCTGCTCGGGCTGCCTGGCTCTCACAGTCACATGGAGAGAAATGTGCTCCTTCGCTTCGCCAGCCCTCAGCTCTCTGTGCAGAATACAGCCGAGAGCTGGGCACCGGGCCAAGCTTACATTTCACTTTGGAACACACTTTCACATCACTCGTTGGCAGGACATCCACGGCGGTGTCTATTTGGGGGGTAAGTCAGAGAAGTGTTATTTCCCTCTTCTGCGTGTCGAGAGATAGGACCTTTAAAAAATGTTTGACCAGGGCTTCCCGGGTGGCACAGTGGTTGAGAGTCCGCCTGCCGATGCAGGGGACACGGGTTCGTGCCCCGGTCCGGGAAGATCCCACATGCCACGGAGCGGCTGCGCCCGTGAGCCATGGCCGCTGAGCCTGCGCATCCGGAGCCTGTGCTCCGCAACGGGAGAGGCCACAACAGTGAGAGGCCCGCGTACCGCAAAAAAAAAATAATAATAAAATAAAAAAATAAAAATAAATAAAAAATGTTTGACCTTTCCCCATCCTTGTTGTCTGCAAGGTGCCCAGGTAGTTAGGTGATCCAGCGAAGCGTGGCAGCAGCGCGTGAGAGAAGCCCCCTCCCTCCCAGGCTCCCCTGTTTCCTAAATCAGTAAACATAGCCAGGACTGCCTGGGACAGAGAAACTCAGGCCAAGGTAATAACATCAAAACCAAAGTCCTGGAACTCTTGAGTAAACTAGTTACCCTCCCAGATAAAACAACTTTGTTGTCCAAATCTTCCTTTCCAAAGATCTAAGACTTTTCAAATGCTGGTCCAAGGCCAACCATTGAAAGAGAGAACTTCAGCAAGCCTCCTGGAATGGAAAACACTGTTAAAGTAAACAAACGAGCCTCTTCCATTCAGTTTTCCCTTACTGGTCTATTTTTATGTCTTATTTTACCACCCCCCACCCCGATACTTAACATTTTGTAATACTCTCCCTTCTCCACTTCTACTCCCATCTCCGTCTCACTTTTCTCAGGGAGCAAGCTGATCATTTTGCCTTCGGTAGCACAGATATCCAATTTCAAAAAGAGGAGTTGGGGGAAAGAGGTGGTATAATTCACTTCTTTTGGTGTCCCCTCATACTCAGCTCTTACACGTGGATGCCTGAAGCCTGACTTGGGTTTGAAAAGAAATTTGATCCTGGAATTTTAAACCCTTTTTAGGAAAGATTGGAATGGTTAGAAAACAAAGATTTACTGGAATAATACTGACTTTTCTCAATGAAACAGATCCCTCTTGAAACAAAAAAGTTGAAAGTAAACTCTTCCTTCCCCATCACACCAACCCATAAATTCCATGAGGATTTCCCAAGTGCCAAAGCTTATTCTAATTCTAGTGTTGACTACTTTGGCATGTTGCTTTTGCTGTCGGTCCCATCCAGCCAAGCAACAACTAATCAAGATTTAAAGAAACTTTTTCCCACAAGATGCATATGCCACCTGCTGCTTCGTAGGACAGGCCACCCGTGGGAAGCCCCCTCTCACTGAGAAGGATGCCCAGAACCTTGGGGACCCGGATGCAGTCTCCTGGGACCCGGATGCAGTCTCCTGCCAGTCACCTGGTGAAGCTTATGCTTACTCTGCAGAAGGGAGGTGGCAGAAACCCATTCCACCTGCAAGTAAGTAGCTTTAAAAATAATGCCAAGTTCTCATATGGTGGGTAGATGCCTCAGCTCAGTGCAGGGTGGAAAGAGTGCTACTTCACAGAGTAAAACGGTTGCAATCACATTACTCATTTCAGGAGAGGTCAGGTAAAGTTTATTGGAGAGATGAAAGTCACCCTGCAGTTTCAAAGAGTTCTCCTGAAAGCATTGAGAAATGGTTGAAGTTCAGAAGTTGATTTGAAGCTTTGTTTCCCTTCCCCTTATAAGCGAGACAGGTATTTTTTAGTCACATTTTCCTTTTTGATGGACAGAAGATCTGGCGGATGACTGGGATGGTCTGATCTGCAGTCAGCGGCAGGTCTGTTGTGTGGGTCATCTGCTTTCTGCATGGGCCGTGGTGAATGTGTAAGCTCTGGCTAGTTGCCATCTGCCACCCAGCAAGACAGCACCTCGAGGCTTTAACCCTCTGCCCTCGCTTGGGGAGGTGTTCAGGGAATGTAATTTCATGTTATAATTAACTGAAGCAATGTGCAGTGCTTTTCTTAGTGTGTTATAGTGGCACGACACTTATCACTCAGAATTGACTGTATCGGGACTGCTTTGACAATCAGTAGGTTAAGTGGTTGGGCCTGAGTTTGGCCTACTCTCGTGCCAGTGTGGGTACTTGAATCCTGTGAGAGTTTTGCATAAAACGGGTAGAGGTGTGTTGAACCCAGTTTTCCCCAAAGCACTTCTGTGGACTCTGCACTCGGCTTGCGAGTGTCTCAGAGGCACAGGAAAGGGTTTTCTCTAGGGCACCTAAGCCCATGCTTTACACTGTAGTTGGTGTAAGTGTTTACTCAGTAAACATTTGTTCAATGATTGAAATAACAAAGACATTACTTTCATTATAAATGGTTTTACAAGAGCACTTGTGCTCACTTTAATATCTTCAGTGATGCTGGCAGAATTCAGTTCAACATGGCGAGTCTTTGCAAAAGGTCACGTGAGTGTGTTGAGCTCCTTTGGGGCAGAACTGAGTCAGGGTGGTCTTGGAGGAAGGGACATGCAGACAGAACCCTGTGGACAGTGACAGGGCCAGGGCTCACCACAAGGCTTTGGTGAGCTGCTTTTCCATGTGAACTTTTTGCTATTTTCTGATTGGTTGTTAAATAGCCAAGGATGAAGTGTTTTCAGATGAGAGATCACAAGTAAAGGTGGATACTCAGCCCTGACTTTCCATCTTCAATGACAGACACACCTGGAAGTCAGCAGCTCCAGACTCTACAGTATTCCCAGATCACCTGTAAGAGTTCTTGAAACTCATCTAACAGGTTTTTTTTTAAATAAATTTATTTATTTATTTTTGGCTGCGTTGGGTCTTCGTTGCTGCATGCGGGCTTTCTCTAGTTGCGGTGAGTGGGGGCAACTCTTGGTTGTGGTGCGCGGGCTTCTCATCGCGGTGGCTTCTCTTCTTGCAGAGCACGGGCTCTAGGAGCACAGGCTTCAGTAGTTGTGGCACACGGGCTCAGTAGTTGTGGCTCATGGGCTCTAGAGCACAGGCTCAGTAGTTGTGGCACACGGGCTTAGTTGCTCTGTGGCATGTGGGATCTTCCCGGACCAGGGCTCGAACCCATGTTCCCTGCCTTGGCAGGCGGATCCTTAACCATTGCACCACCAGGGAAGCCCATCTAACAGGTTCTTAATTGGAATTTTTTTAAACATGGAATTCATAATATTTTATTTTATTATTTTTTGGCCACTCCATGTGGCATGTGGGATCTTAGTTCCTCAACCATGGATCGAGCCCAGACCCCCTGCAGTGGAAGTGAAGTGGAAGTGTGGAGTCTTAACCACTGGACCACCAGGGAAGTCCCCTCTTAATTGGAATTTTAACTGAGCAAGTAAGAAGTCCCATGTTGGGCTGGGGGAAGGGAGGAATGGAGAGGGATGTCGATTTTTTTTAGAAAACACCAACTTATATTTCTTTGGCTAATAGATGCGGAGGAGGCCTCTCTGGCTGGCGTGTGAGGATGTAACTTCCTTGAGCATAGGATTTGATTGGTTTATGGAGTGGTGCTTCTGCCCTTACCTGCCAGTGGTTGGGGTCACTAAAACACAGCCCTGCTGGAGAGGAGAGGTTCTTCCGAGGTCCACCCCAGGAGCAGCTGCAGCCCGCTACTGAGGGGTGTCAGGAGGCTGCCCTTCTGGCTCACTGCCTCCACAGCAACAGGTGAAGAGTTAGAATAGGTTGATGGCTGGACTTGTGATGTCCTCAGCAGTCCCTGAGCAGAATTCATTCTAAGCCCCCAACATGCTCTGTGCCCACACCAGGGAATACAGTGTGAAGCTTCTAGCAACACCCGGAGATGCTCGACCCTTCCCACGTATGCATGTTCAGTTTGCTGTATCTCAATTTAGTAGAACGTTGGGGAAAATAACCTCCCTCCTACCAGGGTGAGGTTGCAAAGGTCTCTGGAAGGAACAGTGCAGAAAATTATTCAAATAACTGAGGCATTTGAAAAATTATTTTGAGAAAGATTTAAAATATTTTTAAAAATACATAGCAAGCACCCTTCCTCCATTATCCAGAATTAACAACTTGGCATATTTACCATATATGTTCATATATAAATTTATATAGTCATCTATGAATTTAAACATTATAGATCAAGTTGGGGTCTTGGGGAACTTTTTAAAAAAAGCTGTGTGTGAACTCATAAGGCAGAGCAGAAATAACTCCAAATCTGCTTTCTCAGATGTGAATCCCTCCTGGCACTTTGGGTCTGTTGTATTAATAAATAAGCCTGGTTTTAGTCTAGTTAGAAAAGAAGGCCAGGCTGGTGCATTAGAACACTGCATTCCTTTTGGTTAGACTTTGTCAGAGGATAGACAGGCGGCTCTTTGGCACAGAGTTTCTGGGTGTTTCCCTTTGGAATATAAAAGGAGTATCCCTTAACCCCAGGAGAGACTGCACCAGAGCCATCTTCTTCCCTCGGTGCTGAAGAAAAACAGACAAATACGCACAACCAACATTCAAGAAGGGCGTGGTGCAGCCTGAAGACAGGTAGTGAGCTGTGACACTGGCTCACTCCAAGGACTGCAGTGTCATAGGGATGCCCGTTAGAGGTGGCAGCCGGAGTGGTCACCATTGTGCCTTCTCTCCTGGTTGGTGAAATCCTGTGAATCAGGCAATCTACAGTGTGCACCAGTTTTCCTCTGAACACAGAGCTTCCATCAAACAGATGGGTGAAAAGAAATAGCGTGATAATAGCTAACCCTTCTCTAGTGTTTACTGTAGTCTGGGCACTAGGCTGAGTACATGTATTATCTCATTAAAACTCAAAACAAACCCTGGGCACTGCTATTTTTAGTACTAGGTAGGTACTATTATTATGGTCCTTTCACAGATGAGAAAACCAAGACCCAGAGAACCGAGTAAATGCTGACGGGAGCCCAGTTAGTAGACAGCAGGGCTGGTACGTGCAGCCCCACAGCCTGGCACCAGCATCAATGCGCTGAGCCGCTACCTCTCCTGCTTCTCCATAGGAGGCACTTTGCTTCATGGAAGGTGGAGAACTCCTGGGACCTCAGAACCCCCGTGTGGATGGCACAACACAGTGTCTTAGGTGTACTGGGAACCTGGGTGTGGAGGGGATGCAGACGAAAGGAGCAACAAAGCCAGGCCAGTCAAACGCATTGTCTGTGGCGGCCCTGAGGTCTCCGCAGCCAGGGCCCGGAGAGGCCAGCTTTCAGAGCACAGGCTTTACTTTTAAATCATGAAGAGTTTAATTTAAAAATGGATTCTGTGCTTTGGTGTGACTCTCAAATCCACAGTGCCTTCCAATTTCTTAAAAGTGAGACTCTGTGAAATGATAAACACAGACATCCAGAAAGAGTCAGGGACAGTCTAGAGGGGTATCGGGAACATGTCATGCCTTGGTGCCAAGCCCACGGCACAGTCCACGTGAGGCAGAGAGCAGGGATCATCCTCCTGGTGCCCATTCTTTGCAGATCTGCCCTGGTACAATAGTGAGACCCACCAGTCCAGAGAATCTCAGTCTTCCATGCAGAGATCCCCCACTTCAGCCGCCCTGAGAAGCCCACATACAGAAGCATGCATGGCTGTGTGGATGTGCTGGGCGGCAGCTCTGCACTTTGCTGTCAGCCGGCTGGAAGGAGTGTTCGCCTTTACGTGCTTCTCAGAGATGTGCTTGCTGAGAGCTCCTTGCAGATTCAAAACATGGGGGACGTGTGTTCTTGAGAGCTGTGTATGTGAAGCAGTACAGAGCATGCAGACGGCACTTGGTAAATATTAGTTCCCTTCCCCTTCCTGTGTGTGAGGCAAGTCGTACAAGGGAAGCATCAGCAGTTCGGATGCAAAAATAGATCTCCATGTGAGGATGTGGCCTCTTTTCCTTGAGTGTGGACCAGATGTCAGGCTGCCTGGTGAGGACTCCAGGAACGTGACAGCTTCCTTCTTAGGGGCTTCATTGCTTCTTCACTCTATGGAGAGGCCTCCCTCTCCATGCACTTCTTGCATCTGAAAAACAAGAAAGAAAAAGAGGATGGTATAAAAGTCCCAGGAATGAACTTTCTGTTTTCTCCTTCTTAAAAAGGATTTGCGTGTTATTTGGATCTTACTTTCAAGTCTGATACCTGTTCATCACATCATTATCCCTGTTATTTAATAACATGACAAAAATTAATGTAGAACCACAGCAAATGGACATTTGTTTTGAGTGTGTTTATCTTTTTCCTTACCTGACATTTACTGAGGGCCAACTATTTACCAGGCACTGAGCTAGGTGTTGGGAATTCAGAGATAAGGAAGGGTCTATCCCTTGAACTTGAGCAGTTTATGAATTGCAAAGAGATAGTTAAATAATTGCGAATAAAGTGTTAAGGGTATGTACAAAGTGAAGGCAGGAGAGGTCAGCTCTGAATGGGGTGCGGAGGTAAGATCAGAGATGATCTTTGAATTGTGTATTGAAGAATAAGCACAAATTGTTCAATAAGAAGGATACATTTAAGTGACTCATTGAATTTTTCTTGTCTGATATTAAATTAATTTCCATTAAATATGCTCAAGAATTAATTCAGGTCATAGTGTTAAGGGACATGGGACTGGAATTTAAAAAAAAATGAGGGGGAAAAAGGAGAATAAAAAGAATGTATAGGGCGGTTAATCCACAGAGGGGCTAACTAACTCCCTCCTACCCAGAGAAGGGAAACCTTGCTGCATGGTGAGGGACCCAGGCTCTGCACTGCCAGGGCAGCCAAGCCACGTGTCTCAAACATGGCATGTTTAAAGAAGTTGGGAGGTTATAGGCGGCATAACAGATGTGATTTGACAGTTGCTGTGGCAACACACCCACTTCCAGAAAATCAGTTAGTGGGAGAGCAGGAGAACTCATGGTACTTGCCCTGGGCTGCCCTGTGCCCCACACTGCCTGTTCTGGGCCAAAGGTGTGGACAGATTGAGAAGGACAAATGCCCCACATGGCTGACTGCCACCTGCCTTTGTGGAATTGACTCTGGAGTAAGATAGGAGATGCGTAAACCAGAACAAAGACAACAGGGGAACAGTGTGGGGGAGGAAGGGGAGTTCTGAGCAAGCAGTGCCAACTCCTTTCAGAAAAATACCTCCCAAGCATTGTATTTGAATATATTGAATGACCCATAGATTTCTATGAAAAAATGCATATGGCATAAATGTGTATAAATCTCCCTTTATGGAAGCAGCAGCAGCAAAGAATGCTGTAGGCATAAGTAAAAGCGTCCCTAGAGTAGCAAAAGGACTTGAGTTAATGAAAAATTGGTTTTGAAGTTTTGGCTGAAGAGCTGGGTGATTGCCTCTGTGGCACCACCTTCTGGCAAATCAGAGATATCACATGGTGTGAATCCTCGGACTGTATAGGTGGTGGGTTTTCCAAGCTTCAGTGTACCAGCTGCTTACCTCCACAGGGGCTATTTCCTCCAGACTATTGGTTCTCAACCTTGGCCTCACTCGAGAATCACCAGTGGAGATTTTGGAAAAAGTTATTTAGAAATAGTTAATTACAAAGTAATATATGACCGTTGTAAAATGAAGTCAGAACTGTGCAGGTGTACAGCTTGAGTTCCTATATCCCATTCCTAGATTTAACAGTCAACAGTTCCTTGGATACTCATCCAGACATTTCCTTTGTGTTTATAAGCATATGTGAGTGTGTATATAAATATATTTGTACATATATTTATATAGAGATTGATTGTGTGTGCACAGAAGTATGGAAATATATGTATATGCACACACTATACATAGACTATATACTATACATAGTGCATATATACTATACATAATGTGCAACTTGCCTTTTTTACTTAATATCTTTTGGATATCTTTTCATACTAGTACATATAGACCTATCAGCTGCATGGAATCCCATTGCCTGGATATGCCATCATTTATTTAACAAGTACCTTTAGCTTGTTTCCATCCTTGGTTGCCATTCTCCGTACATTCAGCATACCTAAAGTTTAAATCCCTAGATGTGGAACTGTTGGATCAAAGTATGTAGGCTCCAGGGGCTTCCCTGGTGGCGCAGTGGTTGAGATTCCGCCTGCTGATGCAGGGGACGCAGGTTCGTAACCCGGTCTGGGAAGATCCCACATGCCGCGGAGCGGCTGGGCCGCTGAGCCTGCACGTCCGGAGCCTGTGCTCCGCAGCGGGAGAGGCCACAACAGTGAGAGGCCCGCGTAGCACACACACACAAAAAAAGAAAACTGTAGGCTCCAAAAGAATTGTACTAGTTCATACTCCCACCAAAAGTGTGTGCGAAGGCTATTTCTCCTTTCATAAATAAGTAAAACAACACAAAAATACAGAGCCCCAGGCCCCATTTTCAGAGCTTCTGATTGAGGTGGGAGGGGTGCTGAGCATCTTTATTTTTTTAGATCCGCAGGTGAACCTGGTCCATAACCAGGGTTGGGAACTATGGCCTTAGATAGAGGGGGTAAAGTTAGGAGCCGTTCTCCTAAATGCTGTTGCCTTGGTTATGCCCTTTCAGACCCAAACAGCAAGATTTCCCTTACTGTGGCCAGCTGGGGAATAGAGCTACCCATTTCCTCTGAAGTTCTTCTTAAACTAGAGATCTTTATTTAGACAGACATAAAATTAAATGAATCTGTATTTATTAGAGTAGGATTAAAGCTACAAGAGCCAGAGAAGTAACACCTAGGTACAGTTTGATACTTTTCTCACTATTCTGTAATTATTTGTTCATAAGTCATTTCTCCTTTAAAGACTTTTAAGAAATAATTGTTTAATTCCTTTCCGTGTGGCTTCAGATTCTATTAGAAGAGGTAGAGTTTGTGGATATTAAAGTCAGTACCTTGTTCTCTGATTTCGGTATGAAGAGCCCCTGGGCTGGTAGGCAGCTGGCCAGCTTTGGGAAGTAACCAAAGTGTCTCCCTTCTGTTGCTTAGTTAGCCACAGTAGCTGGAGAGAGAGAAAAATGACATCTCTTTTCCAGATAACCTGTTGTAAGCATTCTCCATCTTGGGGAATGATTCCTCCTTCACAGCCTGTTTCATTCCTCCCCTTGAGGCCGTGCCTTGCCATCCTCTTCTGTGTCTCTGTCCACTGAGCTGCTACCAAGGACGGTGTCCCTTGCTCTGTGGCATTAGGAAGCTGGGTCACGCCTTCACTCCTCCCACCAACCCGAAGACCATTGCCTGCAATCTAACAGCAAGTCTGTCTTTGCCTTTTTGAGGAAACACCCCTGCGCCCTCCCGTTTGTCGTTTGCCCACATTTCTTTTCAGTTGGTCTCTTTATCTCACTTCCATGTTTAGGTAAGAACTGCCTTCCGTTAAGTTTATATTAGGAAATCTGAGCCGATTGGGATGGTGGGGGGAAGGGGGCGTGGGGCTGGTGCGCACTGGAATGACAAAGGATCTCAGAGGTGCTTGGACACTCTGGGTCCACAGAAAGGTTGCAGGCTATGCTGGGCCTTCCCGTCTCATGTCTGTCTCATGCGTGGTCCTGACGGGCCCTGGCCTGAAGCTAAAGAAGAAGGTGTGCCACAACACTAAGGAACCCGCACAAGTGTTTGATAATGACTTAGTGTCTCATTGCTGTTTACCCAAGAGGCACACAGACCTCACCTGTGCCTGTGGAATAGAAAGGCAGATTTCTGCCCCATACAGATTTCTCTACATTAGGCAGGAGCCAGATGGGTTTAGCTTGGCTAATCTTAGTACAAGCTGGAAAATTCCAATTTTTCCAAAACAACACATTTCTAAGAAATTGTCTGGTTTAGAATATTATTCTAGCATATGTAAGGGAACCGCATGACTATGGGCTGACTTACTGCGGGCTTATAAATATGTATGAGAATTTACCTGCGGCTCCCTTTGTCCCGCACCAACGTGGTGGTGGTAAGAACTGCACTCAGTAAGCCCCTCCATTTTTATTCCTTGTCAGAATCAGTGGCTGTTGGGCAATTTTTCCCTTGTGTGGGACTTGAAGTTATTTGAGAAAACCTGAGTGTACGCCTTTTCCCAAGTCTTGGCTTGCATCTGGATGTAAAATCAGATGCATGACGCATGCTCATTGAATGTTGATTCAGATTATAGATCACTGGAAACTGTATGTGTTGCTCTTTAGTCTTCCCTTTTCCTCTGCCCAGATGACTGAGACTGAGCTGTCACTTCTTTAAAATAGAATTCCTCCCGTGATACCTCATCACAAATGTATATGCCGGTCAGGCGATAACAAGACCGATGAGCACCTACATGAAGCAGAGTGCCTGGCAGCTGCTGCAGAGGCTGGCAGTGCTCACCCCACCCCGGATGAGACACTGGGGGGCACAAAATCCATTGTGTTTAGTTACCAGCTGACTCTGTGGAATTAAGTTGATTTTCCCCCCAAGAATCCAGATCCCTGACTTAGCGTAACGCCACCCCTCACCCCCACCGCAGTTTCTGTTGCCTAGCAATAGTTATTTAGTAACCTTTCAGAAGTATCGTTAACTAATAAAGGAAGAGGAAGAGAACATCCCTATTCCGTGTTATATACACAGCCTGCGTTACAGACCTCTCTGTTGTTGGCTGGAGGGGGTGTCTACAGGCATTTTAATCTATCACCCTCCCTCTCTCTCCATAGCCCCTGCCCTCCAGCCCACAGCATACACTCTCTAGACCAAGAGTAAAAAAAGATGTCATAGGCCAACAACGTAATAGGCTGGGTCGCTCAACACCGCTCACAGAGATCTCCCTCAGAGAAGGCAGAACAGACAGGAACGTCCTGAGGACCATGTCAGAGCCCCAGGATTCCTGCCACAGGTGGGATCTAGGTGTGGGCTGCTTGAAGGGAATTGTTGGCCACCGGCCTGTGGCATTACTTTTGTGGGTGGGCACGTGCGGGTGGCAGTGGAAGTGTAGAGAGGAGGGTTAGGGCTTTGGAGCTGGCCCTGGTTTGAACGTAGGCTCTTCCAACTCACTAGCTGTTTGACCTTGAGCAAGTTACCCAAGCTGGTCGATTGCTTCTCCTTTGTTCAGTGGAGATGATACAGCTCCCTGGTTTGGAGGCGCAGGGACTGCCTGTGAGGGGTTGATAACATAGCTAGGAGAACCCTTCCTCAGTCAGTCCCGCTGCACCAACCTGTCCAAGGATTAGTTTACCTCCTGCCTTTCTGGCTCCTCTAAAGTACTGTCCACGGAGTCCTCTTCATCTACCCGTCCCTGAAATGTCCATGGCCCCCCAAGGCCTTGTCTTTGGTTTTCTTCTTGCTCTGTATTCTCTCCTGGGGGAATCTCGAGGCTATGAAATCTGCATCTCTAGTTAGGATTGCTCTCCTGCAGCCTGGACTCATGTTTAAAGCTGAGATCCACGTCCTTCAGCATCTTTATCTGTAGCCCAGAGGTGCCTTGGACTTGATGGATCCACAAGCAGATGCGGCCTTTTCTTCTGGATGTGCTCAGGACACTGTGTTCCGCATCTCAGTGAATTTTACCACCTCCTTTCTGGCTGTCCAGGCTGGAAACCTGAAAGTTAACTTGCTCTCTCCTTCTCTCTCCCTTATATTGACTTGACTGAGACTTATAAGTCTCTTAAAGGTTATTATATAATAACCTTTAAGGGTTATTAATAACACTTAAATCTACCTGGTCCTCTGCCATTGATGTGGGCGAACCTCTCACCATTTCCTGTCTCCCCTCCGATGCCTTCTCCTCTTGGTTGCCACAGCGTTATTTCCTCGATTGCTCACCATTCCCTTGAGGATAAGATCTGACCATCAAGGGCCCCTCTCTGTCTGGTCTCAACTCTTCCTACCCCTCTCCTTGCCCTCTGAGCTCTAACTACCAACTGCTTTCAGTTCCCTGCCTGGCCCATGAGTTCTGTCACATCTTCATGCCTTCACAGATTCTGTTCCTCTGCCTTGATTACCCCTTATCTCTTTACTTTCTGGACAATTTCAAGAATCCACCAAGATGCCAACTCCCTCTGAGAAGCATTTCCTGATGCCCCTGCACTCCCTCCAAGGATCTGGATTAGTGATCCACTTTTGGATTCCACCCTTTGGTTCCCCGGGCAAAGCCCTCCCATAGCACTTAGCACCTGTACTATGAACACCTGTTTGCTTACCTATTTCCACTTCCAGACTGTATGCTCCCAGACGTGGGTTTTATTTATATATTTCCAGAGCTTAGTCTGTAGTATGTCTCAGTATATGTTTGTTAAACAAATCAGTGTTTTAATCAACAAGCCTTTGTCAATCATCTTCTATGTGAGGCATTGGTAAGGGCTTTGCCTGAAAAGATTTCCAGTCTAGTTTGAGAATAGATAATTGCTTAAAAGCTATAGAGTCACTTAACCTGATAAAACTTCCAGGCCAGCATATGCTTAAGTGCAAGAGGATATAGATCTTAAGTGTGAGGGAAGTTGGAAGTTGTCACCAACACTGGGACCGTCAGCGGGAGGAGGACTTGACTTAGGCCTTGAGGGATGGTGCGACAGGTAGAGGCAGAGAGGATGAGAAGCGAGACCAGTGTGCCTGGAGCAGAGAGCAGAAGTGGGAGTGAGGACGTCCTTGACCTCCAGATGGAGAGCTTGGACTGGAAGGCAGTGGGAGGCCACTGCTGCCGTTGATCATGGTAGAGATGTTCCAGGAAGAGGAACCTGGTGGTCGTGTTGCAGGACAGGATTGCAGGTGGCAGACAGGCCAGTTAGCAAGGCACTGAATTTGTCCAGGTCCTCAGAGGAATGGCCTGCCCTGCACTGGCCTGTGACAGGGATCTGAACCACAGCGGAAAAACCTTCACTGAACTTAAGGATAATTTATTGCAAGAGCTAGAATGAGCCTTTGCTGTCATCCCAAACTCTTGTCCCATTATATAACGGGTGGTCAAACCAAAGCCCAGGGATTCTCCCCCACAGTTCCCATTACTGGCGTGGTCTCTGGATTTCGATCCTTCTGCATGAGAGGGGTGTGGTTAAAGTTCAGAGCCTGATGGAAAGGCGACGACAGTTCTCAGGCTGATGGTCCCTGGGAGCTTGGAGGATGAGTTTGGCTTTGAGACAACAGTGAGCCATGACCAGCAGCGCCCAGACCAGTGCAGGATTCTCTGTGAACTCTGGGGTGAGGGAATTTCAGAGAGCGCAGGCCAGGTGCCAAGGCAGGAGGCTTTAGAAAAGCTTGTTTACTTTTGGGTACTCAACTTGGAGACTCGCACAGGAAGGAATTTTTGTGGATCTCCTTGAGCAGCCACAGAACCACAGACACACCTGAATCCTATTCACGTTCATCCGGAAACTCAGGCTTTAAAACAATTCTGGTTTTCTTCCTATGTTTGTTTGGACTGGTTGGGGGGTTGAGAGAGGAGGAAGGGTGTTGCTCAGGAGAGTGTGGGCCACTTGTTTGCAGTCGGTTCCTGGGTTCACAGTGGACGTCAGCAAGCCCTGCACTTACCTCATGCTCTGCTTCACTCTCTCCTCTAAATCCAAACAAAAAACTCACATGGCCCAAAGGAGAATAGTCAGTTTAATAACTCAGCGTGACAGCAATTTGAAAACTGCGGGTTTCAAATGACTAGGCCTGCACATTTTCACCATCTCAGACAATTAAAGAGACTCCGGGGACCTAGGTGGTGCTGATTCCCGCGGTGCATGTTGTCATTAAAGATGGAAAGAGCCTCCAGGTATAGAGAGCTTGTTTCTCTGCTTGATAAGAAGGTAGCCCCAGCCTAGGGGGACCTCAGTAAATTGCTTAGTGGCTCAATTTCTCCGTAGGTAAAATGTGCCCATGGGCCCTACGTGCTTCGCAGGGTTGTCAGGAGGGTGGGACGAGGCTATAGATATTCAGCATGCACTTGAACCAGGTCTAGATGCAGCATGTAGATGCAGGCAGGAGCCCCTCCTCTGCTCCTGCCTGGAAAGCTGACATCACCACCGTGCCCACATGGGGGCTCTGAGGAGGGGCTGAGGTTAGGACTCTAGTCCCCTCTTTATCCTTTCCAGATGTCTCTTGTTGCTTATCCTCTAGCATGTGGAGTTGCAGAAGGGCTTGAAGTGGCCATTCTGGATTATAGCCACTATCACTGTTACAGCCTTGGGAGGATTGGGCCTCTACTGTCCCAGAAGAGATGGCTGCGGGGACTTCCCTGGTGGCTCAGTGGTTAAGAATCCTCCCGCCAATGCAGGGGACACAGGTTCAAGCCCTGGTCCTGGAAGATCCCACATGCTGTGGAGCAACTGAGCCCGTGCACCACAACTACTGAGTCTGTGCTCTAGAGCCTGCGAGCCACAACTACTGAGCCCGTGTGCCACAACTACTGAAGCCCACGCACCTAGAGTCCGTGCTCCGCAACAAGAGAAGCCACCACAATGAGAAGCCCGCACACCGCAGCGAAGAGTAGCCCCCACTCGCCACAACTAGAGGAAGCCTGTACATAGCAACAAAGACCCAGCACAGCCAAAAATAAATAAATTAAAAAATAAAAAAGAAGGGATGGCTGCTGCACAGAGCATTTGAAGACTGGGCAAGCAGGCAGTTGGTGGGACTCAACCTTGCACTTCCCAGGTCTTCACCCACCTGCATTTCCTACAAGTGCAGAGGAAGCCAGGAGGCCTGCTTTTCTCCAGCCATGCATGTTCCATGACTTGGGGTGGAGTGGCGCAGGGACATGAGTGTGTGGGGGGGGAGGGACAGTGCACCTTGTTCCTAGTTTATGACACTCCCTACGCACCTGTGACGGGGCAGGGGTGGGGGTCAGTGTCGCAAGATCTGAAATCCACAGGCTTTGGTCTCTGGCACTGTGAGTACATTTCTGGCCACGCTGTTACTTGTCTGCACACGGCGGTGCTGTGACAGCAGTGGGGAGAGGCTCTTAGCCCCCGGGAGAGCAGGTGAAGGGGACTCTGCTGCTCTGTCTTGGGGACAGTGGCGTGGTGGCCAGGGGGCCCACACGTGCCCTGACCCCTGAATGGAACTGATCTGCCCCATGTCACTGACTGCCAGCGGGCGTGGCTCTGAGCCGCTCTGCTCTCGCCTCTCAAGTTCACCTCAAGGAGGCAGGTTTCTTGCTGACTCCACTGGCAAGACACGCGCTGATCCGCAGCCTTGGAATGAGAGGCCTTGCTAATCCAGTCCCAGCCTCTGCCAGATCAGGAGCTGCCAAGTCAAGTCAGGGCCATTTTGGGTACTGGTGCACCATCCCAGAGCAGCATGCTGGTCCTGGACACAGGTCACACTTGGTGACATCCGGCAGGCTTTTCTTGGGCTGCAGCCGGAGGGAGGTGTGTGCTGGGGGGCTCAGGGAGGGACGTGCGGACTCCACACCCCCGCCCCCGAGTGGCCTCCCCACATCCTGCCCATCCCAGCCGGCCCCAGCGGACAGAGGAGGGAACAGTACTCTGCATGGGGGAGTGGCTGGCCCCAGGCCACAGAGCTATTTAGGGGCAAAGGCACCGTGAGTCCAGGTCTGTCTGTGCTTTCTGATGAATCGAGCCATCTCCCAGGACGGGTCAAAGTGAGGGACGAAGGCCAGAGCAGGAGCCTGGAACGGTGTTCCAGCTGTCTCTGCCCAAACCCAGACCCAGTATTAATTGGCATACTGATAATTCAAGGGTATAGACCTAAAACATGCCTCCCCCATGACGTGGCCTCTGCAGCCATATCCCATAACAGAATAAATGAGGCGTGGTCTCTGGCTATCCAGAATCTCTTTAAAGATGCCTGAGTGAGATGTAGTGTTGACAGGAGCCCTAGCCCTGAGGCTCATTAGTTGTTTTGTCATTGAAGGAGTGCTCTTGGCAGGAGCTCGCCATTCAGGAGGACCGAAGTAGTGGAGGAGGGAAGAGAGGGAAAGGAAATGGGGTGGCTGGCTGCCCGAAAGTTCCTGGGGCTCTTGTCCATAGCCGGAGGCATTTCTGCCTCCTTGGGGGACCATCTGCTGCCCAGGAACCTGGTGGGCCATGGGAGACTGAACCCCACCAACCTCCCACCAGCTTTCTGGTTGCATGACTTTGTGTATGGGTGTTGGGGGCGGATTTCACCTCTGACCCTCCACTTCGTCATTCATAAAATGTGGCGCAGGCTGATGGGTCAGTGGAACATTGTACTTGAGGCCAGGAGACCCAGGTCCTGATGCAAAACTCTCAGTTGAGAAGCACACAGTCCCTTGCTGTCCTTTGAAGCATTTACATGCTTAAGAACTTGGGCTTTAGAATCAGAAGAGTTGGGAGGTGAGATTCTGTTTCATGTACTAGTTGGGCAACCTTGGGCAAATCATTTAGCTTTCTGAGCTTGTCTTAAACTGTCTGGAAAATGGGGTTACTAATGATTCCACCTTCACACAGCTATCTATTTTTTTTTTAATTTCTTTATTTTATTATTTATTTTAGTTTGGCTGCATTGGGTCTTCATTGCTGCGTGCAGGCTTTTCTCTAGTTGGGGAGAGGGGGGCTACTCTTTGTTGCGGTGTGCGGGCTTCTCATTGCAGTGGCTTCTGTTGTTGTGGAGCACGGGCTCTAGGCGCGTGGGCTTCAGTAGTTGTGGCACTCGTGTTCAGTAGTTGTGGCTCGCGGCCTCTAGAGGGCAGGCTAAGTAGTTGTGGCTCACGGGCTTAGTTGCTCTGCAGCATGTAGGATCTTCCTGGACCAGGGCTCGAACCCGTGTCCCCTGCATTGGCAGGCGGATTCTTAACCACTGCACCACGAGGGAAGCCCCACACAACTATCTTGAGGATTAAGTGAGGTGATACACTGGCAGGGCCTTGGCGAGGGGGTGGTCCTCCCGGCCACTCATCACTGTGACTAACTGGTTACTCAGCGGGCAGGGGAGGCCTGTCTGCCAGCCCACGGGACTGCATTTCATTCGCCCTCTCAGTAAATGGTAACAGACAGACCCTTCCTAATGTGTACAAGTAATGGATTGGGCTGGCTTCTCGGTGCTGTGCTTTACCCATAGTTCTGTTGACAGCCTGTTACTGGGTGGAGAGAGTTGTTGGAAAAGAGCTGCTTTGATCAAAGTAATCTTTATAGAGGACCTTTCAGTGTATTTGGTCCACAATCACAGATAGCACTTAACTGGGCACCTTGTCTGGATATGGCACAAATGAAGTGTGTGTGTGTGTGTGTGTGTGTGTGTGTGTGTGTGTGTGAGAGAGAGAGAGAGAGAGAGAGAGGGAGAGGGAGAGGGAGAGGGAGAGGGAGGGAGGGAGGGAGGGAGGGAGAGAGAGAGAGGGAGAGAGAGAGAGAGAGAGAGGCGGTGGCAGGTGGGGATTTGTTTTTGCCTTGAAGTCAGTGTATCAGCTGAGTAAGGCTCAGGACACTTGAAAATTCTCAGGGTTATGACAGATTCCCAGCCGCTGGAGTTGAGAAGGACTCTTTCTAATATAATCTTTGGTTAAGCCTTTTCTTTCTCCTCTTCTTCCTTTCTGGGGGTTTGAATGGTCTTTTCTTGACAGTATTTAACACAGCCTCTTGAAGGTTATATATGTGCAAAGTGAAGCAAAGTCCATTTTTAGAGGATAATTTTTATTTCTGTCTTTGAAAGTAAACGTTGCTCATTATAGACAATTTGAAAAATATAACAAATAAAAAGAAAAAATAGTCCCTGTTCCCCACAACAGTCCTTGTTAGGAACCAGGGCTGTTTATCTCCAGTTACTCAGTAGTTAGTACTAAGCATCTTCTCCATGCAGGCTCCTTCTAGAAGCCAGGGATGCAGCAGCAAAGAAGACAAGGTCCCCGTTCCCTGGAGCTTACATGCAAATGGAAGGAGGTCACTGACAAAGGTCAACAAATACAAAAGATAATTTGGGTGGGGGGAGATAAATTTTGCAAAGGAAATGAAACAGGGTGGTTTGATAGGTGGTGAGTTGGGGCAGAGGAAAGTCAGAGGGTTTGAAGATGTGGCATTTGAACTGGTGTCTAAAGCATGCAGAAGGACCAGGCAGGCAGAGAACAGGGGGAAAGTGTTTAGGTGGAGGGAATACTAAGGACACAGGCCTTGGGGGAGGGAGGTGCCCTGCTTAGGGCAGTTGAGGAGCAGAAGGAAGGCCGGTATGGCTGGGCATGTGCGGTAAGGAGGGGCCTTGAGTGTTACCATGTGTGGCAGTGCAAAGCCTTTGGAGGGTTTGAGGTAGGGGGTGACCTGCATAGGTTTCTGTTTTTAGAGTGTTTCCTAGTGGCTGTGTGGAGAGTGCATTGTGGGGACTCCAGTGGAAGGAGGGGAACAGTAAGGAGGATGTGGAGAGATGCTCAAGGGAGAGACCGTGCCAGCTTGGATGAGGAGGCAGTCTTTTTACTTGATTTTTTTTTTAAGTATCTGGGATCATAGTATCTGTCTATCTCTCTATATATTTTGGCTTGCGGCTTGCAGAATCTTAACTCCCCAACCGGGGATCGAACCCAGGCCATGGCAGTGAAAGAGCTGAGTCCTAACCACTGGACCACCAGGGAATTCCCCACAGTATCTATACTTTATATTTGTGTTTACGTGGAGACTACTGATTGCTTTCCAGGCACTGTGCATTATGTTAAGCACTCTATAAATACCTTGTCTCATTCATGTCTCATGTAGCCCTATGAGGCGGGCATTGTAATCTCCATTTGCAGATGAAAAAACTGGAACTAAGAGAGGTAGGTTTAAAAAAAGGAAGAAAATTCACCAGTAGTTCCTGTCCTCACAACAGACCTTACTAGGAAATGCGGAATATTTCTTTCTGGCCCTTTATTCACAAACACCCAAGTTTATACCGTATAGGTGGTGGAATGAGAAATCAAACCTAAGTCTGACTCACTTCACAGCTTAACCACTACCCGGTACATTTTAAAACCTTACTGTGATATTAATGTTATTGTATAAGCATGTCCCCAAATATACTAGCTCAGCTTGTAGATCAGTCATCTCTTGCCATGACAGTGTTTACCAAACACTCACAAATACTTGGTAGCATACACACATGAGGGTTTATCGTTCACTCGTCTGAAATTGCTGTGGGTTGGTCAGGTAGCTCTGCTGATATTGGCTGGACTCGCACATCTCAGGAACAAGTGATCTGGGCTGACCTAGACTGGCCTGCCCCACGTGCCCTTCACACCCCCGAGGAGGCTAGACCAAGCATGTGTATATGGTGGTGACGAAAGTGCTGCAGAGAACCAGCAGGACATGCAAAACCTCTTTAGGCCCAGCCTCAGAACTGACACTCTGTCACTTCTGCCACAAGGCCAGCCCAGATTCAAGGGGTGGGGAAATAGACTCAGCCTGGAACTGCAGAGTCACGTGGAACAGGACATGGGTAGAGGGAGGGATGAGACCTCTGGCCATTAGGACATTGTTGCCTTTGCAGAGTGCTTGTTGGACAAGTTAACAGGTTCCTGCCATCGGAATAGAGACTAGCTAAATCATCCTCAGAGTTCAGAAAGCCTGCATCCTTAGGGTGTACTTTTGAGGCCTTTATTTAATCTCCGTACCTAGCATGGTAACACTTTACATACCCTCGAGTGTTACTGCAGTCTTCTAAGTTAATTGGCACCCTGTAATGTAAGGATTCTCGGAAGCAGGGTGTTTTGCAGTGAAGGGAGCCCCGATGATGGTTCTCTTCTGAAAGCAGTTGGTACAAAGAGGGTCAGAAGTGCTATTTCAAACTCAAATTATGACTCTCTAGGGTCAAAGAGGTCGTGAGAAGCAAACAGACCGCAGACTGGTTATGGGAAGGAGAGGAAGATCATGAACCAAACTGAATCACAAGGAATTTCACCCATCAGTTCTAATAGAGAACCCATGGGCCAAAACCAAATCGTTTTCTCCCTTCTCAGCATTCTTTATAGAGGATAATGTTCCTCAGCTGGCTGATGCTCGTCAGTGGTAACACTAGGATATGGTGTCTGTCCTGACAGTACGGCTGTGTTTAACTTCCTGAGTGGGGAGCACATCAGAAAGGTTGGAGATGCTGTAGTTAGTCTTGAGGGTTAAATCGTAAATGTAGCTACAGTTTATTACTTTGTTGCAGCCATAAGCTAAAGAAATAAACCATCAACTTCAGATTGGGACACAGAACACAGATTGTGGCTGTACCCATTCATTGATGACTTCTAGCTAATCAGCTAATTGAACGTGAGATGCTAAATTCTTGTTAAGTATGTAAGAATAAAAAACATCCTATCTTCAGTTATGCTATTTGGAGGTTTAGGCATGCCTACTCTATGACAAAAGTGGAGGCCAATTTTGGGTTTGAAGGTAACTTCTAATCTTCTAGATTTAAGCCCTTTGTTCCACCCTTTCCACCAGAAATCCTCCTTGGCTCTCCTGGAAGTGACTTTCATTAAGATGCTTTTAAAAAGAAGAAAACAATGTTCCAGCAAACTGCAGAGTCTACACCGTGGGGTTGATCCTGTCCACCCCTGATATTTCAAAGAAAGCCTTGGAGAAATACCAAGCTCAGACTTAACAAATACAGGAAAAAACCACATGATCATCTCAACAGATACTAAAAAAGTCATTTGAGGAAATTTAATATGTGATTTCTGATTTTAAAAAAACAACTCTCAGTGCAGTAGGGCTGGAAGGGTTGGAAATGCCTTAGCTTGTCAAACTGTTATCTGCTAGGATTCTATAATAGACCTTAAGGATATGAAGCATTAAAAGTTTTTTCATTAAAGTCTGGGACAAGCAGGGACCTCCAGTCTCATCCCTTTTACCTATTGCCTTGCAGAGCCCAGCCAGTGCAGGGAGGTGTTTTTTTTTTTAGGTAGGAATTATAAACATTGAGGCAACAACTATCTCTAGAGGCAGAAAAGATTATTTACCTAGAAAACTCAGAGAAGTTAGAACTATTAGAACTAATAAGGGAGTAAAGTGGCTGGATATAAACCCAGCATTTTAAAACCAGTAGCTTCTTATATGTCAGCAGTAACCAATTAGTAAGTCTAACAAGGGAAATTTACATTAGCAACAATTATGAGAAAACATTGAAGGGATAAACTTAGCAAAAAATGTGAAAGTTTAAAGTGAAGAAAACTGTGAAACTTAAAGATGTAAGAAAAAGAACAAAAAGTAAAAATGGGGAGTATACTAAGGTTATATTGAATATTTAAAAGGTATCAGTT
The DNA here is from genome assembly GCF_059928025.1 of Delphinapterus leucas. Taxonomy (NCBI): domain Eukaryota; kingdom Metazoa; phylum Chordata; class Mammalia; order Artiodactyla; family Monodontidae; genus Delphinapterus; species Delphinapterus leucas. The sequence goes on from NC_143147.1 coordinate 37,272,273, forward strand.
GTCCCTAAATTTACCTATGGCTTTCATGCAATCTTCATTCAAAAATTCCATTAATAATTTTAAATATAACTTAATATATCCTGAAATTCATCTAGAAGAGTGTAAGAATACTGAATAAAATTTTACGAAAAGAACAATAAAGAAGGAAGAACTTGCCCTATCAAATATCAAACCTTACTTACCATTATATTAAGACACTTGGACAATACTGTGTAATGCCCCTTGCATGTACTTTATACAAAAATAAATCTTAGGTGATTCAAAATCCTAAAAATATAAATTAATTATAGTTGTATTAGAGAAAAGTATAGAGTAATATATGTACACACACGTATGTACACACGTATATGTATACATACATACTTGTATACGTGTATGCATATAATTTGGGGATAGAGAAGGTATGAAATTAGAAGCCATAAAGGAGAAAATTTTAAGACATTATTACCATGTTACAGTGTAAGATCTTGTCAGTAGTGCAAAACTCTATAAGCAAAGTTAGAAAACAAACAGTCTGGGAGAAAATATTTTCTACAAATAAAACAGATGAAAGGATTATATCCATCGTCTATAAAGAGTTCTTTCTATAAAGAATTCTTACAAATGAATAAGCAACAAAATCCATTTAAAAAGAAGCAAAAGATATGAAGAGGGTGGTATACAGGAGAAGAAATGGATCCAATGGACATGTGAGATGCTCAGTCTCACTAGTAACAAGGAAATGTAAATTCAACAATAGTGATATTTGTATATATCAGATTGGCAATATTTTAAAAATTAATATTTAATTGTACAAAACTGCACTCTTAGAAATGTTGGTACAACTATAAATAGATAAGATTCAGCAATGCTTTTAGAAATATAAAATATACATGTCTTTTGCATGAACAGTCTCACTTCTAGATATCCCTTCTATAAAAATACTCACATATCTAAAAATCCTTCCATTGGGGAATGATTAAGTAAATTGTTACATATCCAAGCTATGGAATACTACTCACCCTTTAAAAAGAACAGAGTAGTTCTGTTTGTACTAACATGGGAAATTGCATATGGTATACTGGTATATTGAAAAAGTAATTTAAGATCTGTGGGTAGAATAATCCTATTTGGGTTAAATCATTTATATGTAAAAACCAAGGATTGAGAGGTTCACACCAAGCAGTTAAGGGTGGTCTCCTCTGGGAAGAGCAGCAAGGTAGATTGGGGGCAAGGGAGACACATTTCTGCATTTGTTGAAATTTTGCAATGAACATCTTTGGTAATTTAAAAAAATTAACGTAGGGCTTCCCTGGTGGCGCAGTGGTTGAGAGTCCGCCTGCCGATGCAGGGGACACGGGTTCATGCCCCGGTCCGGGAAGATCCCACATGCCGCGGAGCGGCTGGGCCCGTGAGCCATGGCCTCTGAGCCTGTGCGTCCAGATCCTGTGCTCCGCAACGGGAGAGGTCACAACAGTGAGAGGCCCGCATACCGAAAAAAAAAAAAAATTAATGTAATGATGCATTCTTAACTTGAAAATTCTTATATTAAAAATTTGCAAATCCACAAAAGGTAGGACAAAATAATAAAGCTCTTCCTCCCTCTCAGTGATACTGTGGACATTTAGGAATAAAGGGGGAAAAATGAGTCCAGCAGAGTTAATACAGTAGAAAATATAGACAAACAAGATGATGCAAGGGTATCTTGGGAGAAAAGAGACCCGGCTGTGTTTCTCATGTACTTTGCTGGTTGCTCTGTGATGCTGGGGAAGCTATTGAAAGCCATTGACTCGTCTGTGGTCCAGTTAGGTTTTCTCTGTGCTGCAGGTAGGGCTGACCTACTTCCACTGGGAGAAAGGGCTTGAGAGAAAGAATGCAGATAAAGCTTCTGCCTAAATGTGAAGTGTTATTGTTAGAATGTTCATGAATGAATGTCAGCGCCCAGCATCTCAGAGGGCCCCCGTTAAATGAGGAGTATTCTTTGTAGAAGCAGAACTCTGAAGTAGGCACCACCGTGAGGAGTGGGGTGGGGATAAAATAGAGAAAACATGAAAGACCATGTGGTCTGGTAGAGGAGGGTGTGTGTGTGTGTAAACCTTAACATGTATAAATCAATAAAGGGGATTTAAATACAACATAATTAACAGAATACTGAAGTACTAGGGAAGAACTTGAAGTAACTTTGAGCAATTAGATTTGGGAAATATTAATTAAGACATGCTTCCAGAGGGGAGCAGAGGGTGTATCTACCTGTGGGTGTGTGTATGTGATGCGGGGGTGACGCATGGGGCGTGGTGGTTGAACTGAGAGGGCATTGGGTAGCTTTATTATTAAGTTCAAAGAGAGTTTCTAAAGGGAAAGTAAAATACCTGTTTGACTCAGATATGGTCCATTTTGTAAGGCAATGTCGAGAGGCACAAGATCAAATTTAGCTTGACCCCATCCAGTGCAGAACTCAGCAGCCTCTAGAAGCTGGAGCTGAACTGAGCGAGGCTAATGAGAAATCTCCATCCTCTGCCAATGCCTTGGGACCCATCTCTTCCTCTTTGGCAAGCAGGATACAAAGAGAGCTCAAAGCAGAGTGGGGACCAAAAGGTCCCCAGAACGTTCATTCTGCAAGCTCCCCACCAGGCCTTTCCGGAAAACAGACGAGCCTGGTTTCACAGGTTAGCCAGAAAGCAAGTCGATGGCTTTGCCCTTCAACCCGGGGTAGTTTCTAATGGCACCTACAGGATACTCCGCATGGCGTCCAGCCTTCAGCAGTGAGGGAGAAGAGGACGTGTGCTAAGCCGAGCTGAGCTGTATCCTCTCATTTATTCTCTGGGCGTGAAAGGGGTGATTGTAAAATTCAAATGGAACTAGAAGTTGAGGTTCAGAGCTCCCCACATAAACGCTGCAGTCTGTTATTCCAAAATGCAGTCCACCCTCTTTCGAGGACCTTTGTGCGTTTCAGTGGTTTGGTTTGCAGAACCGTCAAGTGGAAGTTAGATCATCTCCGTTGCATCTTTTCCATTTTGCTCAATATTCCTTGAATGCACACATGGGTTAGCACCACAGCCTGGTAGCTCATCTCCTGTCTCCAGTCCTGCCCCCTTCAGTTCACTCCTCACACTTCTTTCCACACTTCAGCTCTGCTTCTCACTTCAGTGCTCAGAAGCCCTCAGTGACATTCAAGGCCTTTTATAACATCCCTACTGCCCACCTTCCTTGACCACGTCTCTTGCATTTATGCCTCTCTCCTTTCCATCTTGTGTTCTGATACAGCTACCCAAGACTACTTGTGGTTCCTCAAAAATGCAACCCTCTTTCTTGTATCTGTCCCTGGATTACCGTTTTTACTAATTACTGTGTGTCTCAAGACGCCGCTATACCAAGCATCTTCTCTAGGAGTGTTCCCTAACCTGCTTCGGGTTATGTCCTTTCCCCCCACACTCTGGAAGCACGTGTGGTTTCCTTTCATCCCTTCACTATATCTCACTGGCTAGTTTTGGTCTGATTCCCTGACTCACCTGGAAAACACCTTAAAGGTAAAAAAGAGTACCTGACACATAGTTGGTGCTTCATGAATATGTTGTAGGACGGAATGAATGCATGTATTTTTTAATTTAGTTTGTGAATATGTGTATGTGGGTCCTTGTTTTCCCTGATCTGACATGAGTAAAGCCATTCAGCCTGCTGTGCCTCAGGAACGATGTTAGAGTCACATTTAAGTAAGTTTAAGACTCTTGCCCTCATCCTCATACTTGAGCATCATCAAGTAGCTGTCTCCTGGGCCTCCATAGAGTGTGCATGAATTAAAACTCCTGTGTTGTTCCAGGCCAGCTGTTGCCAGCCAACCGCAATACTCCGAGCCCCATTGACCCTGACACCATCCAGGTCCCGGTGGGCTATGAGCCAGACCCGGCCGACCTTGCCCTCTCCAGCATCCCTGGGCAGGAAATGTTTGACCCTCGCAAACGCAAGTTCTCTGAGGAAGAACTGAAGCCACAGCCCATGATTAAGAAAGCTCGCAAAGTCTTCATCCCAGATGATCTGAAGGTAAATTGGAACTGGTAATTAGGCTGTGGGCAAGTGGAGAGTGGGATCAAGAGGCAGATTAAAAGGGTGACCCCAGGAAAATCACACAAGCTAGTGAACAAAGACTTGTGATTTCTGATCCCATTTCTTGGCACGTGGCGAGGCAAGTTGCTTCCTCTCTGGGTGTCTTCTGAACTATGCCTTCCATATCTTGATAATGCATAGATATAAGGAAAAGCAATAAAATGGAGTGCTTTGCAGCCCATGAAGGAAGCAAACCCACTACAATCTGCAAGGAAACCTATGAAAGCCCTAATAAAATCAAACCAGGATCTTTCAAGGTTGAAAAGAGAAAAAAAACAATTATTTGGGAAGGGCATCTGGACCTCATAGTCTCCAAGGGTTACCTTTCCTTTGGGAATTTAACACTAATTAACTGCTTCCATTTCTCTGTAGGCCTCAGGGAGTAACAGCCAGAGACAGGACCTCTCTCCACATTGCCAGACTTGGATGCTAGGGTGGGACTTTTAAGGAAGCTGGTGGGTTTCCTGACACTATTTATAAGTAATATTCACTCTGTGTCTCAAGTAAAGATCACTTGAGTATCTCAACAAAAGGTTAATTTGGGGTTGGTTTTTCTCTACTGTGTTGAAGGCACACATTATTTATAAAGGAAAATAGCCTTACCTTAGGAAATCAGATACAACTTAAAATTAATCTGACACATTTAATGATACCTTAGGAAGAGAATTCTTTCTAAACTTACGCCACGCCTACTAATACCAAAATAGAACCATTTTTGATTACCCATTGCTTAGAATTTTTTGTGTTTATGTTGCTTTCCAATCATATGGACAATAGAGATATGATTGTATACATTCAAGGCATTGGAAGCAGACATAATTTTCTAACTGCTGACCACCATTTCTCAAACCTAAATATGGTTCACATGAAGAGACACTCCTGTTGGGAAAATGGGAGTTTGGGACATTGTCCTGGAACTGATTTAGACCATTTACTTCTGCTTTTCACATATACAAAGAGCACTGGAGGAAAATGTACCCGGCAGATTTAAGTCACTGCTGTCATCCAATACCTCAGATTACCTTCAGTGATGCAGAATCATAAAATGTCCGGGTTTTGGGACTTCCCTGGTGGTGCAGTGGTTAAGAATCCACCAGCCAATGCAGAGGACATGGGTTCGAGCCCTGGTCCGGGAAGATCCTACATGCCGCGGAGCAACTGTGCCTGTGCACCACAACTACTGAGCCTGCACTCTGGAGTCCGCGAGCCACAACTGCTGAGCCCGTGTGCCACAACTACTGAAGCCCACATGTCTAGAGCCCATGCTCCACAACAAGAGAAGCCACCACAAGGAGAAGCCCTCTCACCACAACGAAGAGTAGTAGCCCCCGCTCGCTGCAACTAGAGAAAGCCAGCACGCAGCAACAAAGACATAATGTAGCCAAAAATAAATAAATAAATAAATTTATTAAAAAATAAAATGTCCCTTTTAAAAGGGACCTCAGAGATTCACTGGACCAAAGTGATCATTTTACCACTGAGGAAATGGAGACACAGAAAGGTAGAGGTGAGCACTGCTAGTTAGTGTAAGGCCCAGCTTCGTCCCCAAGTCGGCTAGCTTCCAGAAAGGTCACTGAAGCACGTTGGCCCTGACAGGAGCTACATCGGGAGCCTTTGGGTGACAAACCAATAGCTGTCACCCTGAGAATCAAAAGAGAAAGTGCATAGTAAAAACACCAGAAAATTGAAGCTAGTCAGGGAATCGATGGTTAGACTAAGATGGGGTAAGAAAGGGGCCCCGTGGGATTAGGTCCTGGGTGATTAGGCATCTTCTTTCGGCTCATGCTTTTCCTCATCTTGTGTTCTTAGCCATACAATTCTGTGTGCATTTTGGAACTTGCCTCTTAAACTAAACTGGGGAGCCCATTCAGTAGGGATTTCCTCTTGAATGGAGGCAAGTTTGAAGGGATGCTGCTGAGCAGTAGATACAACTTCCAGCCAGACCTGCACATGGTCTCCAAATTTACAAATTTAAAGCAAAGAGCAAGCTTACTTAATTACCCTGGTAACCTCAGCAACAAAGAGGCCACGTGAAAAACGTCTGTGCTGGAATTATGCATGTTACTGCCACCGTGGCTGGGCCTGGCCTTCTCACGTGCCAGTGAGGGGAGCAGGCAGGAACACTGTCCTGCCAGGTGTCCCTGGATTCCTTCAGTTGTGAGTAAAGTCTCAGGCCCCAGAGCATGAGCAATGGTGAAGCAAGAAGCAGAGCTGTAAGATGTGGCAGGAGGACTGAGCTGGGTGGGGCAGGTGACCTCCAGCCCTGGATGAGCAGACCAAGTGAGTGAAGTGGCTCTCCCTGCCACTGCCTGCACCCTCTCTCTGGAGCCATTCATTTGGGTTAGCGGGCAGCCCCAGGAGGATGAAGGGCTGGCATGCTGATTCCTAGCTGAGAATCAGTTTAATCGCCTTGGTGTCTTTCAAACACCCATTCATTCACTTGATAAATATTTTTCAAATGCTAGTGTCTGCCAGGTCCGATGTCAGGGCCTGGGGATTCCAAGGTGAGCCACTAGTGACATTGTTCCTGCCCCCAAGTGAGAAAAAGGGAGTGCTGACATGTCAGGGGGGGCCTGCTGGGCAGAGGTGTCATCAAACACCAGACCCTCAAGAAGATGGGACTGGACTGAGGAGTTCTTTGCCAGGTAGGGGTACCTCCGTAGCCAGATGGCATCTGCCCCTGGGAGATAGAGGGAAAGGGTACAGGTGATGTATCAGCCCCACTCAGTATCCTGCTCTCCCCACCCCCCATTTCTGTGCTGACAAAGGTGGGAAAGCTGGTTTTTCTTGTCTGGGACAGTCCTCCTATCCTATCCAGTCCTCCTATCCTCCGGTCCTATTCCCAGCTCCCCTCCCACCTGAGATGGTCCCCATTCCACACCTTGCCCAGCTCATCTGCACATGTGGACAGGTGAGGCTGGGAAATGAAAGCACCTTAGAAGTGAGAAGAGCTCAGAAACTGGTTGCTACACTGAGGTCAGCTGGTGACTCCCTTGGTCCTTAAGACCTGGTCACAAACCACCAAGTCCATGGCCTACGGTGGTACCGCTTCCCCATCCTCCTGCGCGCCGCACACAGCTTCTCCTTGTTCTCATGTAACCCTTCTCTCCCCGGCCCCTGTGTGCAGGTTCTGATACATCCTAAGCCAACCCCTCTTTCCAATCATCTTGGAAACTACACTCCTGGGAACACTAATGAGTATGGTAGATTCACTGATTGACCAAGGGGGTGGAATTGGGGCTTACAAAGTAACGCAGACAACTTCCATCAGAGCTGGAGCTTTCACTGTTGTTAATGTGCCTTAGGCTGTCTCACCCCTGTGGAGTCTTGTGGTCTCTCAGCTCCTCCCAGCTTCTCTGGGCCAGCGCCCTAGTCTCTCACCCCTTCCTCCCGCCTCTGCACCCTTTCTGAAGGAAAGCAACAAATCCTGCCCCAAGCTTAATTATCCAGGTATTTTCCAAAGGACAGCCTCCTCTCTAAGAAGAATTCTGGCACTAGCTATTATGAAGATCACCTTTTTCACTTTGTTACACATTATTATGAAATGTATAGCAAGCTGGGAGTGGTTTATAAATAAGAGAACAGTACTAGCCTGTGAAGGGCAGATAGAAGGTGCCTGCATATGCTTTCTGTCTCACACTTCCTGTCTTTGTGCTGGGCAAGTGTTGGCTCAGGATAAATGGCAGAGATGGCACAGACCACTGACCTTGGACTTTGCTCGCAGCCTTGGCCTCAAACCATGTGACCTCCTCCAGTGCCAAATGCCTCTTGGAATCCTGGGGGAGGGGAAGAACTGGCTCACTCACTTATTCTGGGTGGCACATAACTGCAGGTATTAGCTTTGCTAGGATTGAGGAATTTACTGTTGCAAGTTGTTAAGAAAAGGGGGTTGCAAAACCCACCAGGTGGCACCATACATGGAAGAAGACTTCCATTTCTTAGTCCTCCTAGGAAGGTTTTCCCTTTTTTGGCAGTGATGGGGGGTGGGGTGGGGAAAGGAGGGATTGCTTTCATGTTGACCACAGTTAAACATCACTTAGGCTAAGACAGCCTAGAAAACAGTTAAACAGGAAATTCGAGTAAATTATTTAAATGTTAGCCACCAGTATGAGTGTATTGATCAGTGGCAGGTGGAACTTTTTTTATTTGTTTTTAATTGCCAAAGTATACATGCCCATTATAGAATATTCTAGTAGTTCAGGAGGATATAAAATAAAAGGTGAAAGATCCTACCTCTCTCCTTGGCTCCCTCCTTCAATCCCCTTTCCGAAGCCACCACTTTTAATGGCCGCGTGGAAACCTTCTGGGCCTCTGTCTATGAATATATACTGTTATAATTTTTAAACCAAAGTGGGATGAGGAACCTATTGATCTGCAAATTGCCACTGTTTCTACCCACGTAGTGATATGTCGCTAGCATCTTTCTGGTTCAGCGGGATCATTATTTTTAACCGTTGTGTGAATCTATCATGATGTAGTTATTAAAGCTCCTGATAATTAGGGGGGGGTTGCCCATTATTTTCTATTACAAACAATGCTGCGGTAAAAATTTGGTGCCCGTGTGTGCGCACGTGCCTGAGGACTGCGCTAGGGTGCGAGCCCAGAGGCACGGTGCAGATACCGCCAGGTCGCCTTTCAACAATACTGTATCAACTTATTCAGGAAAGCACGCTCCCAGGGAAGAAAAGGGTTTAACATTTCCAGCAAAGAGAGGGAAGGAGTTAGGCTTGTCCTTCAGGGAGTGCGGGAGGCTAGGCTTCGCTTGGGGACGTGCGCTCTGTTGGGCGGGAGAGGCGGCCCGGCGAAGGGCGGGTGCCCTCGGCTCGCAGAGCCGGAGCCGGAGCCTGGGACGGTGGGGATGCGGAGCCCGGTGGGGATGCGGGACGCAGGCCGAGGTCTAACCGCGTCGGTGTGTGTTTCCCCCGCCCCGAGCAGGACGACAAGTACTGGGCGCGGCGCCGGAAGAACAACATGGCGGCCAAGCGCTCGCGTGATGCGCGGCGCCTCAAGGAGAACCAGATCGCCATCCGCGCGTCCTTCCTGGAGAAGGAGAACTCGGCGCTGCGCCAGGAGGTGGCCGACCTGCGCAAGGAGCTGGGCAAGTGCAAGAACATCCTGGCCAAGTACGAGGCCCGGCACGGGCCCCTGTAGGCCGGCGTCCGCGGGCGGCCTCAGGCCCCGGACAGGGGTCTCCTGGTTGATTGCACCGCACCTACCGACCTTCCTGACATCAGCACTTTACCAGATGCATCAACAGGACGGACTCACATTTTGGCGTGGGTGTGTGTATGTGCTTGTGCTCATGTGTGGTCAACGTGTGTGTGTGTGTGTGTGTGTGTGTGTGTGTGTGTGTGCGCGCGCGCGCGCGCGCGCGCGTCCCTTTGCACTTGCCATTTTGATAGCCCTCCATCGTCTTTTAGTTCCAAAATGAAAGGTGCCATGTTTTTACTGGACTGCGGAGACCTCTCGTGGGTTTCCTGACCCCCTTCCTCCTCCACTCCTGCCCTTTTCGCGTGGCTTCATGTTGGCACTTACCTACTCTTCCAGGACCCTCTGGTTGGGTTCACTAAGAAGGGCCCTGGTGAAATAGTAGATCTCGGTTTTCAAGACCACAGGCTCTTGTTTCTGTTTAATCTGTAAGTTACCATGCTAATAAGGTGCACAGAATAATTTAGCACTACACTGCAGCTCCATTCAGTTACAGGTTGCTTCCCTCCTATCTTCAGTTTTGGTGATAATCGTCTTCAAATTTAAAGTGCTGTTTAGATTTATTAGATCCCATATTTACTTACTGCTGTCTACTAAGTTTCCTTTTAACTCTACCAACCCCAGCAAGTAAGAGTACTATTATAGAACACAGAGTGTGTTTTTGCACTGTCTGTACCTAAAGCAATAATCCTATTGTACGCTAGAGCATGCTGCCTGAGTATTACTAGTGGACGTAGGATATTTTCCCTACCTAAGAATTTCACTGTCTTTTAAAAAACAAAAATTACAGTAATGCATTTGAGCATGACCAGAACATCCCCAGGACAGAGAAGCAGAGGGAAATGCCAGGTCTAAGAACGAGGGGTTAACTTATCAGTATACAGCCAAAAAAATGCATCTTGGAACAGTTTTTGACATTGATGTGTTTGCTTTTGTTTTCTCCTCTTTCCCATACCCTTAGCCCCCAGTTTTCTAGTTAACTTTTTCCACATCCCTCTTGATATTCAATACAATTCAATTAAGATTCAGTTTTCCCCATTTTTTGTAATATATATGTTTTTGTGAATTATACCTTGTCGTTTTTAAAAATCAGTCAGTTAAGTTAATAAGTTGATGTTTTGTAAAACCCTTTTTCCTAGTGGTGTCATTTTTGAATGCTTCATAAATTAATGATTTTGGAGCTTATGTTTCTTATTCTCTGTTTGCTTTTGAACGTATGTGCTCTTATAAAATGGACTTCTGAAAAATGAATGTAAAAGACACTGGTGTATCTCAGAAGGGGATGGTGTTGTCACAAACTGTGGTTAATCCAATCAATTTAAATGTTTACTGTAGACCAAAAGGAGAGATTATTAAATTGTTTAATGTTTATACAGAGTAATTATAGGAAGTTCTTTTTGTACAGTATTTTTCAGATATAAATACCGACGATGTATTTTGGAAGACATATATTATATATAGCAAAGAGAAAAGGAAAACTATTCCATGTTTTAAAATTATATAGCAAAGATATATATTCATCAATGTTGTACAGAGAAGAAGTGCTTGGGTGTTTTTGAAGTCTTTAATATTTTAAGCCTATCACTGACACATCAGCATGTTTTCTGCTTTAAATTAAAATTTTACAACAGTATCGAAGCTTGCTGTGACAAATTCTGCTCTAAAACATCAAAGGAGCTTTCTTATTTCCTATTAGGTCTCAGAAAGAAGTCAGTTAACATCACCCAAAAGCACAAAATGGATGTTAGTCAAATATTTATTGGACGATACAGTGTTTTTTAGGAAAAGCATGTGCCACAAAAATGTTCACTTCAAAATTATGAGTTCCTGGAATGGAACATCACTGCAAGCATCCCAAACAATTCTGTTCTCCTCTGTGAGCACGTGCATCTGACGCAGTATAAGGTTAATATTGGTGCTATGTGGATGGTTTATAATTTAATAGATGTTTTGACTTTAAAGACAATTGTTCTTTTGTTTCACTAACTTGTGTCGAGAGATTCTGCTGTTGTTGCAAAGAAACATTTTCCGCAAGATTAAAATACCCTTTAATCAGTGGGGTTTTCTAGTTTCCTGTGTCCAGAGTATGTAATTCTTTAGTGACCTGGTGGTCTCCTTGTCAATCCGTCAGCAGTGCTCCTCTCATAGTGTCATAGTCTTGGAAAATCTGAATAGTAAAATATTCCTGCTAGGTATCCATTTTGTCCCAAGATACAGATTATGGTGGGAGATGGGAGAGTATTGGAATTGAAATACATTGTTCAGGTAAATAACCAATAAAATAAACAAGACCTTTGGCAAACTTAAGCGGAACTGAATAAGTGTTATTCAGAGAAACAAGTGGACATGGAGTTGGCCTTTTTATACGTAAAGAGACTAATTGCAGCAGAATTGTTAAATCGTCACTAAAACAGAAACAAATGACATCTTTAAGTGGAGAAGTGTTGAAGGATTGTACTGAAGACCATCTAAATTCATTGACGTTTAAAATGGTAGCTGAAAAAACTGTATTTGAGTACTGGTCTTTCTGAAATTAGGTTGTTTGTATCAAATGAGCATCATAAATGTTTTCTGCAGAAGAAATAAGATCACAATAAAACATTCTTTGGCGTGCCAAGGGAGGTTTCAGAAACCTACCTCGTCTTAAAAATTTAAAAACTTTGGAGTCTGTATAGGTGCCTTATATGTAGGTTATTGTCACCACACACATGAGCACTCAACCCCTGGACTCACTGCCTTCTGTCCAGGGCAGTCAACTAGTAAATAAAGCAGTTCTGCTAAATGGTATGGGAAGCCCGGCCCAATTTGGAATGACTTGGATCATCCAGGGTCAAATGAGTTCTGCAGACTGAAGCTATTAAAAGAGTCCTGTTGTAATTTTTCACCTTTTCATCATAAGCATCTTTCAGAGATTAATTACTTGGCCATTAAAAATGAATCCAAATCATATTATGCCAACATCATTTAGACATGATTGGGAATGAGCGGCCTAGAACTTCCTGACAAGGTCACATCTTCATTTCTTTTGACTAGACTTGCGAAGAAAGGCAAAAATTGGTCAGCCTATCCTTCTGCTTGTGCCGCCTTGAGGACATAGGTAGGGAATGGGAGGGAGGTAAGTGATCACTTCCTCCCCTTGAGAAAGTGGCCACTTTTGACCATTCAAAACCCACAGTGAGCAGGATAGTGACAGGCCTTTCATCTTCAAATATAACAGACCACTGTGAAACCATCCTTTGAAGCAGAAGGACCATTTGTTTGAGGAGCGTGCAGACGGAATTCTGGCATTGGGTGGGGAGGAAGCTGTATGAGAAAGCCCAGAGGTTCCTTCCAACTCACCAGTTTTGTGAGGGAACTCACAATAATTCTGCATGTACATTTGAAAGGTCTTGAGTCTGTTTTCAGAAGAGTCAAGAAGAATTTTAAGTAGAGTCCTTCCCACCTCCCACCCCCACCCCAAAGTAAAACAAAGGTCATTCTGTAAAACGCAAGGAGTTTATCTACTTTTCCCCTAATGTTCCTTTTAGGAAAACTCAAACTTGATCAGCGTTAGTCAGACCAATCCCAGAAGGTGGTAGACACCTGCTCTCAGTCCGCCAGCTTCCTGCTGAGGGCTTCTAGGCCCCCACTGGGAAGGCCAAGATCTCCTCTAGGTTTTCTCTACAATTAACAATGTCATTTTTAAATGAGCAAAGCCATGTCTTCAATCTTGATGCATTGGATTTGGCAACTAAAGTCAGTACATTTTGCAAAGGGCCAAGTGTATGTAGAGGAATGTGTGTGTGTGTGTGTGTGTGTGTGTGTGTGAATAGTTAAGGTATAAAATCTTTCATTTTGGAGCACCTTACCGAACATAACAATAATCACTGTTATCCTTTTGGCAACACCACAAAGATTGCATCTGTTAAACAGGTACAAGTTCACTTGAGGTCAGTGTAATTGTACACCATGGTATTGGTGGTGTTTATTGATGATAAGTCCAAACCTTTATCTGTCTGTTATTCTTAATGTTTAATAAACTTTGGATTGTTTCCTGTCTTTATTTTTGTTGACAGTCTGCTGGAAATTAGATTCTGTTCCCAATTCTATCATAAAGAAGCCATTGACAGAGATTAATTACATAGATGATAAAGTAATAATACTATATAGTTAGTGAAAAATCAACATTTATTGAGTACTTACATGCCAGGCACTATGCTGAACACTTGCATGGAATATTTTATTTAATCCCATGTCAACCCTATGAGGTAGGGACAATTGTTATCTCCATTTACAGAAGAAAGATAGAAGGTTCGGGAGCTTAAGTGGCTGGTAGAAGTGACAGAAAAGAGCTCTGATCCATCAAATGAGTGTCATTTAGAGTGGTGGTTCCCAAAAACCAGTCCAAAGACTGTTTTCTTGTTGGATGTATGAGAATCACCTGGGATCACATTACAAGACTGCAGATCCAGTAATGCCGAATCAGTACATCTGGGATGGGGCCTGGAAATCTGAATTTCTTAAAGGTTCACAGCTAACTCCCATGTGTGGCCAAGTAATTAGAGCCAAGGATTTACAGACTTGACCTTAATTTGAGTTCATGACCTTGGGGGATCCATGTAGAAGCTTCAAAACTTCCATAATTACCTGAAACTGTATGCAACTTTTTGTGTATAAACATGTATTTTTCTGTAGAGGAGATCCATAGCTTCCCCACCCTCCAAAGGAATCTGTGATGCAAGATGGAATAAAAACCCCTGATTAACAGGAAGGCTGATGTAGAATGGTGGTTCCCAGCCCAGGCAGCCCATTAGGATCACCTGGGGAGCTCAAAACACTGGCGCTCATGTGCCACGGTCCAGGCCAAGGAGCTCAGCATCTGTGGCAGGAGAGAAGGGAGCTCTGGTGAGGAGTTCAGTGGTTCAGATCTGTCGCTTAGCGAGTGTGTGACCTTGAACAGCTACTAAGCACTTTTAAACCTAAATCTCCCATCTGTGAGAAGGTCAGCTCTCCACCCCTGAGGGTTTTGGGGAGAACTAATGACATAAATGCATAGTCTCTGGTACATCATCGGCCCTCAATAAATAACTGCCACAGGGACCTGAGGAGTAGAATGTGTACCTGCTGCACTTTTTCCAGTTCAATATTTCAGACCATTTGTTCCTCCAAAGAAGTCAGAAAACAGTTCTGTGCAGAAGAAGAGGTAGGTGGCTGGTGGCGAGAGAACAGGTGATGCCCCAGCATGGGTGTGGTTCATACTCTGACATCCCTAGTAGATCAGAGCTTTGACCACAGATTGGGGGACGTCCATCCAGGTGGCACCTTCCAATTTAAGCAGCTACAAGTCAGGAGTCAGCTCTATTTCACCATTAAACAACTTTCTCCTTTCTCAGAGGAATAGGTACAATGACCTTAGCAAGATTCTCTTTGAGTAAGTGATTTTATATTTTTGCATCTTCGAACCTCTTGGAGGAAATGACTGCTTCTCCATGCCTGGAGAGACTTGTGACTTTAGGATGGCAGGAACTGATGTGAAGCCCAGCTGTGTAGATGCCCAGTCACTCATGAGCCCTCAGTCCCCAGGGCCCATCACATGCTGCCCTTGGGATGGCTTTTCCATTCCCATTTAAACCTAACAAACCTTCAACTGCCAAGCCCTTCTCTTCAAAGCACAGGAATTCCATTCCCTCTTTGAAGATCACTGGCTTAGAAGTCTCTTTGGGCATCTTTAGCAAGGATCTGGGTGGGAACTGTGGAAGTCTTGCCTTTGTGGTCGGGAGATGGCTTCTTGGTAATAAATGTAAATGACCCTATTGGAGGAGAAAGACCCAGGTAAAGACGGTGGTGAGCGTTCTCTGCCTCTCTGGGCTTTGAGTCAGTGAAGACTTGCGTCCAAAGGCCCCTCTCTGACTTCTCTTCATCCTGCAAAGCCTGGCACGATAGGAAAAGCTGACAGTTACTGAACCCTGTACTAAACTAAAAGCTGACAGGTACTAAACCGTGCACCTGCCACATCTCAATTCCTTCTCATGCTATGAAATTGCTACTAATCTTTTTCCTGTTTTAAAGAAACAGGCTCATGGAAATGAGGTAAGCAGAATTTAAGCCCAGGCGGGAAGCCTGATTCCAGAGTTTGTGTCCTGTGCTACTGTACTCCATGGCTTAAACTACGGGCTCAACAAAGGCCAAAGGCGATCACTGTAATTAGGAGGGTGGGCCCCGAGCAGGCAAACCTGGGCTTGAATCCCGTCTCTATTATTTACTGTGTGACCATAGAAAATTCAGCAAATTGCCCTGAGTTTTACCTGCAAAATGGACAAACTACAACTCTCCTTATATGGTTGTTATTAGGATTAAGTGAGAACAGGCCTTGAAAACATTTGGATCAATGTGCAGAGTATAACAGGACTTCAACAAATATTTGCTTTTTGTAATAATCATAGCAATTATTAATAAATGTTGCTTGATTTGATTTCACTGGTGATGTGTTACAATAGAGTCAGACTATATATTGTGTATTTTAGCGGGTGCATTTTTTTTTTTTTTTTTTTTTTTTTTGCGGTACGTGGGCCTCTCACTGTTGTGGCCTCTCCCGCTGCGGAGCACAGGCTCCGGACGCGCAGGCTCAGCGGCCATGGCTCATGGGCCCAGCCGCTCCGCGGCATGTGGGATCCTCCCGGACCGGGGCACGAACTCGTGTCCCTGCATCGGCAGGCGGACTCTCAACCACTGCGCCACCAGGGAAGCCCTAGTGGGTGCACTTTTATTCTGCAAATACTTGATTCAAGAGCCTCTTCTACATTTTGGTGACATCCCTGTTTTATGGATGAGTAAACAGCGGAGAGAGTGTGGTCACTTTATGAGCGAAGTTGTGTTTCTGAGATTGATTTTATAAACATAAAATTCATGAAGCATCACCAATTTTAAGCCAACTCTGTTGCCTCTGATATTGTTGGGATCTTGGAGACCTTTACTTTAACGAACGTACTGAATGGTACTGAAAGTCTGACCCTTGCAGTGTGAGGGAAGGCTCCCGCTCACACAGAGATGAGAAGTCGTGGGTGGTTCCCAAGGGTCTTTTGTTAGCTTCTGCCTTCAGGCCTGCCCCAGTCTCCATGCTATACATCTATATCTATACCTCTATCTATCTATCATCTATCTATGTATCTATCATGTATCTATCTATGTATCTATCTCTCTCTCTCTCTATCATCTGTCATCTTTTTTTAGCTCCTGCTAATAACATGTAGAGCCAGGCCCAGACCCCCGTGGTCTATGACAAGGCTGAGAACTATGTCAGCAGCTTACTAAACCCATTGCTTTCCCTTCTAGACATTCACCTAGACCACATTTTCCAGCCTTCCTTTCATTTCGTGTGGCCAGACAACTGAATTCTGACCAATAGAACATGAGCGGGAGTGATCCTGGGTGTCACTTCACGGCTGGCCCACAAACATCTCCATCTACCCTTCTTCCTCTTCTCCTTCTTCTGGCTCCAGCAGATGCTCTGAGAAGAAGGAGACTTAAGGAGGAAGGGACCTAGGTCTCTTGAGTCACTGAACTGTTAGATGAGGGAGAAAAAAACCTTCCTGTACTAAGCCTTTGAGAACCTGGGGTTGGCTGTTGCAGTGGTCAGCCTACCCTGATTTGAGAACCTTCATCTGCAGTCCAGTGTCCTTATTTGAAGTCTTCACATCTTTGCCAGCCTCTTCCCCAGGCTAGGGAGTGGAGGATGGTTCCTCGTTAAAACCCAGACTCATCACCTCTCGCATACAGGACCTTGTGGTTTACCTACCTCCAGGACAGACCTCCCACCCTGGTTTGGCCCAGCCTGTTGGGCTGGACCTTCAGAATATCACTGCCTGCCTCTTGCCTCAGTTTCTCCTGCATTTGAACAGTGTCCAGATGCCCTCAGGGGACCAGCCTCTGTATCTATCCCTCCCCTAGCCTAGACCCTCTCCCTGGCCACTTGGTCCCTCCTCCATCCCTCACACCAGATATTCAGTTACATACCTAGAAATGAGGCCTAAAGTTTCCTAGAGCACTGAGCATTGAATTTGTTTCTAATGTAATATATTTTGGGGCTTAAAAGTCTTGTATTGACCCTCCACATTTTTCAGCCGTGAAACCATATCTATAGACTGAGATTATTATTTTATTCTCTCTGAACATAAGGCTCAAAAAGTTTTAAAAATGTTTCTTTAGGTGTGATTTACAGTTACCTCGACTACTACTATGCAATTGATCAAAACCACATATATATGTTAATTTTTTTTAATTTATTTTTTTGAAGTATAGTTGATTTACAATGTTGTGTTAATTTCTGCTGTACAGCAAAGTGATTCAGTTATACATATATATACATCCTTTTTCATATTCTTTTTCATTATGGTTTATCATAGGATATTGAATATAGTTTCCTGTGTTATATAGTAGGACCTAGTTGGTTATCCATTCTATATATAATAGCTTGCATCTGCTAATCCCAAATTACCAATCCATCCCTCCCCCACCCCCTCTCCCCCATGGCAACCACAAGTCTGTTCTCTATGTCTGTGAGTCTTATAAATTCATTTGTGTCATATTTTAGATTCCACATATAAGTGATATCATATGGTATTTGTCTTTCTCTTTCTGACTTACTTCACTTAGTATGATAATCTCTAGATCCATCCATACATATGTTAAATTTTTTGATAAATTTACTACTGACCTTTAAAAGCAAAACTTCGGTGGAATTGCAAATCTTGGGGAGATGGATGTGAGTGATTGTGGTGCCTTGACAACAAAAGACTTTGAAGACAGCCAACTTCCTCTTCATCCCTTGGTGCCCCAGGCGTTTTTACACCTGGAGCCAGAGGCCCCCCCCCCCCCCAAGTAAGACTTAGACTGTGCGGGAAGTCTGCTTATTTTTGGTAGAGAGGAGCATGATTTTGAAAGGGGAGGAAAGGAAAGGAGTCCTCATCAACAGCACTTCCTTGGGCAGATCAGTTTAAGAAAAAGTACATATAGAAGTTGAGGATCTAGAAATTCCCTTAAAACTCATCTGTGCACACATATCCCACTACTTGCATGGCTCCTCCAATTTGAAGGTTATGCTAGCTCAAAGCAGTGTGTTGGAGTGGGATGGATGGGGGGGTAGGGAGCAGGGAGGTCATTTGGCCAAGTCTTACATTTTTGAAGGGTTTAGTTTGTTTAATTAGGATGTTTGAGTTGTCATCAAATGAATATAAATTCACAGAGATAGAATGGCAATTTTTTTTTGTAACTTTCTCTGGGCACTTCTTCACCTTTTGGAATATACCTTAAAAGCCATAAAATAGGAGTGGCCCCAAGCCTCCCTCACTCTCTGATGGGGAACAGGGTGGGTCTTGGGGGGCTCTACAAGGGAGGGTGGTGGTTGAGCTGAGTGAGGAAAAGCAAGAGTTTGTGAGGAAAAGATGGGCAGGGATATTACAGGTAGAAGCACAGAGGTGAGAGAAACCAGAACCCTCATTGGGGTGACAGCATTGTTGGATCATAGGGTCTTAGAGGCAGCATGGTGGAAAACGAGGTGTGGCCAGACCATGAATGTCCTTGCACATCACTCTGAGGCCTTTGGACTTTATCCTGATCAGGAGAATGACATTAGCAGATTCCTTATTAGAAAGATTATACTGGCAGCTATGTGGAAGATGGATTGCAAGGAATTAGGAGGAGTTGGAGGGTGAGGGAGGATCTTACATTAGTCTCTGAATAAGGCTCTAGAGATGAGATGGATGGATAGATTGGGAGGTTGAGTCCACAGGATTTGGTAGAAGAGTCAAGGATAGCTCTAAGGTTTCATTTATATGACCTCAGTTGATCAATGGGTCACAGCCAGGGATGAACAGAAGGATCATCTGGGGAGCTTGTAAAGACACCCTTGCCTGCACCACCCTGAGACGCGCAGCCTCTGGTGTGGAAGACCAGCCTGTTTTCCCTAGAAAATTCTCCTACTTGAGTCTCCCCTGTACACCCTTGGTTGAAGAGCACTGCACTGACTCTCAAAACACCCTGAGAGGAATATGGATCCAAGATTGGCAACTTTTCTCTGGCAAGCCTCAGAAAGTAAGGGAGGCTTCGGGCTATTTCTATCTTACGGATGTTAAGGTATATTTCAAAAGGTGAAGGAGTGCCCAAAGTTACCAAAAAAGTTTCCATTCTATCTCTGTGAATGTGTGTTCATTTGGTGGCAAATCAAACACCCTAATTTGAGACCCTTCACCTTTGACTTAAAGAAACCAAGGCTCAAAGAGTTCTGAAATCAGAATTTCTGGAGCAGAGCTTACAAATAGGAAAAGTAATGCCAGGATTCACACCAAGCTTTTTGGACTCCCAAGCCCTCTACTGCTCCAGATGTGCTGATCCTTGCCCACCTGCCCTATACAGTCCCAAGTGGGGCTGGTGTGTTTATACCTTGTGAGCCCCAGCTCCATCTATGGCTGCCTGAACTAGGAGGGACACCTAACTCCAGAGAAGCCACTCCCT
The DNA here is from genome assembly GCF_059928025.1 of Delphinapterus leucas. Lineage (NCBI taxonomy): Eukaryota > Metazoa > Chordata > Mammalia > Artiodactyla > Monodontidae > Delphinapterus > Delphinapterus leucas. The sequence continues at coordinate 37,292,049 of NC_143147.1, forward strand.
CTAACCAGCTGAGAGTTTGATCTAAGACAGTGGCTCTTAAACCTTGCCCCTCATTTGAATCGCTTGGGGAACTTTTAAAAATATTCTGATTCCCAGGTCATATTCAAACCAGTTGTTATCAGAGTCTGCTGGGGTAGGTGGGACCCAGACATCAGTAGTTTAAAAAATTCCCCAGGTGATTCCAGTTGCAGCTTGTGAATTAATAATCTAATGCTTTGGAGTTTACACTTGGGTTCAAACCCTGCCTCTGACATCCATTTATTAATGAACAAATATTCATTGAGCATTCACTATGGAGAAGCTCTTTTTAGCTAGTAACACTGTACTTAATTTTTCTGAGTCTCAGAGTCATTTAATGTCCCCTTGTTTGCATTAAGCAACACATATAAAGCACCTGGCAACTTGAAATATTAGACATTCAACAAGTATTAGTTCCTTCTCTCACACTACCCAACTTCTCCTCTCCTTGACCTTGCAGGAGTTAAATAAGAAGCTCCAGGTAGGAGGGGCCCAGAGTTGGAGTCCTCATTCTGGCCTTTGAAATTCAAATGAGTAACACAGGACAGGACAGGACAGAACACAATGAGACCTTTTAGCACTTTTGTCCCTTAAGCTAGATTTACTTGTAAGATTCCTATTCTAACATATTATAGGAGGGTGAATGGATTAAAAAAGGACTCTTGGAGAATCTCTCATCTACTACCCTTATTTTAAGATTAGAAATCAAACATTTGCTAGTGGAGACTGGATTCCATCGTAGGTTTGCAAACTCCTGGTCTAATGCTAATGCTGAAACATCAACCTTGCCTCCTAAGAAATGAAACCGAGAAGGACCCTGTGGGGCTCCTGGCCATGGAAGTCTTTCTATGTCCCCCATTTCTTATTTGTAGAGAGTAGACTCTAGCCTCCAAGACCTTCCCTGAGTTCCAAAGGGCAGATACCAACAGTTGCTAATCTGGGAAGGGAGGTTAGGGTCCTGGTTCTGCCTCAAGGCATAAACATAACAATATCTTTGAGCTCTTTACAGAACTTAAAACCCCCAACAAATGGAAGATGTTAGCATTCTTAAGTCCAGATTAAAGGAACCAGAGAAACTCATCAAGATTAAGGGACCACTTGAGACCAGATTAAAGGAGTGTGGGTGGGGGGGTGGGGCCCTGCACACACCCTAATCCTTATCAGCAACCCTGCCCTTGAACCACCGCTACAAAACCCCTCACCAAATCCTGCCTGGTGGCGATACGCAGTTTTTGAGGTGCACGTGTCTGCTCTGTCCCCCTTTGCCTGGCAAAGCAATAAAGGTATTCTTCTCTACTTCACCTAAAACTCTGTCTCATAGGTTCCATTCAGCTCTGGTGCACAGAGGCCAAGTTTTCGGCATCAGAGCCATCATCACGTCTTTAATTTTTCACTCCAAGGAAAACTGGTAGCAGAGCATCATGGAATATTCTACCCCATGATCAGCACTAATTTCTGAAAGCTTCCCCAAATTAGCATGTAAAACCATAATGCTTGCTTTACTAACATGACTGCACCCCACTCCCCAAACAGATTGCAGCCCCTAAGCCACTTCTACCTAGAAATTCTGAAGCCACCCCTGAAAATGAGTCCTTGGATGTAAGGATTCAGAGATTTTTGCCCTTCAGTGTGGACCCACAGGAAAATTGTGCAGTTTTCCTGAGGAGTAGGTGGCTTCCAGCATGACACAAGGTCCAGCTACAAGCCAGGATTCTTCTCCAATTCTGTCCTTTCCCCTGGCAGCCTCCTGTGACTTGAGAAGGGGGTGAAAGGAAGGAGAGAGAAGGGCGGGTCTCTTCCTGAAACTCTCACATGAGGAAGACTCACTCAGGGAAGGAAATGATTCCCTTCCCTGTGCTGAGGCTCCCGACATGTCTGAACAGCATTGCACCTCAGAATGGTCCCTCATCTGTTTCTCATTCGGGCCCTTTCAGCAACCCTGTGAGGTGCTCCAGGTAGAATAAACAAGGAAACCGAGGGCTGGCCCAAGTTCAAAGAGGAGGGGCAACCTGAGCTGCAGAGTGGCTTTGACATCCCTACATTCCCTAAGGGACTGTACTGACCCCTGCTCATCATATACCTCCTCAATGCTCTGAAAACATACCCCGACTTCCTCAGCTATAATTAATGAATTTTGAATATATTAAACATACCCCGACTTCCTCAGCTATAATTAATGAATTTTGAATATATTAAAAAAAATAAATGCCTCTGACAGGGTGCTGACTCCCCAACTTGCACCTGGTGCCTCGTCACCCACAACCTCTGAGATCAGATTAGACTTTGTGAGCGAGCAGCCGGGGCTTGGGTGATTTCATCCGCGACAGGACTGCCTTTCCTAAAAATGAATCTTCCCCACCTATACCCTTATTTTCCTCTTCCTAACTTTTTTGTTCATAGCTTTGAAGGCCAGAATATGAGCCCTTTGACAAGGCTTCTGTGACAGCCCAGGGATGCCCCTCCTGCCCTGGAACCTTGAGAACCCCTTCTTTCAGGTGCCCCCTCCCCCTGCTGCCTCCCCAGAACTACAGAGGGACGTGGACACCCACAAAAGCCTCGTGAAAAGAAAGACCAAAGGGCCTTTCTTTCTTTTGAATGGAGATGAATCTCAGAAATAGAGGAAAAAATTTTAAAAGGAGACGGAGGTGGGAGAGCGGAAAGGAGATGAGACTTCCTTGGTCTCACAGTTCTCGGTGGGAAGCTTGGATTTGAGCTATTTGTGCACTGAGATGGTTATTCTCCCCTCCCTCTGTCTCCTGCAGTCTCTCCCCTCCCCAACCCTCCTTCTTTCTCTCCCTTCCCGCACTCCCTCCCCCTCTCCCTTCTTCTCTCCCTTTATGTGGTGGTGGAGGGGTATGTGAGCGGGTGGATGTGAATGAGAGGTGGAGATGACCACAGATGGAAGAGGAAAGGCCCAGACTTCCTGGCCCCCTCTCTGTGACCTTGTAAACACAACAGCTGACTCCCTGAAGCAATACCCATTTGCTAAAGTGGCTATGTGAACAGGAAGCCCAGTGCTCATTCTCAGAAATCCACCCCAAGGCCCTTTTAGGATCGTGCAATAATGTTTGAGTCAGAGGATGCCTTTGAGATATTTCAGCGGGTAAACCCTTTCGTGTTGTAGCCTAGAGAAGGAAAAGGACTTGCTGAGAATCACACACAGCTAAGTGCAACTACAGTGATCCCCTACCTCCCAGGCCGGGCTCTCCTCTTGTGTTATTCTCCGTGTAGACCCAAGGGGTAGAGATGATGGAGAAATAGAGGCCCTGGCTTCTAAGCCTTAGCATAGTCTTTAAGTATGCAAATCCTACTCATTCTTCAGGACAAACTGAAATGTCACTTTTCCTGTGAAATCTCCTCTAGTCTCCTGGTTGGATGCAGTTACTCCCTTCTCTGGACCTCACTCCATTTCCAACCCAAGCTCTCCACCTGTCCTGCTCTTGTGACGGCTAACATCCTACAATGATACATTTGTCTAGAAAGTAGCCCCTCCACAAAGACATCAACATCTTTGTGGGCAGAGACTGTATATTATGAATGGAAAACCGAACGTAACCCTAACTAACACAATGTTTCCTTTTTATTCTTTAATGTGTTTCTGTATTTGCATATCTTTTATGCCAAGAGTGAAATAAAAGTGAAAAAAGAAGGACCTCATGGTGGAACACTGGTTCCATGAAGGCTGCCTGACCACACAGATCCTCCCCTAACAAAGTAAAAATGGAACTTACTTCCTCCAGGAAGTGTCTACCGAGGGCTGGGTGGGCTGGGGGGTAGGATAGGTCAGCCCTGGGTGTAGGCAGTAAGGGGTTCATTGTTTGAAGTGATTTTTTAAAATGATAATATCAATGTTCTCTGTTATTCAGTCATTTTCTGTTTTTGCAGAAGAAACATTTTCGAAGATTTTAACCAAATGCAATGAAATTAGATGGATTTTCTGCTAAAGGTATTTTAGTAGAAATTCTCAACTGTGGAGACTTTGGAAAGCTGCTAGAATACATCCTGAAGGGAAACAAAGACACGAGGAGTATTGCAATTTCTGGAATTTATTGAGAAATGGGATATTTTATGTATCTCAGCCAAACTCACCCTTAGGTAGGTATTAAAATTCCTATTTGTAAAACTGTTGCTTTGTGTGAAAGAAAATTTCAAAATTAAGACTGACTAATAAAAAAATTTGTTGATCTACAATGAGTGAAGATAGCTTGACAAAGCTGGCTGCATTGTCTACTGAACATGAATATGCGAAGAAGACTAATTTTGACAGAGAAGACTAATTTTAACGAAATCATTGACAAATTGATAGAAGTCAAGGCATGAACATAGAAGTTATAATATTATTCATTATTGCGGAAGACCAATATATAGGTATACTTTTTCTCCTTTGAAAGAAAATACATTCAGGGCTTCCCTGTTGGTGCAGTGGTTAAGAATCCGCCTACCAATGCAGGGAACAAGGATTCGAGCCCTGGTCTGGGAAGATCCCACATGCTGCGAAGCCACTAAGCCCGTGTGCCACAACTACTGAGCCCGTGCACCTAGGGCCCGTGCTCCGCAACAAGAGAAGCCACCACAATGAGAAGCCCATGCACAGCAACAAAGAGTAGCCCTGCTTGCTGCAACTAGAGAAAGCCCGTGCGCAGCAACGAAGACTCAAAGCAGCCAAAAATAAATAAATAAATTTATAAAAAATAAAATACATTCATGTAATTTAAAAGTATTAATATAGTACTCTTTTCCTTTTTTACTATATTTATCTTTTTATTACTGACAATTATGTATATGATATTCAATTAAAAAATTGTCTTCTGGCTGTTATTCGTTTTAATTTGATTGTTACTGAATATAATCGTGTTGTACAGAGGAAAGGAAGTTAAAAATGATCTGTTCCAAATACACCCTGGGTGCCAGCTTGCCAAGGGTGCACACAATTTCCTCTTGATCCAATAAAACCTTTGACTTATCCGTCCCCCACAGCATTTCAGAAACGAAGCTCCAATGAGGCTATGTCTCTGGTAAGTTAAGTTTTATCAGTTGTGTCTTCCTTATTAAATAGTAATCACCTTGGCTCTGGGTCCTAGTTCATTTTCACAAGTGTGAAAGGAGAGAGACAATTTCCCCCTTGGAATCAATCCCCTATAATGTATGTATCAGAGGCTTTCTTCACCTTGGCACTAGACATTTGGGGCCCGATCATTCTTTGCTGGGGCCGTTCTTTGCACCACAGGTTGTTCACCAGCATCCCTGGCCACTACCCACTGGGTGCCAATAGCATCCCTCCCCTCAGTGTGACAACCAAAATTGTCTCCAGAAACAGCCCCAGCCGAGAACCACTACATTAGGCGGAGATTCAGCAGCTGGTATCGAAATGGACATGGAAGAGGCCCTCTCCTAAATTGTTGAACTTGAACAAGGCTCTGACCATCATTGAGCCTCTGTTTTCTGCAGCTGTAAAGTTGGAATAAAACATCTACTTTGATTTGATGTCAAGTTCAAAAATGATAATAATGTATGTGAAGATGATTCATAGGCTCTAAATTTGTTTGTGAATGTGTAAGCACATCATTATAGAGAGGTAAAAATTTTTACACTGCAATTCAGTTGTGCAAAAAAAAAAAATTGCAGCACTAAAAAGTATCTATAATTGATTTCATCAATTTATTTGAGTTCCCAGAAAATTTAATTGGCCAATTAAAAGTAATTTCCTCTTTTCCAATTTAAAACAGGCTCTTTCATTCAACTTGAACCCTTTGGGTTAATAATTCAATCAATTCAAAGTACAAATGTCCAGGACAGTTTCTCTCAAGATATCTCTCCACCTTCCTCTCTTTCTCCAGGGTGGAGGTGGAGGTGTCTGGGTGGAGATGGAACTTAAAAGTCCTGCAGTAGCAGGGGGTAGTCACAGTTCCATGTGCTGCTATTGGGTTATGTGCTGACCCGTGGGCCATTCTGGCCTGGTTCCTGGGTATATACCTGGGAAAGAAATCCTGCCTGGTCCTTCGGAGCTTTGTGTGGGGTCCCCGACTTGGCCTCCAGGGCTGAGTCGCCACTCCCTGCGGCTATCTTATCTACCACCCAGATCTATTCTGGTGCTTCCTTTATTTCAGCCTCTGCATCTCCCTGTGGGTCCAGGATCTCTCAGATGTGTACCCCGCGCCAAGCTGGACTCTGCAAGTCTCTGCAAGTTGGATCTCCTGGAAACCTTCCTCAGCCCCAGTGTCTACTGCCCTGGGATAAGACATCTGCATTTCCTGGGGTCGGGGACGGGTAAGTCATCCTATTTCCCTATCTGGGTGTTTCTAACCCCTGATAAATATCTTTCCTCCCCTCCTACCCACAACAACCTGAGTTTGACCTGGAGTGGAGGAGCAGAAACACCCACACCTCATACTTCTTGCCCTGACTTCTCTCTCTTCTACGCCCTCTTCTCAGACATGCAAATGCATTTCCTCCCCTTAACTGCTGGGTGTGGAATTCCCTTAATAACCTGTCTTCCTTCTTTGCTACTCCGTAGCTTTCCTCTCCCTCCCAGTGGCCATATGGCTGAAGGGATCCTGGGAAAGAAACGGATTCGTCAATAAGAGAAAATACATTTAGATGTATTTCAAAAATATTACAGTGAGGGCTCAGGGCCCAGTGGTGGGAAAGAAGAATTCTCTGAACATAAAAAGCATGCCCCAAACTGTCTTCACCCTTCAGCTTACTGTTCTACACAGAGACCAACTCCTGCCCTTGCAAAGCAAAACCCGTCCTCAGAGAGAATGTCTCTTAAACCTTTTAGACCTGCTTGCCCTTCTGAGTTTTCCTTTCTTTTCTTTTCCTCCTTGTTTTTCCATTGTCATCTCCTCTCTATCTGGATTTGGTTTCCTGTATGGTTTGCTCTTGGGAGTTGTCCCCTGGAAAGAGCCCCCTGGGTTAGCAGAGGGAGCTCTGCTTGCTTTCCCTTCTTTTCTGGGGAAGCTGGGCTGACACAGCTGCTCTGGCAACCATCGTTTCCAAGGAGAGCCGCCAAGCACTTGGAGCCTCCACAGAGGAAGCTGGGACAGCATCTCCTCACGGAAAAGCCATTCCAGTGGTTTCCTTCAGAGCCACCTAATAGGGCCAAGGCAGCCCCCAGAGTTACTCACCAGCCTGAGGCGCTCAGAAAGCAATCCCCAGTGGCTCCATCAACAGCTCCCTTTGAAAATTCATATCCTACAACCTGTTCAGGGCCAACTATGCATTCTTGATAGCACTCCAAACTCACACTATGAGCGCACGCGCGTGCGCACACACACACACACACACACACACACACACACACACACACCCGAACACATCTCCCCTTCGGCTCTGTTGAAAAGCCTGGATTAATATAATGGAACTTCCTCTGCCTTATGGACTAAAATAACTCTGGCATCCCCCTTCTGGATGGATTTTAATTAGGAAAGACACAGCATTTAAATTATGCTTATTATTTGCAGTTGCTTGCTGTGGGTTTAGGAAAAGGCAATAGAAGTCATGTGAGCTGGAGTTTTTAATGGAATGCCTCTGGAAGGGAAAAAATGCCAAGGGCATTTTTAATCTTTTCTCCCCTTGTAATCATCCTGGCTGAGAAAAGAAGTCCAGGTTCCAAGATCATAATCATTACCATCACCTTCACCATCACTAATATTCCTTGAGTGCCTACTCCATGCCAGAATACCAGCTAATAAGCATTTTATATGCATTGTCTTATTTAGTCAAAAGAATTAGAATTTGACCAACAGAACCTATTAGGGACCATCCATTTCTAGGGGAGGCCAGGAACAAACCCTTAGCATGAATCAAGGGTTCCTTTCCTCCCTGGAGCTGCCAGGTGCCTATCATAGTACCGGCTAAGAGTATGTATGTGATGAATCGATGTATCAATAAGTAAATGACTGAATGTAGCAGATGTGCTCAGAATGAATCACATGCAGAAGAAGCGTGTGTGGGAATAGAGTCCATCACTCCTTGGGGTTGAGTCCTGGTCACAGACCTTGCTTTTGAGTAGACCAGACAGGCAATGCATTATCCCATTCTCCAACGGATGGATAACATGATGCTGGGATTTAAAATTTGGAAGAATAGAGAGAATTTCTCTCCCTAAAAGGTCTATTGGTATCTCAAAGGGGATAAACTTCCAGGCCACAATTATGATTTTAGGCAAGTTGTTAAACTCATCTGATTTTCCATTTCCTCAACTGTAAAGTAGCTGTGATGGTAATATCCACCTCAGGGAGTTTTCTGAGGATAATAAAAGACCAGATACGTAGTTAAGGAATGGGGGCTCCAATGTATTAAATGCCTTTCCCATCATTACTCAATCATTCAACAAATATTTGATTATCTATTATGGTCCATACTCTATTCTAGATGCTGAGGGTACGACAGTGAAAGGGACAGACCAGGCTCATTAGCGGGTCGGGGGGGGGGCAGACAATAAACAAATAAAGTAGATAATTCCAGATTACAACAAATATGAGAGTAAAAGAAAGCAGAGTGGAAGGGCTGTGATAGAGTAGGGTGGGGAAATTTTACGAAATCCTCAAGGAAGAACTCTAACAAAAAAGTACGTGTGGGGCTTCCCTGGTGGCGCAGTGGTTGAGAGTCCGCCTGCCGATGCAGGGGACACGGGTTCGTGCCCCGGTCCGGGAAGATCCCACATGCCGCGGAGCGGCTGGGCCGGTGAGCCATGGCCGCTGAGCCTGCGCGTCCGGAGCCTGTGCTCCGCAACAGGAGAGGCCACAACAGTGAGAGGCCCGCGTACCACCAAACAAATAAAAAAAAAAAAAAGTACCTGTGAAGCTGAGATTTGAATCATAAGAGGGAGAAGCCATGCAACTGGTGAAGAGCAGTTCAATCAACAAAAACAACAAGCGCAGAGGCCCTGAGGCAGAAAGGACATTACCGCAATGTGGAAACAGAAGGTCAGTGAGCTTGGTGAGTGAGAAGGAGGGGGTCCAGGATAGAGCTAGACAGGTAGGCAGATGCCAGATCATGGGAGGTGTTACAGGACTTGGTGAGGAGTTTGGATTTTATTTTACATGCAGTGAAAATATTTGGAAAGTTTTAGTAGGGGAGTAGCGTGTTCTGATTTACATTTTTAAAAGATCCCTCTGGCTGCCATATGGAGGATGAATTACAATGAGACGTATGTGGAAGTTAAGTAGAATGGTTGAGGGCAGAGGTGATGGTAGCAGGACTATGGGACAGTGACTCAAAGGAAAAGCTTGGGTTCAGGCAGTAAGGGAACTGGGAATAGAGCCTGGCCTGCTGCAGCACCTGCCCTTCCGGCCCACTGTGTGCTGAGAGAAATACTCCTGCTTTTCTTTCCTTTTAAGTAGATTTCCCATTTAACAGTGTTTCTTGGAGAGCCAAGAGGTCCCTGAGAACTGCTAAGGTCCACACCTGAGCAAAATTAGCGTGCTGGTGTGATATGCATTCATCAGTGTCTCCACATTTCACTCACCTGCAGTGCTGGGCCTGAAAGGGTCCAGGAGGCCCCAGGAAGAGCAGGAAAAGAGGGGCTGGTGGGATCCCAGGCCTCCTGCAAAGTATGGGGTTTCTCATCCAGAAGGTGCAGATCTGAGGAATACACAGTAGGGGTTACAGCCCATTCCCACATAAGAGCAGCAAGCTTGCTGGCAGCACAAGGAGAGAGACCCGTGTGGAGGGTGCTGGGGGACAGCCAGTGGGAGCCCATGGCCTCTCTGTTTGTGAGTCCACCTCTCCCATGGAAGAGCAGTCTCTCTGAAAGTGTCTTATTGACTTTTGCATCCTTGGACCATATCAAAGGAATTGGTAGGCAGTTAGCAAAGACTGCTGAACAGTTAGATGTATGACATTTCTAGAAGCACGGAGCCAAAGAATTGCTCCAAGTTGGATGATAAGAATTTGTAAATCAATAAGTCCTGGGATTCTAAGCCATTGTTGGTCACAGACCCTTTTGAGAAAACAATGATATCCATGGATACTTTCTGCAAAATTCCACATATAAAAATTCTTCTAATATGCAATTTTTAACAGATGGGAAAAATGCAGGAGCAGAAAACAGAAGTGACTTATCCAAAGCCACCAAACTTTCTATGATGGTCATACCCGGAAGCTCAGGTGTCTTGACTCTCCCCTCCTGTGCCTGGGCAGAGCATGTGGACTCTTCCATAGATGATGTCACACGGAGGGTACAAAGATAACAGTCAGAACCATCCCAAGAACTGGCCCCCCAGGAGAGTTCTTAGAACACAGCTGATTGCAGAGATAGTAAGCTACTGCCTGGGGCTGCATGATCACCTACACCTATCCTGGGCAGTCCAGGAAGAGCCCATCGGGTATTCAAGTCCTGAAAGTGGATGACTACTCAATTGTCTCTGAGAGTGCGGCAACAATACCAGGTGTGTGTTCAGGAATCCAAACCTAATTGTAACCACTAATGAGCTCATTTTCCACCTCCTAGGCACAAACACCTGGAAGCAGCAAAGCTGCATCTTTACATAGAGGTTTATTTAGGACAAAGTCACAGGGCAATGCAGGGACCTGGACCTGTCCTGTCTGCGTGGCTGAAGCAGGAGGAAACACGTCTGCTAGGTTTATCTCACCCCCTCCCACATAGAGAGAGAGAGAGAGAGAGAGAGAGAGAGAGAATGTGTTGGAAGAAATGAAAGAAGGGGAGGAATTAGTATACGATTCCTTAACAGTTCTCTGGGTCTTCATGGCCTAAAAATGCCTTCTCAATGTTATGTCACAGAATCCCCCAGCACTGGTTGCAATGGCTGAGAAGACCTGGAGGAAAAAAAAGTAATATTCTCTGTAACCATTCTGACCATTTTCTTCCTTCAAGAGCCATAAGGCTGGGTTCTCAGGAAAACAGAACAAAACAAAACACTCAAAAAAAGACAACCAGCTTCCCTCTGAGGATTGTCATTAAACACCAGATGTCCAGGAGGGAGACTCTAAACCAAAGCAGCTGTGTGGACAAGGCTGCTTCCAGCCTCTTCAGACTACAAGTCCCTGTGCCTTTCAGCCTGATGGCAGTTGCATCCCCGGCCCCTGCCCTTGATGGGTGGGGATGATCCCAAGGCTGTTGCTCTCTCCCCTTGTGGGCAGGCTCCCTCCCTTCTCCGGCCCTCCAGGCCTCTGGCAAATTCTGTTCAGTCTCATTCAGCTCAAATGTTATCCCTTCCATGCTGCTTTTATTCTTAGACCCGCTCTTCCCTCTGTGCTGAAGATGAGGGCGGCTAACATTTGTGTGTCTATTGTGTATCCACCATGTGCTACATACAGTCGCCTAAGTCTCCGATCTAGGAATAGCTGGGCTTCTTCAGAACTCCTCTGCATTTATCTCAGCACTCTGAATCATAACTAACCATATTTCCTTTCTTACTGCCTTGGATGCTAAGAAGCTCAAAGCCAAATTTGTGCCCCATCACTAGCAATTATACAGACGCTTACGATGGGAGCTAAGATCCTAACCTTGTCTCTTGTTTTTTCTATCCTTGACTTTAAGACCTATTCTAAAAAAAAGTCATTGGGCTAATTTCTGTTTTTGAGTGGGTAAATTCAAAACCTATCTAAAATGGGTCATGATACAAATAAAAAGTGAAAGGTACTGTATACACATTTCTGTAATTTTCATGATAATCTTTTGACTTGCAAGGCAAGTAGAGCTCAGGGAGTTTACATAACTTATTCAAGATCATGCAAGATCTTAAGCCAAAGAGCAGGGCATCAAAGTGACACCTGACAGACTTCAAAGCTCATGCCCTTGACAGTCATAATTGCTTATACTCACAGGCGTGCTTACTAGGTACCAGGTTTTATGCTTATTATCCTAAGTATATTATCTCATGTATCCTTACAACAATCCTATGAAATAGCCACAATGATTACAAACATTTTTGAGATGAAGGAATTGAGGCTCAGAGAGATCAACTGTTTGTCCGAGGTTGCTCAGCGCTCTGAGATTCAAATCCACATGCCTGAACTTTGAAACTCTGCACTCTTTCCAAGTCCTTTAACTTATAATAGAGGTAAACATATAAAAAGCCAGCATCCTAATTAAGTGTTTGACTTCTTTGGAATGCCCAACTGCCTGGTTATATCACAAAGGCTTAACAACTGACAAATCCTAGTGGAGAAATGGGTGTCTGGCTGGAAGTAGGTATTTCTGAGTTTCACAGTTCTTCATGGAGCAGATGGATCAAAAACACAAAGTCTGTGTGCAATACTGGATTTTAAATACCAGCCTGAGCACTGACAGAGCAAGAGAACTACCTCGCACCAAGGGGTGGAAATGAAAGCCTTTGGAAAGGGCAGCGCTGCTCACAGGCGCCATCTTGCAGTAGAGGTGGGAAATTGCTCCCAGAAAGAAACCCACATACAAAATGGAATTCCCCAAAGTACAGCTTATTGGGCCTCTTGTGTTCTGAGTGCTTAATGCACGTATTTTTCTTTCATACCATTCCTGCAAGAGAGATATGATTATTTTTATTTTATAAATGAGAAATTTAAAACTCAGAGATATTAAGTAACTTGCCAAGATGTTTGACCATAGTGTGAGTAGCCTCTCTCAACCTCCATTCCCACTGGACCAGGTAAACTCTCAACAGCAGTGTTCCTTAGGGGCTCCTGCCTTCTCCAGTTCCTCTCAGCTGGAATCACAGGTGCTCCACCCTCCACCTTGAGCCATTCGTGAGACAGGCAGGAGCCACGTCAGCAGAGGGATCAATAGGGCTGTGCCCACAGTTGTCCGACTCACAGCACAGAACCCCTGCCCTGCAGGCTATGTCAGAAGCTCCACCCCAAACTGCAGTCAGCTTAGCTGGGCCTTATTATGCCATGCTACTCTCAGCAGCCCCCCTCGTAGGGAGTGGGGAATGCAGGTTTCTCCTCCCTCTGTCCACTAATCATTGACTAGGTGCTCTCATGATTACAGAAAGAAAAAAAAAAAAGCCAGCTCTGAACCCCACCACAGTCCTCTGAGTGCAGTTTGGAACTCTGATCTTGTTGACTTCCCGTGACACCACACCTGGAACTAGGGATTAGCTGCCCAGGCTGCCTACACTGGAACCAGTCTCTGTAGCTAAGCCAGCTTTCCCCCGACCACGCTCCTCCGGGCCCTCTCTTCATCGCGAACAAGACTGCTGAGGACGCAGATGAATTCTCACCCAGGTGTTGTTGTCCTTTGGGAAATATGTGAAGAGATGAAAAAGGGGCTAGGAACTTGAGGGCAGACCAACGCTGCCTCAATTTTCAAAAAGGAGCAGTGATGGCTCCTTGATATTTCACTAAGTGTAACGTTCTTTAGAAAGAAATGATGTGTGAACAGCAAAGAAATAGTGAAACATGAGAGTTAGAAAATTTTGCTATGAATAAATCATGGAAAATTAACCAACTTTCCTTTTGAGAAAAAGTTGTCTTACTAGTAGATTTTGGAACGCTAGAGGCACAGTTTGGAAACAGGTAAGGATTCCAAAAGATTTTAATGGACTAAAAGTCCCCCTGGAGGGGTACCTGGTGAAGCAGCAAAAGACTGGTCTGCGCTCTGACTCAGCCAGGGATGTTGTCCGTGACTTAAATGAAACTAAAAAGCACACTTACTGATGCAGGATTCACAATTATTTGACATCTTGGAAAAACAACAATAAAGAAAAACGAAATTGAATTAGTGAAGATGAAAAGTCTTAAGCCTCCTTAAAAACAATTAAATACAGGCAGGAGCAGCCAGGAGCTCCTGACAAATGACTGCAGGTTTTGATGACTACAGGCCAAGTATGAGCGAGAGCGCGATGCTGCTGCTTAGAAAGTCCTGCAGCCAGGCTTCCAGTTTGCACAATGGCAGAGTAGAGACTTTGAAACTCTGCTCTTCCACAAAGCAATGAGAACACTGACCATTTGGTCAAAATGGTCAGAATCAGCATTTTCAGAGCTCTGGAAATTAACCAAAGTCTTGCAACAATCTGAGCAGTATTTATTACAAAAAAAATGCCTGAATCTCATCAAAAACAGTGTCCTTTGTGCATGTAAACTTGTCCTACTCCTATCTGCCTCCCTTATATTTATATAAATATATAAAAACACATGTATGAACTTAGCAATGTGCCTGGTACATAACCACCACTTAATAAATTTTAGCTTTAACGTTTCTTTTTTTCCCTTCCTGTAGTAGTTCTGCCACCATATATGATCACTTGCTAGGTCTCCTTCATTTTTCTTCCCTTTTCACCGGAGCTAGAAAATCCTGGCAAAAGTAGTGGTCTTCTGGGTCCATGCTAGGGCTCCAGTGTATAGGGCTGGGGCAGGCCGGGTTGCCTCTGGGGAGGAGAGGCAAATGTGAATTATAACCAAGGACCAGACCAAGATTAATGCCAATGGGGGCTCAGACCCTGAGCCTGTGCTTGTGTAAGACAATGAGCAGAATGCAGGGGAGCAGGAGAGTGGGGCAAGGAGGAAGGAAGTGATGTGCACAGTCTGCAGCGTGGGCTGAGCAAGGCTGCCGGCAGCAGGTATAAGTGCTGGTCACCTTTCCGCTCCATCCTCTTCATCCTCATAGGCATCCTTTATCCCGTATCTCCATCCACTCACTGTACTCTTTGGACAATTGCAGGTGTTTTCAAATTGTGCTACCCAGAGGTGCACCCAAGGTTCTCCCAACATTTGATTTGATTTTTAAAAACTATAGCCAATTCACCATTTGCGAGCTGTAAGAAGGTAAGAAAGAGGCCTAGTAGGTGAAGACCCAGGTTCCATACTCCTGTTTCAGTCAGAACAACAGCTTCATTTTTATTTCTCTGAACTACTGGGGTTTCTCTTAAAATTCAGCTTTATTAAGAGTTTTTGCTGTAACAATATTTGGCATCACATTGGTCTACTGCAACATTGCCAGGGCATCCCTGATTTTGCCACTTATTTTTCCTGCACCCACTCTAAATAAATCATTCTAAGTGCTTCTTCATTAAGGTACCTCCCCCCTGATCCAGAATATTTGTTGACTTTTTATCATCCTCTGAACAAATCAAATCCCCAGCTGAGCCCCTGGGTCCTCTTCAATCAGAATGAAAGGAATGGGGACTTCCCTGGTGGCACAGTGGATTAGAATCCTCCTGCCAATGCAGGGGCCACGGGTTCAATCCCTGGTCCAGGAAGATCCCACATGCCACAGAGCAGCTAAGTCTGTGTGCCACAACTACTGAGCCCCCGTGCCACAAGTACTGAAGCCCGTGCTCCACGACAGAGAAGCCACTGCAATGAGAAGCCCTTGCACTGCAACGAAGAGTATCCTCCGGTTGCCCCAACTAGAGAAAGCCCGCTCACAGCAGTGAAGACCCAACACAGCCAAAAATAAACAAACAAATAAATAAATAAACAAAATTTTAAAAAAAGAATGAAAGGAATGGGGTGATGCCTGACACTGTTTAGAACACTTAGTGCATGGCAGGCACTCAATAAGTAAATACCAACTTATGATATTTGTTCCTTAAGGGAAGTTTTGCATCCTCCCAACTCCTAGAACACGACCTTGCACGCAGGACCTTCCTCTTCACAGCATAATTCCTTGTACACAGCTCAATTTCCATGGGGAAGCGACCTGGTGATGTTTAGGAAGGTCCCGAATTTCTATTTTCTGTGGAAAATGGTGTGGTGATGTTTAGGAAGTGCCTTCCACTTCCATTTTCTGTTGTCTGGAAAAATACCTACTTCTGGTTGGCTTACAGATGGAACTATTGGGATGACCTAACTGAATCCCTGGGGTGGTTCATCATTAACCTGGCTCTTGGTGCCCCCTTGTGGCAATCTGCCACCATGCAGAGTTCAACAAGAGGGTGAGAGCCATCCTTCAGTGGGTGGCGAACTCTGAGCCAAATATCACACTAGGCGTAGCTCATTCATCCTCACCACATTCCTCTGAGGTAGCTGCCATTGGTTTAATAACTTGTTCTTAGCAACATAGCTAACAAGTGGCAGAATAGAGACCTGAACCTAAGCTGGTTTGTCTGGGGCTTGTGCTGCTGATGGCTATGCTAACATGCCAAGAGACATTTTGGTGGGCATATAAAGATGAATTAAGAGGCAGCATTTCTGGAATAAAGGAGTAGAAATCTTGGCAGACCTTATCCCCAGCAAAATAACAATCGAACTGAGAATATTATTTAAAATAGTCATCATTGAAAGTCTCTGGAAAGTGTCCTAAGGGCATACAGCAAAAGAGAAACATTCGTTCAAGAAAATCTATGATATCTCAATCAAAACCGTGAAACTCTGTGGTGTTTGAGCCCCACTCTGCTCCATTGCCCTCCCCACTAGCTCCATGTTATGGAGGTTCTGCCCAGGGCAGGTACAGCCAAGGGCTCCATCTCTCCTGAGATCCCAGTCTGGGGTTGTGGTTTGACCCCAGAAGAGGCAGGATGCTGGCGCTTCTTGGCCCCCAGCCCCATTTTGCAGAAGTCGTACTGCAGATAGGCACTCCAAGAGGACCAGGCCCCTCACTTGTGTGGCGGAAGCTCTGCTCCAGGCTTGGCAAGTCAGGATACTAGGGCCCTGGTTGCCCACACCCCAGCTCACTTGCAGGACAGAGATTCTGTGCTGAGCTGACAAGGGGTTTCCACATCCCCCTCCCCCAGAACCCACTTGTAAAGCAAGCACATCACTCTGGGAGAAGGGTCTCTGGCCCAGCTCCAGTGCAGTGGTAGAGGGGTGCTGCCTAGTGGGAAAGGCAGGCTATAAGGAGGAAAGCTTCCACAGCTCTGAGTTTCTTTGGAATAAAGAGTGGAGAACTCCATGCCTAAGAGTGTTGTTGAAAATACCCCTGATCTTTGTGGAGAGCAATGAAGGAGGCTGATATCTGCATGATACAAGCAAAGTGGTGGAGCAGAAGCCTAATAGAGAAAACCAGGGACAGAGAAACACAGAAGAACTCCCCGTCGATCACAGCCAACTCTGGGGGTCATGCTGCCTCCCCGGGAGCAGTCAGAGCAGCATGAGGACGGAGGAATCACTGTGGGCTCAGACAGGAGCCATTCTGGAGTGGTGAGGGGAGAAAGCAGACCAGAATGGGCACAACAGTGAAGGGAGAGTCTGAATGGGAAGAGAAGACGCGGAGACAGACCACCCATCTGAACTAAATGCCCCAGAGGAAGGCAATGCTTGTCTACACAGGTCTGGTCTGCCCAACAGCTGAGTCAGAACTGTGTCCAGCCATCCGCTGCTCTGAATACAGGACAGCAAGCCCTCTGCAATGGCCCAGCTGTTGATCAGCAATGGCATTTGTTGGGACCACAGAGACCCAGTTCCTCTTCCCCTTGCTAAGAAACAGAGCCATTCACTGGGGCCCTATTTAAAGATATTACATTGATAAATTAAATGGAATAATATATCCAGCTTGCCTAGCGCATAGGAAGGCTACTTTCCTCCACTTCAATTATAAAAACACAATGGAACAATGGAGAACACACATTGCTCTAAAGAATTGTTTTTCCCTCTGAATTCTAAAATTGCAATAATTGTAATACTGAAACTATTATTGCTATTGTTGATCCTAAATCACTCTCTTGGCATTGGCCGGAATTCCATTTGAAGTGAGTCTTTCCTTGGCCCCTACCAAATAGGCTTAGTGATGCAGCCTGGTCTAGAAGGTGTTCTCGCAGCAATAATGGTAATTACCACCCGTAGTGAGATGTTCCTGCATGTCAGTTAGGTGCTGTGCTTGACATACATTAACCCCATTTTTCCAGAAACTCTGTGAGAAAGGTAATCGGCAGCCCAGCTTAATGGATGAAGAAACTGAAGCTTAGGAGAGTCTTGGCCAAGACTATTTTATTCATGATGAAATTCATAAATAAAAGGTTTTATTTGATGCCTGTCATGTCATTGGTGAAGCATAGCTAACCTTTGATTAGAATCTTCTGAAGAATTTTAAAGTTCTTTGAAACTGTTTCCTAAGCTTCGGTCACTGTGATCAAACACAAGAGGCATACAGTTGAAAATGGCAAGTGGAAATTCATGCCTATCTTATCTTTCTTGAACACTGCTGATTTTTGATCAAAACATAGCTCCAACTATGGGAAACTGCCCTTGGGTTTTCCCTTGTCCTTTGCCATTGTCTCTCTGTGCAACCTCACTCATGCTTAGGGCTTTAACTGCCAACTCTATTCTGAGGACTTCTAAATCTTTAATTACAGTTCAGTCTCTTTCCTGAGTTCCAACCCACTTATATCCAGTTACTCATGAGGTAGGTGTCTCCTCCTGGGTGTTCCTAAGGGACCTCAGACTCAATATATCCCAAACTGAGCTCATACCATTTTGTCCCAAACAAGCATCACCTCTTCTAGTTTCCATCTACCCAGACAGCTGTGGCAGAAACCTGCAGTTCACAGAATTCTCCCACTCCCTCTCTCTCTCTTCCTGTTATCCTATTGGTGGCCAAGTCCTGTAGAGGGGAGATTCTCGGAGTAAGGTCTCTAGATCACCAGCGGCAACAGCATCTGGAAAGTAGTTAGAAATAAAGATGCTTAGGGGCTTCCCTGATGGCGCAGTGGTTGAGAGTCCGCCTGCCAATGCAGGCGACACGGGTTCGTGCCCTGGTCCGGGAAGATCCCACAAGCCGCGGAGTGGCTGAGCCCATAAGCCATGGCCGCTGAGCCTGCGCGTCCAGAGCCTGCGCGTCCAGAGCCTGTGCTCCGCGGTGGGAGGGGCCATGGCAGTGAGAGGCCCGCGTACCGCAAAAAAAAAAAATAATAATAAAAATAAATAAATAAATGAAGATGCTTGGACTCCATCCTCATTCAGAACCAGCATCTTTGGGGCTGGGACGCAGCAATCTGTGGTGTAACCAGCCCTCCAGGTGATTCTGATGACGCTCTAAATTGGCCTTCCTTATTATCTCTCTAATTTCTCCATTCCTAAAGCTCCTAAGTCAGGCCCTCCTCTTCTCACAGCTGAACTATTGCAATCATTTCCTAACCGTGTACCTTTCTCCAGCCTTAGATCTCTCCACGCTTCCTCTCCTTTCCTGCCAGAATGTTCCCTCCAAATGCAAATCTGATCATGTCTCTACCCTACGTAAAATTCTTCAATGTTCCCCCAGTGCCTAAGTGGCACCGTCCCCAAGGAAATATAATGCAGGCTCATATGTAATCGTCTTATGTGGCTACTAGAAATTTTTTTAATTAAAAAAAAAAGAAATTCCTTTCTTTCCTTTTTTCTTTTATTTTTTTGGCCATGCTGCATGAGGGATCTTAGTTCCCCGACAAGAGATCGAACCCGTGCTCCCTGCAGTGGAAGCATGGAGTCTTAACCACTGCACTGGACCGCCAGGGAAGTCTCCAAAAGAAATTAATTTAAATAATATATTATTAAATCAAATATATCAAAAATATTATTTCATCATCTAAACAATACGTGGGTCATTAATGAGATACTTTACATTCTTTTTTTCATGCCAAATCATTGAAATCTGGTATATATTTTTATGCTTACAGGTGTATCTCAATTCAGATGTTAAATTTTCATTGAAAATACTCAGTTTATATTTAGATTTCATAAAATTTACAGGTGAGTTGAAAGAGTAGTTGTACTTATCCAAGTTGTTCCAAACATACTTAAGCATTTTTCAGTAGTTGAATTAACACCTTTAAAATTTAAATGAATTAAAATTAAAAATTAACTTCTCAGTCACGCTACGACATTTCAAATGCTCTATAGTCACGTGTGGTTGTGCTACCGTGTCGGTCAGCATGGCTTAAAGGACAAAATCCTAACCCTCAGCCCTCCCTCCAGGACGTGGCTTCTTCCCCTGGTCTCCAGTCTCGTCCCCGTCGCATCCCTGCTGCACAGTGATTCATTACAGGGAAGCACATTTCCTGAGATATTTCTTGTCATTTCCTGCCTCAGGACCTTCCCCCACGAAACCTCCTCTCCCTCCACTGCCCTGTCCCTCATCTCCTTCTTCACGTGGCAAAACCCACTTATTTTTTAGAGTCAGCCCAAGAGGTGCCTCCTCTATTAAGCCTCCTACCTCTCCTCCCCAGGAATGACCAATCATTGAATTTTATTTGAATATAAAATTTTATTTGAATATAAAATTTATTTGAATTTTATTTATTTGTTCACATGTCTCTTTTTTTGAGATTAAAAAAAAATTATTTTATATTGGAGTAGAGTTGAGTAACAATGTTGTGTTAGTTTCAGGTGCACAGCAAAGTGATTCAGCTATATATATACATGTGTATGTGTCCCTTGTTACTAGGGAGTGAACTCCTAAAATCTTGTTATTCATCTTTTTTATCCCTAGCACCTAGAACACCATCACTAATAGCCATTAATAAATGTTGTTGAATGAACACGTGATTAATACCCAAATCTGCACCCTTTTGTTATCACACACTCCCCTCCATGGGCCTGAAGGGCAGCAGTTCACTGTCACTGAAGAAGTAGTGCTCTTGTGATTGTCACATCATGGCAATTTCCCCGAAGCTGAAGGAAAGAGATAGGCTTTTCACTTTTTTTTTTTTAACATCTTTACTGGAGTATAATTGCTTTACAATGTTGTGTTATTTTCTGCTGTATAACAAAGTGAATCAGCTATACGTATACATATATCCCCATATCTCCTCCCTCTTGCATCTCCCTCCCACGCCTCTAGGTGGTCACAAAGCACCAAGCTGATCTCCCTGTGCTATACAGCTGCTTCCCACTAGCTGTCTATTTTACATTTGGTAGTGTATATATGTCCATGCCACTCTCTCACTTCATCCCAGCTTACCCTTCCCCCAGCCTGTGTCCTCAAGTCCATTCTCTACACCTGGCCTTTATCCTGTCCTGCCCCTAGGTTCTTCAGAACGTTTTTTTTTAGATTCCATATATATGTGTTAGCATACGGTATTTGTTTTTCTCTTTCTGACTTACTTCACTCTGTATGACAGACTCTAGGTTCATCCACCTCACTACAAATAACTCAATTTCATTTCTTTTTATGGCTGAGTAATATTCCATTGTATATATGTGCCACATCTTCTTTATCCATTCATCTGTTGATGGACACTTAGGTTGTTTCCATCTCCGGGCTATTGTAAATAGAGCTGCAATGAACATTGTGGTGCATGACTCTTTTTGAATTATGGTTTCTTCATGGTATATGCCCAGTAGTGGGGTTGCTGGGTCGTATGGTAGTTCTACTTTTAGTTTTTTAAGGAACCTCCATGCTGTTCTCTGTAGTGACTGTACCAATTTACATTCCCACCAACAGTGCAAGAGGGTTCCCTTTTCTCCACCCCCTCTCTAGCATTTATTGTTTGTACATTTTTTGATGATGGCCATTCTGGCTGGTGTGAGGTGATATCTCATTGTAGTTTTGATTTCCATTTCTCTAATAATTAGTGATGTTGAGCATCCTTTCTTGTGTTTGTTGGCAGTCTGTATATCTTCTTTGGAGAAATGTCTATTTAGGTCTTCTGCCCATTTTTGGATTGGGTTGTTTGTGTTTTTGATATTGAGCTGCATGAGCTGCTTGTATATTTTGGAGATTAATCCTTTGTCAGTTTCCTCGTTTGCCAATATTTTCTCCCATTCTGAGGGTTGTCTCTTTGTCTTGTTTATGGTTTCCTTTGCTGTGCAAAACCTTTTAAGTTTCATTAGGTCCCATTTGTTTATTTTTGTTTTTATTTCCATTTCTCTAGGAGGTGGGTCAAAAAGTATCTTGCTGTGATTTATGTCATAGAGTGTTCTGCCTATGTTTTCCTCTAAGAGTTTTATAGTGTCTGGCCTTACATTTAGCTCTTAAAAATATGGAACACTTCACGAATTCGGGTGTCATCCTTGCGCAGGGGCCATGCTAATCTTCTCTGTATTGTTCCAATTTTAGTATATGTGCTGTCAAAGCAAGCACTGGGCTTTTCACTTTGCCATTTGTTCTTACTGCAAGGTGATGAGGCACTCCTATGAGTGCACCCTTCACAAAGGATTTAGAAACAGGAGACTGTGAGCTCTGATGATTGTTATCTTTCTCTGGTTTGCCCAGACCAAATCCCTTAACCTCTCTGAACCTCGGTGTCCTTTTCCGTAAAATGGGGATGTGATAACCTAATGAACTAAAGGTTGTAAAATGCTTGGTAGACTACGCTGAGTAAAGCACACCTATGGTTCTATTGTCATTTAACCTCAGAAGGTCACCAAGACAGACAAGATGAGAGGAAACACCTCCTTTATGTGGGAGTCTACAGAGCCTGGGGAGGCAGGTGAGGAGTGAAGTGTGTGTATGAAGCGTGGATGAAGACATGGGCTGCCTCGTCCTGTTTCTTCATCACATTATGTTCCTAGAGGGAGAAGATGCCACTTTGCACTCTCATTGGTGTTGGGTGTTACCCAGCTGCTACATCTGGCCTTTCCCCCTCCAAACCTTCTTTTACCGTCTTGAGATCTTTCTGTACACAGGCCACTACATAAAAGGTCTCTGGAGTTCAAGGTGGGACTAAAAAGCAAGAACAACATTGTCAAATTATTGGGTGTTAAGATCACCGTCGTAATCCAGGTGTAAGCTGGTGATTTAGCTCAGGATACTTGCTGAGCTGGGTAGCCCCTGCCCATCTCCATCTCCCAAGGGGAAGAACGTTAGAAGGTTGGAAGGAAAACAAGAAAGCAGATGGTGGGTGTGCCTGAGAAGGGACCAACACCCCCACAGAGTCAGCTTCAAGGGGAGTGAGATGAATGTCCCCAGGTGATTGTGAATATCCAGGAGTAGGGGAGCCCTGCCCTGGGCCTGGGGCCCAGCATGCAGGTGTTCCTTACACCCCTGTGGCCTGAGAGCAGTAGGTAGAGATTATTACGCCAGAGGCTGAGAGTAGAGAGAGTCCAAAGCAGCCACTCACAGTCTCCTAGGCTCCACAGGAGCGTGGGAGAATTCTGAATTTCCCTGTGTGTCCAAGAAGGATTATGAGAGACAGCCACCTGGTAGACCCTGATGGTGTCTGCGTCACAATGAAGCAGATGGTCAGGAAACCACACCTGAGGATCAGGTGGAGGCCAGCACAATAGTGACAAGTGCCACCCGGGCATCTGATGCCCCCCCAACCTCTAATGCCCACTCAGCATTTGATGCTTAGAGCTCAGACACAGTCCTAGGAAGTGCTAGGAAGGAAAAGTAGAAAACACGGGATTGACTGGGACAGCCTGGAACTGGCTTGACTAAGAATTCAGTCAGAAGTGAGTGAGGCGGGGGACGGAGACTTTTATAGAGATGAAGTCAAGTTACAGAAAATGACAAAGTAGGGATGTGTTTCTGGCATCCATGAGATATATCACATCCTCTGTGGCCAGTTGTTTGTGTGCCTGGATCCCTGCTAGACTGTAAACTCCTTCATGGTATGTTTTGTGTCTCGTGCATCCCTGCTCTCCCCAAGCCCAGGGTCTGCACATCATAGGTCCAACTGATAAGTTTGCTCTGAAATGAGACGAGGTGGAGGTATGTTTGCCTGGCACACCTGGGCTGTGTCGTGTCTTTTCCATTTGCTCACCTGTTGTCACAGATCAGGAAGTGTGTGTGCATTCTTTCATTTGCTCACTCATTCATTCACTCAGAAAATATCTATTGAGTTCTTGAACTGTGAAGCTTTACAGAGTGAGTTAGGAGGGGAAAGGAGATTTAAAATGTATTTGCATGGTTTGTTTTTAATTTTCTAGAGTCCTTTCCTACCTACTGTCTCACTTTTGCTTCACAGCCATAGTAGAGGTAAAGGGGAGAGGAGTGTGTTAACTTCACTGTACAGGTGAAGAAAAAAGAGAGAAAAGTTGAGGTTTGACCAAAACAACACAGAAACTTGTGGTAGAGATGGAGTGGGGGTGGGGTGGGGGGAACATCTGTCCTCCCTTTGCTTCATTGTTCTTAGGTAAAAAGACATCAGAATGTATATTCGGCCAATGGAAAGAGTTCCGAATGGCCAAAGCCAGAACAATCCGAACAATTAAAATAAAGTAGTATTGGATTATATCCATGACTCTATAGTGATAGAAATAAAGGATTGAATAAATAAATGGGAAGAATAGCTAACTTTCCCTGCAGAATTCCAGATAATTGATGTAGATATTCTGTCCTCAAGGGCGGGGAGCAAACTCCCTGCTCCTTAGTGTGGCTGTACGTGGTGACTTCCTTCCCAAGAGCACAGTGTGGAAAGATAGGAAAAAGGGTAACTTGACAGTGGAGAAAGCTGACAGGCACTGCCTCAGCCAGGTGACCCAGGCCAGCATCAGCAGTGGTAGGTTGTGTGGATAGTAGGCACCCCTGGTATGACGTGATGAGAACAGCACTTCAACTCCGTGGATCTCCCTCTCAAAACCCATAACCCCTGGGCTTCCCTGGTGGCGCAGTGGCTGAGAGTCCGCCTGCCGATGCAGGGGACGCGGGTTCGTGCCCCGGTCCGGGAAGATCCCACGTGCCGCAGAGCGGCTGGGCCCGTGAGCCATGGCCGCTGAGCCTGCGCGTCCGGAGCCTGTGCTCCGCAACGGGAGAGGCCACAACGGTGAGAGGCCCGCATACCGCAAAAAATTAAAAAATTAAAAAAATTAAAAGTTTATGGGAAATGAAATGAATTTTTTGTTGTTGTTAAAAATAAATGACTTTAATCCCAATCTCCCAATTCATCACACCACCACCACCCTCGCCACTTTCCCCCCTTGGTGTCCATACGTTTGCTCTCTACATCTGTGTCTCTATTGTTGCCCTGCAAACCGGTTCATCTGTACCATTTTTCTAGGTTCCACGTATATGCGTTAATATACGATATTTGTTTTTCTCTTTCTGACTTACTTCACTCTGTATGACAGTCTCTAGATCCATCCACGTCTCTACAGAAAAAAAAGAAAAAAAAAAAAAGGAACGAAATTGGGTCATTTGTAGAAATGAATTTTTTGAAAAGATTAATTGGGACTTCCCTGGCAGTCCAGTGGTTAAGACCCCATGCTTCCACCGCGGGGGGCATGGGTTCGATCCACATGTTGCACGGTATGGCCAAAAAAAAAAAAAAGAGATGAATTGCACAATGAAAAAAAGTGCTGTAAACTTATTGCTGGCATTATTAGGGTGGTGGTGGGAGGCAGCTGCTATATAAGCCTTTATCCTACTTTCCCATGAGTCAGGAGGGATTCAGTCAGCTTTGGTTGAAGTAACACAGAAAAGAGCTCTTGTGTTCCTATCACAAACATGTGGTCCCTTCCATGCCTGGCTGATTCTGGATAAACACATTTTCCACACCATCATCTCCAGAATCTTTGCTCTCCGAGGTCAATAAGGCTATGAACATCTCTTTGGTTGTTCCTGGAGCTTGAATATATACTTCATGAACCAGCTTATTTTCAGAATCCAGAAAAGAGTGGGAAACTGGGAGTCAGAGTACCTTTGAGTATCACCTGATTGCCATGCTCCTTGACTTGACCTTTCTCATTCCTTACTTCTTTATCCATAAACTGACGATAATGATGGCCCCTGGGGTAGTACAAGGTGAAAGGGTAGAAGATATATGAAAGCTTTCTGTGACCTAGAAAGGGCTGCAACGTTTTATTTTGGAACGTCTTTGGCTTTGGGAGACTAGGGCTTCCTGTGTGTCATCCCTTTTTAAGCAGCGCTCCGGCTTATTCACTCCATTCATCTCCACAGACATTTGTCAAGTATCATTACTATGTCAGGCACATGAAGAAGTGCCTTACCTGGGTAATGGCATCCCTGGAAAAGTAAGAAGTGGAGAAACTCAGGTTTGTCAGAACCTTCATGGCTTTGAAGAGCTGCACATGGCTGGATGGATAAGCTGCTTGTATGGGGATTATAACCCACAAGAGGCATTCATTAGTCATGATGACTTTGGCTGTTGGGCATTGAAAACCCAAATCAAAATGTCCTGGACAAGCTGTTGGCTCACCTAACTAGGATGTCCAGAGTTAGGTGGGCTTCAGGGTTCAATGATACATTGGCTTAACCACAGCACCAAGGATACAATTTTTCCTTTTCCTGTTATCTATAGTGATGGTGTTATCCTATAACTAGCTCCTTTTAGGGTATGGGATGGCTGCCAGAAGCTAGTGGAGCTCTTAGCTTCCTTGTCCATGATGAGGCAGGGTGGGGAGGGCACTTACAAAACTAAAGCCACAACTCATGACCTTGGCCATCCTATATTAATTAGGTGCCCCTACCTCCAGTCTCTTGCTCCAGTCTCTCTGCATTATCTTACACAATTTGAACTATTATTTATTTTTTATTTTGCTTATTATTTATTTGTATGTTTACTCATTTATAGTCAGCTCCCTTTCTGGAATATGAGCTTCATGAGGTCATGGATTTCATCTTGTTCACCATTGGTCCCTAAACCACCTTCTAAGCAGATTGGGGTCCGTCCTCAACACACAGGAGAGAGGCTGAGTGTGCAAAAGGGATCTTCTTTCCCTGCCATCCTTTCTAAGCCCACGATGCTTGCTGCCTGGGTCGTGACTACTGGAAGGAGGTACTGCCAATCAGAATATTACTGGAATATGAGGATCACAGGTGCCACTTGGAAGAGATCTTTCTAATTTTTTCTTTTTTCTTTTTGGCCGTGCCACGCAGCATGTGGGATCTTAGTTCCCTGACCAGGGATCAAACCCATGCCCCCTGTAGTGGAAGCACGGAGTCTTAACTACTGGACCACCAGGGAAGTCCCAGAAGAGGTTTTTCTAAACAAAGGCAATCTGAGTTGGTCTAGTCTGGGTGGAAAAACAGAACTGCGGACAAGAGAAACCTAGGTAAAGTTGGGAAGACAAGACTGATGGACAAATTATCCTTGAAGTGAGAAGGAAAAGTAGTCGTGGGCAGCAAGGCTGGTAGTCAAATGGGTGAAAAGCAAAATGGCACGAGATGACCAGTTCAGGACCAAGTCCAAACAGAGGGCGGGCATGACAGACAGAGCTCCTGTCCCACAAACCTCTGTCTATGTTCCTGAGCACATTAACTACACTTTTGCACACACCTTGGCGATGTTCCAAGGGCCCTGTGAAAGATACATAATAGCTCTTTGCAGTTTAAGAGCATTTCGTAACTTACAAAACATATTCCCAGGAATTATCTCATTTCATTGTCATAGCCATTCTGTGGGGTTGGCTTTATTACTCCTATTTTGCAAGTGAAGAAACCAAGCCTCAGAGTGACTTTCCAAAAGCCATGCAGTTCAGAAGGGGAAAAGCTGGGGGGAGACATTTTCCTTCAAACCTTGAGTTCATGCTGCCTCAGTGTAGTTGAAGAAAAATGGGCTAATGATTTCCTGAGATGAAAATACATACTTAGGCCTAGGTTTTTTATTTTGCACTATTTGTCTTTCTGTTTAGAGTTGAGTTGCTGTGTACTTTTGTATACATATGTAATTTTCCATAATGAAAAATTTAAAACATTGAAAGGATAGGGCTGAGTGGCTTGGGCAGCCCTCAGCAGAGAGAATCAAGGGAAGGTCAGGCCCCAAGAAAGTCAGGTGCTGAAGGGTTTGGGCTTCAGTGATTTAAGATTTCACTTATTAAAAACAAAAAAAGAACATTTGGGAATAAGAAATAAGAAAAAATCATATGTGTGCTGAAGCAGCTAAAAAAAAAAAGGCACAGAGGAATGAGTTGCTCCCTCCGGGTTTTATATTCTCTTGCCAGATCCTTTAATTATGCTTCTATTCTTTTTTCCCAAATTTAATTTTCCCCCAGACTTAAATAAAGAGCAGCTGATGCTTCATAGAAGACTTGGTGAAGCAGACTTTCAGAAGGTATTTTTGCCCAGGTGCAGGTCCTGGCTTGATGTCCGTTTCACCGTGTGATCTTGGGTTATTATTTCCCTCCTAAGAGGTTCACTTTCTTCAACTGTAGCATAGGAGTTACGTTATTTGCCACCAAATGGCCTCCCAAGAAAACTGAAAAAGAAAGCGGGGTGATAGCCATGAAGGCTCTTGGAAAATTTCCAAAGTAGAACGTCTTAAGCTGGGAGACATTATTATTAGAACTTTCCTTGAACTCACCTGGGTTTGTGGGTTACTAGAGTCCAGGGCACTGGCAGCCTCTGCTGCCCTGGAATTAAATCTGAAAGGACCTTAGTGATTGACCTGCCTGGAATGGAACCCAGAGCTTTGGAAACTGGATGCCTCCTGGTTGATTTGGTTGGTTGGACACAGCTTTCACCCCATAAGGTGTTATGAATTTGCACTGATGCTTCAGGAAGCAGTGTCCCGAGAAAGAGATGTGGTCTGTCCTTGATCATCCATGCTAAGGGGCAGATCAAAATCTCAAAGGGCAGATCTTCTTGAGGAATGGGATCATTTTAATTCCACATTGCAATACTACTATTTTTTTTTTTTATTTTTGCGGTACGCGGGCCTCTCACTGTTGTGGCCTCTCCCGTTGCGGAGCACAGGCCCCGGACGCGCAGGCCCAGCCGCTTTGCGGCACGTGGGATCCTCCCGGACTGGGGCACGAACCCGCATCCCCTGCCTCGGCAGGCGGACTCTCAACCACTGCGCCACCAGGGAAGCCCCCCCCTTTTTTTTTTAACCTCCTTAAATTTGTTTGCTCAGGCTTAGCTTTGCAAAACAGAAGAGAGAGGTGACCCAGATAGATACTGGGTGGGGGGAGGAAGGTCATCTGGGATTAAGCCTGGCTCAAGACTTGTCTCTCTTTGCTTTCACTTTCAAAGACATCAGTACACGTGCTGATGGCTCATCTGACAGCCTGGTCTCCCAGCTTCTTGTCTTCTCAGTGTTATGGATGTTTTTTCAACAAATGCTCCCTTCAGTGCCACTGACCATCAAGTCTTCATTTAATCATTCATTCATTTGCTTATTCAATGTATGTTCCAAGTAGCTCCTATGTGTTGAGAACTTCTTAAGGATCAGGTGTACAAAGATTAGAAACCTTTCTTTACCTTGAGGTCTGTTGTGGGAGACAGGTGAGCACCATATGGTGGGATGAATAACTATCATAGGGGAATGCCTTTGGTGACTGTGAAGGAGGAGCACTTTCTAAGCCCAGTGGAGTCAGAAAAGACTTTCAGGAGGAGGTAACACTTGGACTTGAAGCCTAAGTAGGAATTTATCATGTGGATGGGTGAAGGTGAAGGTGGGGGGAGGGAGGGCATTCTAAGAAGAGGGCACAGCATGTGCAAAGCCATGAAGGCATGATATAGCAGTGGCATAGTTGAGGAGCAGCAAGCATTCTGAGTGGCTGGAGGGTACCTGTGGAATGGCAGGAGAGATGAGTAAGTAGGTAACTAGGTGCCAGACCCACCCAGCACTAGGCTTATCCTGAAGGACATGGGGAACTACTTTGGGGAATTGAGTCAGATTCTCATTTTAGAAAGAATGCTCTGGCAGAAATGTGGAGATTAGAATAGAGACGTGTGAGATTGAAGGAGTGGGGTGGGTGGCAGAAAGACCTGTTGGGAGCATTCACCATGAACCAGCTGAAAATGGATAAGGGCCTCCACTCAGCCAGTGCTGGTGGAGGAGGGGAGGGTTGGAGAGAGAGATCTGAGCAGAGGGTATGAGACTCGGGAACTGACGGAATGTGGGGGACAGATGTGAGGGAGGGAAAGTCTAGAGTGGCTCCCAGATTCCTGGTGACACCGAGCAGGGCCCTGTGGGGCTCCTGGGCACAAAGCCTTCCTGTGTCCCCATTTCTTTGATTACCTTCATTCAGCCTCCGTGACCTTCCCTTTGTTCCAATGGGGAGATTCAAGCAGTTGTTCATTAGGGAAGGGAGGGGATGCGAGACCAGGGAGAAACAAACAGTCAAGAGAAGCGATAGTGCAGCCTTGAGGCAAGGTACTGGTTCCCCATCAACAGATACACACAGCAATTGTCTTTGAGCTGTTTTGCAGATATGGAAAGCCTTTACAGGTGGGAGAAGTTAACGATTAACGATGGTGTGCTGCCCACAACCATGTAGACCCCAGGCCAGCTGGAACCTGAAGGTTGATGCTGCTGACTGCTGCTTACCTCACCACCAACCCATCAGAAGAATGTCCACGAGCTGATCACACCCTCTTTGAACCATTACTATAAAACTTCTCACTATCCTCTCCAAGTTGGGACACATAGTGTTTTGAGGCAGGAGCCTGCTGTGTCCCCCCTTTGCCTGGCAAAGTAATAAAGCTATCCTTTCCTACTTCACCCAAAACTCTGTCTCCGAGATTGGATTCAGCACTGGTGTACAGAGAAGCTGAGCTTTCAGCGTCACTGGCTTAGGTGACTATAGATGATCAGACTGCTGGCACATAGGACACACAGGAGGAGAATCAGCTTTGGGAGAGAGATGATTTATTTAACTTTGAAAAGATTGAGGTGAGTATGGAACATCTATGTGGAAATAGCCAGTATGCAAATAGGTTTGAGGATTTGGAACACAAGAGTGTTTGAGGCTAGAGACCCTCACCATGGGCATCAGTGAGATCACCGAGGCTGAGTAGGGGAAGAGAGGAAGCAGGAGGGCCAAGGAGGACCCCAGGAAGCCAACATTTTAGGTCAAGTAGAGCAGACAATCCAGGAAAGAAGACTGAGAAAGAGAGTACAAAAATGCAGGGGGTGGGGGGAACCACGAGACAGCATGCCAGGGAGGACGGGGCAGATTTCAGAAGGGAGAGTGGACAGTGTTGTCAGGTTCCTAGGGAGGGCAAGTCTGATGAAGGTGAAAAACGAGGGGCATGGTTGGTAGAGCATGGGCCCCGTAGCTGATGGGCTTGAGGAAGAGCCTTAGCTAGGAGGAGGGCCACCCTTCCCTCACATGGGATGAGAGGAGCTGGGGAGCAGAGCCATCTGCCTTACCCTAGTTCCTAGCCAAGATCCTAGCCAAGAGCTATCTCACATTCTCCAGAGCACCTGTGATGCGGAAGAGCAGTTGGGAATGGAATTCGGCACCTAGTGATTGTCGGGCCCTGTGTTGGACATTTCATGCAAATAATCTCACCATAGCCCGGTGAGGTGACAGCATAATCTTCCCTTTCAAACTGAGGACAGCAAGGCTGAGTCAAGTCACTTATCCATCTTTCCTCTGCCCAGGTCACAGCCCCCAAAACAGATCTCTGAAGAGCCAGCCTTTCATCTCTCACTGGCTCAAGTTCCTAAAGCTGGTAGAGAATAAAGATAGGCTTGGGCCAGATACAGAGTAGATTTCTACCACTGAGACCTCCACGTGGACAAGTTAAATCAATGGGCAGAAGAGCGGTGGAGACCCTGCACAAAGCAGCTTTCTTTTTCAGGAGCAAAGATAAGCCAGGGAGGGGTGGAGGTGGGGGTACTTGTAGGGGAGGAATGTCAGCTCCCTCCATGACTTAGCTGCAAATCTCCCTCCCAAACAATTAGATAGTTCAAGGCTGCTTGGGAAGGAATACACAGGACCACTTTTTATCTCTAAGATTGGTGCTTGTTTTAAAATGAATAATGTCACGTGTTTCACTATCCTCTGAGGTTGGTCTTATTACTAAAATCTCCATTTTAAAGATAAACAAACCAAAACTCAGGGATTTGCCCATGTCCTTTCTGATATTTAGGAGCCAGAACTCAATTCATTATGCAGAGCCCAGCGTTGGGATCTCTCTAACCCTGAGATGTGGATGATCCCACAAGGAATCCCATCACTAATAACAACCCCACACATGCACCCAGGGACCTTACAGTGGCTTCCAAGGCCCTATGTATCTGTCATTCCGTTCCCCTATTAAAGAAAAAATTATCCATGACACTTGTTAAAGATGGGAAGTCAGACATCATTCAGGGGCTACTGCAGTGGGGTTTTGGAGTAAGGAAACTCAACTCAATACAAGGACAAGTGCGGAGTTATAGCCCAAAGACCTGGGCCGGCGGGGGAGAGGGGGTGGCCAGAGGATGGAAAATTACTAAGATATAAATGGTTGAGGGATGAGGAATTTCATTAGCTATCAAGGGTGGGGGATTTTCTACTGAACTGACCCAGCAGGATTCTTGCTAAAACTGTACTAAATGAGCCAAGGACAGAGCCCAAGGTCAGGGACTATTCAGAAAGAGGACTCAGGAGGCTGACTCAAGTCTGGTCAAAGGAGATGGTCTTTATCAGCCTCTCTGACCTCATCTCCAGAGCTGCTCTTCCCTTGCTCAAAATGCTCCTCACAGGCCTCCTTCTGTGCCTGGCACACTCCATCCTCAGGCCTTCCCAGGAATGCCTTTCCCAGCAGGAATCATGGCCCCCGCAGGTCTTTACTCAATCTCCCCTTCCCAGAGAAGCCTTCTCAGGCCCGTCTGTGAGCGCAAGTCCACCCCTGCCCTCGCACTCCCCCTGCCTCTTTCCTATTCATTTTGCTCCATAGCACTTATCACCATCTAACACGCTGAGTGTTTTACTTACACATCTTATTTATAGTCTGTTTCCCCCCCAGGAGAATGTCAGTCCCACGAGACAGGAACTCGTGTCTGTTTTGTTCACTGTTGTATCCCCAGCACCTGGAACAGCATGTGGCACGTAGGAGGGGCTCATTCTTCGCTGAATGAATTGGATGCCTGGATGATGGTCTCCATAATAGGCTGAAATCTTGATTATCTATGTCAACAGCAAAGGATAACAGTCCCCAGTGTTGGAAGACCCATCCAACCAACTCATAATGTACTAAACCATGCGTTATTTCAAATTTTATACAGTAACCCAGGAGTTAGCTCAGATGAACCACGGAATATTTGCCTCCCATAAGAATTCTATGGTGTTATGTGCTTAGGAGAGGTTGAAAAAAGGAAAAGGAAGCCCAGAAATACGGGAAAAAAGAAACCCGTCTAGGATTCAGAGTTTGCGGCAGAAAAATCCACGTGCGTATGGGATCATCTTCCTCGCTCTCCAAAAGAACAGATGAGTCAGTCTCCCTCTCTCTCTCTCTCTCCCCTCTCCAGAGAGATCATGTATAACAGGCCCTTAGCTGGCACTCAATCCATATAAGCTGTTACTACTATGTTATCATCATCGTCCCTCCAGACACCCTATGCGGCGTTTCCCAAGTGCACCCCATGCTGTTCCTGAAACTTGCCCTGCTTTCAGCTGCCAGGCGCCCCTGCACTTGCTGTTCCTATGCCTGGAATGTTGTCTTCCCCCACCCTGTCTCTACCCACTGCCCCTTCACTTCTCGTCTCCCTAGTAATTCTTCACACACCCTTCAAGTCTCAGCTGAAATTGCCCCTATAGGGAGGACTTGGGACTCCCCTGGGTAGAGTTAATCACTACTCCAGGAATAGCAGCCAATATAAACACTGTGATTAGGTTGCATTATAATTGCTAGTTTGTTCCCTTGACCTCCCTAGGAGAATGTGGGAGCCTGGAGGGCACAGACGCACAGACTTACCTTATTTGGTACTGTCTCCCCAGCCACTGACACATGTCCGATACACCCCAGGACTGGCATGAACAATGGGGGGCTACAGGCAGCCCAGGCTCTGTCAACACCAAGAGAAACATCTCCCTGGTCAGATGTTTCTCATTCCTCACCCATTGCCTGGGAGGCTGGGGAAAGCCTGCTTCAAAGGCACCCTGACACACTTGAACTTATGAGCTTCTGGGGTGCAGGGTGGCTCGCTCCCTCTCAGGGATCACACATCGGAGGGCAGAGTTCACACAGGGTTCCTCTAAAGCATAAGCTGCTTTCAGTGCTCTTCCAAAGTAAGAACTGATTTTCAGACAGGGAATTCGAACCTGGCCCAGCAGATGCAAACCTATTGAAGCAAGCAAGGCACCCCTGTTGAAAAGCTAGTTAAACCAGCATCACTTTCTACTTGCCTGTTCACACTGTCGTGTTCACTGGCTACATTCATCTGGAAAGTGCCAAAAACAGGTCAGCAAAACCTCACCAAGGCCTTGGAACCAGATGAGGGAGTGGAGCCAGGGGATCATCTGGCCTGAGTGACAGGCAGGGGTTTTGTCTTTTTATAGCATCCCCAGTGATGGATCAGTCCCTAGCATAGACTTGACACCCATTAAACATTTGATGAATGAACGTGCAACTTCACTGGGAAAGAAACAAGATGGAGGAGACATTGTAGCACTGTAGTTAGAAGTAATTCTTTAACAAGCCAACAAAGGTGCACCTGGTAGGTGAGCCTACCAAGTGGCACACTCAGGTAACAACAGACAGGGACCAAATTGCTGTCCAAGAGTGTGGGCCCAGTTAACTAGAGGCCTTTGGGTTGACTAAGTGGAGGAAGCATCCTCTCTGTGCACAGAAGTAGAACTACCCAGCCTTCCTTGCCCATCCTTTGTCCACATAGCGCTCAGCGTCTGTTTCAAGAAATATTGAATATCGAAAGAACATTTGTTACAGAGGGCACAAAATCATTAGAAAGCCAGGGGTGACCACATGCCTCCGTTTAGCTTTGGCCACACTTCCATATATTTTTAAGAGCTAAAAACTGAGCAAGACTTTTTAAGGGTGCCACTAAGTGTTCCTTCAGGTTGCTTCTGCATGTAAATCTCTGCAGGGGGGCTACAATCATTTTAAAAGCTCAGCCATATGGGAAGGAAGCTAACATTTGTCTAGTGCCAGTCGCATGCCAGAATGCATGAACTAGACACTTTGGGGGTATCATTTCATCCTAGGGCTGCACCACGAGGGACGTGCTGGACCCCTTCTGCAGGTAGGAACGGAGGCTCCAAGGTCACGAGGGACTTGCCTAAGTTCACCAGCCAATCTGTCCCAGGCTGGCTGATTCCACGCCGACTCAACACACAGCTCGCAGATGAGATCAAAAAACACTCGTGATTTTAAGAGAACCAAATCTTTTTGATGGATAAAGTTTCCTGACCCTTTCGGTGGCTGACACATTTGTTTGGGTGTACTAAGTTTGGCCTGGCTCAGAACAGCAAGGGAACCTGTGACCTCTCCCAGGAGATAAGGTAAGGCTGAAAGCATGTTTCCCAAGCCCCCCTGAAGCCTAGCCAGTGTTTTGACTTAGTCTGAGGGACAGTGAGCTGTGTAGGAGAATGAGAATGTGCTGTGGTGTTGAACAGGCCCCTGAAGGGAATAAACTCCCTTTGCAAATGGCTACATTGCACAGTGGTGCTGTTTCTTGAAAAAAATCACCCATCACTGGGATGTAGGAAGATGCACAGAACTGTTAGTGGCAGGAGGAAGACAAATGTTAGCTTCCTTCCCATATGGCTGAGCTTTTAAAATGATTGTAGCCCCCCTGCAGAGATTTACATGCAGAAGCAACCTGAAGGAACAGTTAGTGGCACCCTTAAAAAGTCTTGCTCAGTTTTTAGCTCTTAAAAATATATGGAAGTGTGGCCAAAGCTAAACGGAGGCATGTGGTCACCCCTGGCTTTCTAATGATTTTGTGCCCTCTGTAACAAATGTTCTTTCGATATTCAGTATTTCTTGAAACAGACGCTGAGCGCTATGTGGACAAAGGATGGGCAAGGAAGGCTGGGTAGTTCTACTTCTGTGCACAGAGAGGATGCTTCCTCCACTTAGTCAACCCAAAGGGCTCTAGTTAACTGGGCCCACACTCTTGGACAGCAACCTATACGAACAGGTTGGCACTGTCTGTTCCAACTAGCAAAAGCAGCAGAAAGACATGAATGCAGTCATTCTAACCTTGTTAAACTAAAGACATTCCTTGTGTCCTCTTGGGCCACTTTATTTTGCTCCCCAAGGAGGGAGGTGAATCGGCTTCCTCGAGGTCAGTTTCATTTGGAGATTTTCTTCCTTCCACTCTCCATTTAATTGGCACATGAGAAGAGCAGACATAACCTGAAGATGCCAAGTAAAAATCTGGAGGTTTGGAATGAGTTTTATGTTTAAAGGGTCTTCCTTTGGGTAAACCCATTAGTAAAACTTTGACCCGGGGTTACACTCCTGGGAATGAAAACACTAAGGCTCCGGGCTTCCTGGGTTCAATCAGGCACTAGCACTTACCCTGGACAAGGAAATTCATTCATCTGTGCTTGTCTCCTAATCTGTAAAACGGAGATAATAAAATTATCTACACTTAAGGTTTTCTGTAAAGAGTGCGATAATCCATGTAACTAGCACAGTACCAGTCCCCCAAACATAGGAAGCACTCAATTGTTTCTTATTATTAACTTCAAAATTGTTTCTTATTATTACCTTAAAGACCCAGTCACAAACATGGACAAAGCTTTATGCAAAGTTGTTCATGCAGCACTGCTTACAATAATGAAACATCTGAATCTAAAAACCCCAAATTAGGTGAATGACTAAGCAAAACTGGCTGCATGTCTGGTCTGGAAAGATGATGGAACCATTAAAAATTCTGGCTATGAAAACTATATAATAGGGACTTCCCTGGTGGTGCAGTGGTTAAGAATCCACCTGCCAATGCAGGGGACACGGGTTCGATCCCTGATCCAGGAAGATTCCACAGGCTGTGGAGCAACTAACCCTGTGCGCCACAACTCTGAGCCTGCATGCCACAACTACTGAAGTCCGTGAGCCTAGAGCCCGTGCTCCGCAACAAAAGAAGCTACCCCAATGCGAAGCCTGTGCACCGCAACGAACAGTAGCCCCCACTCGCCGCAGCTAGAGAAAGCCTGTGTGCAGCAATGAAGACCCAATGCAGCCAAAAATAAAAAAAATTAAAAAAACTATATAATAATTTTTTAAAGTGTTTATAATGTAATAAGTGGGAAAAAGCAGTGTACTAATTGCAAATGCGGCATACTTACAACTGTATAAAACAAAAACCAAATCCCATAAATGGGGGGAAAGAAGAATGGCAGGAAATACATGAACATGCATTAGGATGAGTGAACTCTATGTAATTTTTAGTTTTCTGAGATTAAAAATATACAAAATAATATGTAGAATTATGTTAAAGTTGTTGCTTTCTGAGTGCAGTCTGCACCGAGGTTCAAGGGTTGCAGAACTGAGTGCTATTTCAGTTTATTATTATGTTCAGAGAAGAGGACCAGAGGGATGCAGGGTATGCAAAATCGTTTTTCAGACTTTTAAATGATGGATAGTTGGTCCTCTGGACTCTTCAGTAAACAAGCTTGGATTTTTCCTTATTTAGGACACACTGTCTAATGTTTCCACGCCAATTTCTCATCAACTCTGCTGTGGTTGCTACAAATGTTCTAGCTGGCCCTTGGTCAGGGAAGCCGGTGAGGCCAAGGAACTGAAAGTCAGGCTTCAGCCAGTCAGTGAGAGCCACCTTGACTTGCATGGACCAGATCAACAGGGTGAAAATCAAGTCCACCCTAAAAACACTTTATTTTCAGTCTCTCTCTTCCGTGACACCATCCTCCAGCCCACCTCTCCCTTTCTTCTTTCATTCCCAAGCCCTCTTTCCACTCCTACTGTGAGCCCAGAGCTCTGCTGGGGACAGAGGTGGATGAGACTCAGCTCCTGCCATGAGAGAGGGCAATCCCCAGCCACAGAGGGAGCAGACAAGCAAATGCATCCCAGTGCAACATGACGGGGGCCACGAAGGAGCGTCAGTGCTGCAGCGTCAAAGAGGCCTGGGCCTGGCTGGCATCGGTGGAGGTTTGGACCCAGCAAATGTTTCAGGGCAGGGAAAGGGCTGGGGTAAAGGCATTCCAGGCCGAGGAACAGCAGGTACGAAAGCACGGTTACAAAAGCACCATGAGGGCAAGGTGTTGTCGTGGGACTGGTCTGTGGGGTTCAGCAGGGAAGAGGTTCAGGAGAAGTTAGCATGTGAAGAGGCCACGAGAAAGAGACTGGCTTGAGTCATATAGACTCATAGTCAACGGCAGTTTTGAAGCAGGGAAGAGACATGCTCAGATTCTTTCAGGAAGATAATGCTGGTAAGTGTGGAGGATGAGCCTGTCTGATAGCTGTGACCAGGGCAGGGGTACAAATGAGGTGGCTACAGTAGTCTGAAGACAGCTAACTAGGGCTTTTTAGGGCCCTGCAGTGGGAAGGGGGTGAGAAACCAGATCAGGGGGCTGGGCCTAAAGTGGAGGTGACAGTTCTGGCTGACTGGTTGGATGTGGGGGGTGAGAGAAATCAAGGATATAGATGGCTATGGCCATGCCATTAACCAGGATAGGACGCTTCAGATAAATGGGTTTGGTGGGGGAATAAAGAAAGATAATGCACTCAGTTTGGGACAGGGTGAGTAAAATGTTCCGGAGGTGGGGAAGGGGGGCATCTGGGAAGTTGATTAGAGAGGTCTGGCCTTCAGAAAAGTTTTAGGCTGGAGATACTGATAAGGAAGGTGATAGCACAGAAGTGAGGGCTGATGCTCTAGAGAGAGATGAGGTTACCCTGGTGGACTAGAGGACAGAATTCTTGGGAATAATAACGCTTCAAGACACTCAATCTTCAAAATTAGACTCGATGGAGGTTTCCCTGAGGGTTTTTTTAGGCTCTAAACTGCGTGACTATTTGTTTTCTTTTCCATGTGCATGCCTGATGAATTTTCAGTTCAAATTTTTCGATTCACTTGTTTTTGCTGTGGTGTAAAGTGAATAGGAGGCTTCAGAGCTGGAGAGACCTGGGTTCCTGTCTCAGCTACCTAAGCATGAAGCAGTCAGAGCAGCTCTGACTCTGTTTCCCACACTGTAGAAGAGGGAGAATGAAATCTAACAAATACAGAGTTGTTACGTTTGCAATATGTGTGTCTGCTTGGTAACAAAAAAGCGTGTAACCTCAGTCCTACGGCATATTATATAAACTAAACCAAAAGTCTTCTCTGGGATGAAGATACATCATTTATAAAATTTATAATCTTTAGGCCCAGACTAGTATATTTTAAACTGAAAAATGTGGTTTGATTTTAATGTTTGCACTGGTTCTGGCAATTCAGTTATTAAAAAGTGGACTAGAAAATTCTAGATGTCAGGGTACATTTGTTTTTCTTCCCATCCTGACTTTTCAAAAAAAAAAAAAAAAGGCTACTATACGTATTACATATGTTAGATGAGCTCAGGCTTTCAAAAATGCATTATCATTTTCACAGTCATCTAATTTAGAGACAGTGGAACAAATCCAAGTAACAATTTTATTTTAGTCTACAGCACAATTTTTTAACATACATTTCAGTGGTTTTGACAGTGGTACTTTTGAGCAGACTTTAAATGGATCCACAAAAGTTAATACATTTAAAATAAAATATACACAATAAAACGAGAGGCATCCAGATGTTCAGAATCATGCAGAAGGGGTGGTCTGGTCAGTGTTATCACTGGATACCTTGCCTATTTAAGAATTCACCAGCAAGAGGCCATTCTTCTGTTCTTCATTCCCACACAATTTAACAAAGTCAAAGAGTTCTAAACATACACACACAATATACACCCTCATTTAAAAGCTACATCAGTACAAAATTTCAATGAATTGAATTCAATGTATTGTCAAACCAACAGTTCAAT
The DNA here is from genome assembly GCF_059928025.1 of Delphinapterus leucas. Lineage (NCBI taxonomy): Eukaryota > Metazoa > Chordata > Mammalia > Artiodactyla > Monodontidae > Delphinapterus > Delphinapterus leucas. The sequence goes on from NC_143147.1 coordinate 37,331,406, forward strand.
GATCAAACCCATCACTAGAAAACAGGCAATAACAGCACCTGATCTAAAGGCAAGGTTATCTCATTTATTAAAACACCAACAGGAGATTAACCAACAAAGCAACTAATATGTTAATATAAGACACTGAAGGAAAACCAAAAACAATATATTAAATACCACTCCACTGAGCCAGGATATAACCCATGGACGACAGACACATGAGTTTATCTGTCAATCAGTGCTTTAAATACTTTTCCATGAAAAAGAGGAAAGTGTATCAGAAGATGCAACGGAAAGGTAGAAGTGTGATTTTATGCATCTAGTTCCATAATTTAAAATGACTATCAAACTGATAATATAAAGCTAAGTGACAATGACTTAACCATTGGGCACCAAACAGGCATGACCACTATTCGCTATAATCCATAACACTCTTCAGGAGTTTTCAGTGGATGGCCAACCCAACAACACTCCCTTAGTACAGACTAGATACTCATCCGCTGTTGAAAAAGACCCTGAAGAAGACATGGCAAAGGCATAGAGAAAAAGTTGAACCTTTTGAAAAAGTTAATGGTATCAAAATACTTTTCCATTGCTGGGAAACCAAACTAGGTCAAGTATACAGCCCAAAGCAACATGGAATTCAGAGTCAGAGGCTGGCAGAAGAGTTTTGGAAAACTTGTAGTTTTTAAAAATTGGCAATTTCTCCATGCTTAGTAAAACTATCAGAAGAGGTATAATGTTTGTTCATTTGTGGAATGTTGACAGCTTGCTGCAAAAATTCACATGAATGAGGAACTGCAGAAATGCGCTTCAATGAAGTATTTTTTAAAAATTTACAAAAAACTGAAGTTTCTATTTAAAAAAGAACCATGTTATGCCAAGATGAAACATGGTAAAAAGTAGTGTAAATTCTGTCCACGATTCTTCACACAGCTAATGGGAAAGTGATAGAAACCATTTTCTCTTAAAAAGGAAGTTTTGTTATTGCACTGACTTTTACAGCCTGACCTAGTAATTTAGAAAAATTATGTAGTAAAATCTGTAAAATTAAAATACAAAATTCTGGTTTGTAAACATCAGTTGGCCAAGTCTATCCAGAGTACTTCGTGATAGCGGAATGGAATGAATAATTAATTCACTACCTTATTTATCTGCTGTGAGGGGGAAAATTCCAGAACACAGCTTTTATACTTTCACAGTAATTATATTCAAAAGTTATAAAGTCAGTACAGCTGTCTTCTTCTTTTTTTTTTTTTTTTTTCCCTCTGTGCAGTTTTCAGCTCTTACCCCGCTCCTAAGTGCCATAATTGAAATAATACTGGTTTGGAGACCTAGTAAAGATTGGTCATAAATGTCGCATAAAGTCTGTAGGACTTCGGTAAAGATATTTCCAAATGGCATAGTAATGCACTGCAGCTGCCGTGGCCACGAACAGGTGCCAGATGGCATGGGCAAATGGAATGATGCCATCGCTCTTGAAGAACACAACGCCCAGGCAATAAAGTAAGCCCCCACAGGCAAGTTCCTGAAGTCCATCGGTGTTACTCTGTCAACAGAGGAAAAAAATTAAAAGGTGTTGATGTTATTCTGATATGACAAGCTAAAGAGATCACTGCAATTTCCCCTAAGTCTCCTGATTTTCTAGACAATGAAGTAGCTCTGAACAGATAGAATCCTCATCTGTAAACACGAATTACACTTAAATTGACCTGGGTTACCCTCTGAATCGGCTGTCTTGATTTGACCAAGCAGTCAGGTTACAGGTCCCATGGGAAAAAGAAGCACCTTCTGCTCGTTTATACTATGTTTAAGCAGACTGCAATCGCATCTAAAATGAACAACAGCTCATTTTAATAAAGTACAATCCTTGGCTTTCATCTTCCTCTTTAGGAGCTTTCTTCCCTACACCCATGCCACTCCATTTATAATCCACATCTCAGCCTGGTTTTCACTCCCTTTGTCCTCCTCAAACACTGTTCTACACTAACCGCTTTTCCCAGACTCTTCACCTGCTTCTGTGAGCTTATGGCTTCCTTATGGCTGACACGAGAAAATCATAGCTAGGAGTGACCTCTGAGATCTGAGACCATGTAGCACAATATATTTCCTAACCTTCTAGATGTTGCCAGGCCTTTTTGTCTTTGTGCCTGGGAGTTTCTTAGCTTAGGAGGAAATTAACAGTCAGGTGTGCTTTAGCACAAAAAGGAATATTTATAGGCTACTCTTGGTTTTCAAAGACCTCGACCCATCTACAAGATTAGACTGGGCTGTATGAATGAGAGGGGAAGAGAACAGAGGCAGGGCTTAAGAAGCTGACAGAGAAACAAGTCAGGATTTCTGGGGACCAGGAATAGAAAGGCCTCAGGTTCTGCAAGGTGAGTGGAAGCCTAAGCCAAATCGTGGCAAGGCCTTGGAAGGGGACAGGTGTGTGGGTGTCCCAGAGGCCTGGGCACTGATGGCTGTAACCCTGTTAGCCTTGGAGCAGGTCCTGGTGGCCAAGTCCAACAAGGAACCTGGGGAAGCTCCAGTGGAGCCACCTACTTGAATGGCCCCATTGGCCTCGGCCAGAGCAGTGGCAGCAACAGACACGAGCTAAAAACCAAGCGTGAGGATCCAGGGCCAGGGGTGAGGATTAGCCCTATTTTCAAAGTTCACATAAGCACCATGGTTTTCGTAAGATCAAAAGATGAGGAAGGAGCCGATCCAGACTGACTGATACTGGACTTCTCCTTAACCTTGGTAAGATGGCACATCAGTCAGATTTCGTTTTATTTAAAAAGTAAAACATAGCAAAACAAAACACCAGCTACATTTATTAGTTCCTAGAGGTTATAAAGCAATTAGTATCCATTAATTATACAAAATTCTCTGTGTATGTGTTATTAGAGGCATTTTCCTAGAGAGGATTGAGGTTTTCATGGGATTCTCACAGGGGCATCTGACTCCCCAGTGGAGACTCATTCATCCAACACAACCTCCTTAATTTAGAGATGAAGAGGCTAAGGCCAGAGAAATAAGTAGCCTGAACAAAGTCACACAGCTGGTTGCTGCCCCGAAAGACACCACTCCTGCTTCTTCCACTAAAACAATAAACAAGAGACCAAACCAAGCACACAGGTTGGTTTTGACATACATTCTGTTAATAGGTAGTTCCTCAAGATACCACATCTGCTTATCAACTTTCAAAGAACCAGAACATAGTTAATCCTAAAACAAACAAAACCAGGTATGTTTTCTTCATTGTCAATGTCATTACTATGTTTCTATGTACCAGGACTTGTTTGAAGCACTCATTTAATCTTCACAGCCCTAACTTAGGTACTATTTTTACCCAAACTTTACAGACGAGAAAACTAGAATACATAGAGGTTAAATAATCTACCAAGGTCACGTAACTTTTAAGTGTCAGAATCAGGATTTGAACCAAGAACTAAAGTGTTTTATTTCCTGAACTTATATTCCTTTTTTGGGGGTAGGGGGTGTTTTAAAAATTGATGATTAATTTACATAGTGTAATGCATAGATATTAAGTGAACAATAAGGTTTGCCCTTCCACTAAGGCAACCACTGTTCTTATTGCTATTACCACAGACTAAGCCTCTCTGTTCTAGAACCTCACATAAATGGAATTAAACTGTATGTACATTTTTGTGTCTGGCTTCCTCTTTGCTCAATATAATGTTTCTGAGATTCATGCATGTGCTACTGTATATCAGTTATTCATTCCTTTCTATTACTTAGCATTCCATTGAATTATTTAACATAATTTGTTTGTCCTTTCCATTTTGGGGCTATCATGAATAAAATTAACATTTTATTGTTTTACAAGTCCTTTTGTAGATACATGTTTTCACTTTTGTTGTCATAAATTTATGCTTAATTTTATAATAAACTGCTAAACAAATTTCCAAAGTGGTTATACCATGTTATACTCTCCCCAACAATGAATTAGGGTTCTAGTTATTTCACATCCTTGCTGGGTTTTGGTGGCATCAGTCTTTTTAATTTAACTTTAACTATTCTATAGGGTGTGTAGTGGTGGCATGTTGAGGTTTTAATTTTCATTTGCCTGGTTTCTCTGATGACTAGTTACATTGAGCAGTTTTTCAAGGGCTTACTGGATACTTGTATCTCTTTCTCTTTGTAAAGTGTCTGTTCAAGTGTTTTACCCATTTTTATAGGATTGGCTTTTTATTATTGACTTAGAGTGCTACAATATTTGATACACATCCTTTGTCAGATACTTATAGAGGAAGCAAATATTTTCTCCCAGTCTGAGGCCTGACTATTCATTTTCAAGTTCATTGATCTTTTCTTCTGCAGTATCCCATCTGTTGTTAAACCCCTCCAAGTAAATTTTTTTCTTAACATATAGTTTTCAGATCTAGAATTTCCATTTGGCCCTTCTTGCTTGTCTAGTAGTATTTGTTTGGATAATGGATGTCGAGTTGTTAAAGAGTATAGATTTTGTTGTCTTCCTTGAAGGAATGTTGAGTTTGTTCCAGTAGGCAGTTTATTTACCAAAGGATCAATTTTATCCTTTCGAGGTTTCTGGGCTTTGTTATGGCAGTGCCAGAGCTGCCCTCACTCTAGGGCCAGAGTAGCTCTTATCCTGAGGTGTGGTCTTGCTTGGGTCAATGGAATACCTAAGTTGTTCAGCATGGTCTCCCTGCTCTGGCTGGCTGGAACTCTGGTATCTCCCAGTACTAGGCTCCTTCTGGAATCTCCATTGATCTCACAGCCTTCCAACAGCTATCCTCAGCCAGGGCACGCAGAGTGTTGCTCTGCACAAATGCAGCTTAGTATTCAGGCAAGGACTCAAGGAAACCCCTTGTAGATTTCTGGAGACTCTTCTCTGTGAAGTTCCCTCCTCTCCAGTACCCTGCCCCAAAACTGCAGCTGGCTCGGGAGGTGAAATGCTGATTTGTTTCCTCCACCCAGACTGCTGCTCTTGGACTCCATTTTCTTTCACAGTTTGGAAAGCATTCCAGGGAGAAAACTGCAGTGCGTGTGAAGTTCATCTTTTGGTTTCTCTCCCCGCAAGGATCATAGTCCTATATGTCTGTGTCCAACGCCAAAAAATAGTTGTTTCACATACTTTTCCCACTTTTATAAGTTCTTTATGGTAGAAGGGTAATTCCGATACCCATTATTCTGACCGGATCACCAAAGGTTTGAGTCTTCATCACTTATACCGTTCCTTTGTTCCTTCAGATGGCCTGTGTGGTTCTTTATGATCTGGTCTCTGTCTAGCTCACCAGTTTTATCACGAGACTTGTGCTACCTGCATAATTACACCCCCTCATGCATATTCAGATGCTCGTGCTCTCCGCATCTCTGGGGCTTCCTTCATGCTGTATCCTTTTTCTGTACCACCTGCATCACTCCTTCCATCTCTTGGCTCCTATTTGTCTTTCTGAATCAGCTTAAATAGCATTTCCTCTGGTAAATCTATCATGTGCTCCCATAGCAGGCTGTACTTTCCCCAATCAAAGACATTGTAAAACTTTACGGTAATTTCTTATTTTATACGAATTGTATTTTTCTGCTTGATTCTAAGTTCTATCTGGGCAAGTGTGGGGATTTTCCTGTTTGATTAACATAAACATTAGTCACTTGCTATTGTATTTGAAAATGTCAATGAAAGATTTAGGGTAGTAAAAATACTGGATAAACTTGCTCTTATGATACCCAAAGGGAATTTACTTGAAGTTACACTCTAATGATTAGTGACCCATCAACACAGACCTTGCTCTGGGTGTCTTCAATCGCCCTCTACCTATATGGCCTTCAAGGAAGATCTTCTCATTTCTGACTTTCACCTCCCTCCCCTCACTATTCCCTGTTGCCTTTACCAGCTAAAGTGTATGTATTTTTGCTACGACGTAATTATTAAAGCCATTATGAATCTCATATCTCAAAGAACATATCTTGATACATTGTCATAAGACATACCCTCTAAAAAAACATAAGCAAACCTATAAATCCTAAACCTTTTACAGGTGTTTTTGTGACCAGGGCAAGAACTATACACGGCAAAATTACATTCTTATAACTTGCCTATGAGCCCAGGAGGAAATTATAGGTACAATTCTGACCCTTGTAGCCTGAGAAGAGAGTTCAAACTAAACACACAGTGGCTGGTGCCCCAAAATGCAGAGTGTAGGATTGGGAAAACATAAGCTAAAGGCACAAGTGACCAGTAGATGGGATCGTGAGGTTGTTATGTTATTGTTTTAAATTGACAGATAAACTGATGTCTCAACAGTAATCAGTCTGAATGGGAGTACCAAACACATAAGTGCAAATGCCTACTACAGGTAATGAATGCCACACTTTCACCCATCAAAGTCCCCAAAAGAAAATTTCAAGCAAAGTTAAAAAAAAAAGCACTTTCCTGAGAAAGAGAAATAATATGACTTAAAAGCAAGTGAAAGGAAAAGTAAGAGTGAAGGAATTTGAGAAATATCCAATAAAATGTTGAGCCAAATGACCTTTTGAGGTCCTTCCAATTCTTAAGTTTTAAGAAGTCATGGGAGTTCCCTGATGGCACAGTGGTTAAGAATATGCCTGCCAATGCAGGGGACATGGGTTCGAGCCCTGGTCTGGGAAGATCCCACATGCTGTGGAGCAACTAAGTCCGTGCGCCACAACTACTGAGCCTGCGTGCCACAACTACTGAAGCCCGCACGCCTAGAGCCAGTGCTCTGCAACAAGAGAAGCCGCCACAATGAGGAGCCCGCACACTGCAATGAAGAGTAGCCCCCACTCACCGCAACTAGAGAAAGCCTGCTTGCAGCAATGAAGACCAACGCAGCCAGAAATTAATTAATTAATTAAGAAAAAAAATTTCTGCTCTAAAAAAAGAGAAGTCACTAATTTATATTTTCTTCATTGTAAGAAACCTCAAAATTTACCCTCACCATGGATTTAGGGTTAAGACACTAAGTAATCCAAGTAGAAATTTCCACCTTCAAATAATCTCACAATTCTTTGGGAAAAGGGTGGGAGTGGAGGTGGGGTGAACAGAAGGGTTATCCCAAAGAACAAATGCAGCAGATTATCATATGGAAGGAGTCACACTTAGATGTATAGCTTTTCCAAACTACAGACAGTAGGTAGTACAAGTTGTGGCACTTTGTAATCTACATATTTTTTCTTTTGAATCTCTAGTTATTGGACATGTCATAACTTCCGAAAGAAAAGCTTCAGATCGTATCTATAGACATATTAAGAGTCACAGTGATTTAAAAGAAAATAAGGTGAAATAACTTAAATTATGAAGTAACTTCTTACCATTGATGTCACCACCAAGGCTGGAGAAAACCCCATTGTGAGATAGAAAAAGAGCTCAACCACCTTATACCTGCAGAATAGAAATGTGTTAATTTAATTTAATATATCTATTCCTACAACACTCAGACTATTTCCTTACCAGTTTTTCCCTTTTTCTTTTGAAAAACAAATGTAAACTCTTGACTATTCAAATGAAATGTATTTTCCCTGTAGGAGACCATTAGGGCTCTAACTGAAATACTGTAGTTGAGTAACAATGAACTAGCATTTCTTTCAGGATTGATAAGGCATCAAATTCCACATACTACATGCAAAACGTTCTCTGCCAAAAGCTATCATTGAATCCAATTCACATGCATTTTCCGTTTCTAATCCCAGAGTGTTTGCCTTCATCACCATTCCAATCCATCGTTATAAGACACTGAAATTATGAAGCTGCACAGGGAATAGCTTGGAGCAGTTTGTCAGTGGCAAAGAGATGGGAGCCCTAAGGAACTAAGGGCATGTGTTTTTTGTTGTTGTTTTTTTTTTTACTTTTTTTTGGTATTTAGTTTTTGAGGGCATGTGTTTTTGATTGTCTCTTAATTTTGTATCTGTACAAACTCCAGTTTGTAAGGCTCATCACCTTAGGTGCAGAAGTCTGAAAATGCTAAAAAACACACTGTACTGAAATTCAACTTATATTTATGCCTAATCAAACTAGACTCTAAGTTCCTCGAAGGCAGGGACCAAGTTCTGTTTATGTTTGGGTCTGCAGGGCCTAGAACAGTATGTGGCACCATTTAGGTTCTCTGTAATACCTGCCAAACCAAATGGCCAAGGGTGACTCGCATCTCATTCTTAGTGTTTTATACTCAAAGTCCACCATGAAGTAATCATATCAGGGAACTGGGGATGAATGTGGGTTTGGTTTATATTAGAAAGCCTTGAATAGGAGAAAAGATAGTTGTCTTACTTTACTTCCTAATTTATCCAAGGATATAAATTAGGGGTTTGAGCCTGAGAAGCAAACTGTTCCCTTGGATATATATATATAATGCATTATACCACTCAGAATTGCTAATTATGGTCAAAAATGCATTTAAGTGAATTTCAAAGTCAGAGAGAAGTTAGCTAAAACTACCACTTTCTTCTGAAAAGAGAAAACAATTTATTACTTTGTGACAAACACAAGTTATGTTTAATTCTGAGGGCCATTCTGCCAAAAACAATAGATAAATAATTTAATAAACTGTATCCAATGACAATTATTTCATGGTTGTGAGTTTCTCAAGTTCAGGCATGTGAAATAATGAAAAGAGCCATGGAACAGGAACTAGGACACACGGGTCCTAATTCCAGATGAGTCACTAATTTGATGCATGTACTAAACATTCTCATTTTTTTTTTGCGGTACGTGGGCCTCTCACTATTGTGGCCTCTCCTGTTGCGTAGTGCAAGCTCAGCGGCCATGGCTCACGGGTTCAACCGCTCCGCGGCGTATGGGATCTTCCTGGACCGGGGCACGAACCCGTGTCCCCTGCATCGGCAGGCGGACTCTCAACCACTGCGCCACCAGGGAAGCCCAACATTCTCATTTTTTAAACATGAAGCACAAATAGGTGACCTTGAAGGTCTCCTCTAGAACTAAGCTGCTAAATTTCAATACGTTTTCTTTTTATATTGCTTCACACTTAAGACTAGGAGATATGAATAACGGGTTAAAAAAGGTGTGTCCCATGGTGAGGATACTACGCATTTAGATGCCCTTCCAAATGTCCCCTTTCTCAGGGAGTCCTAGGTTGGAACATCCTCTGGGTTTCTAACTAGGTGCTCTGTGGGAGCTTAATAGCTATTATCTTCAACCTTCAAAGAAATTTAGAAAAGCAGTTATTTTTCTCATGTGGTAACTGTAAGTCATAGAGGATAAGGCTAGTTTGCTAAGACTAGCCTGCCTGAGGATGTGAAATGAGGTCTGACTGACTCCAAAACTGTCATTTTAGATGAGGGACAAGTGCACCTTGTCCTTCAACTATGTCATATATCACACAGGCACCATTCATTTCTGTCTGCAGCAATCTGTAGACCAATGATGAATATCAAATGGTTCTAAAGATTTGTTAAAACAATATATATTCTATTTATGTATTTCTACTATTTTGAACTGCAAATATAAAGTAAATTATACTGTAATGTAGATAAAATTTAGGAAGTTAATTTTAAAGCTATCAAATGTAAATTATTTTCTCTTACTTTTCATGGTAGAGAAATACATAAATGGTTCCTCCAGCTGCCATGAGCCAGATAAACCAACGCATATGAGATGCCAGGGGTCCAAGTTCACGGAGATTTAACCTAAAAATGTAAACAAGACAACAAAGAACAGAGGTGATAAATGAAGGGAATTCATACAACCTGTGTTTTCCTCTGCTCTTGAAAACTGGGAGAGAAGGTACCAGGACAAGACCAGAAAGAAAAAGCAGTCAACATGCGGTTGGAAGTATTTGGGCAACTGGGATAAAATTAATAACTCAAGGATAAAATTGTCATTCAAGCTTTAAGACTAAGAATTAGTTCCAATGTGGTTTAAAAATAGAACCAGCTAAAAGGAGACATGTAGAAATAAGTCCCAGCACATCTGTGATGCCCGACTTTCCTTATTAGGCAGACTGCTATAAAGGCTACTTGCCTTATTGTTCCTGACTACGTATTTGGGAGCAGATTGTTTACAAAGCTGAGAACGCAACAAAACCCTGAACCAGGTCACATACACACAGTGGATACCTAATACACAGACCAAGTGTCTCCATTATCAATTTCTCCACCAAGAGAGAACATGAGAAGGTCTAGCCTAATACATGTTATGGAAGATACTCTGTAGGTTAGAATTTAACCATGGACTCTTGTGAGGCCTGAATTTAAAATGCTGCAAATTCATCTGTACTAAATTCAGATTAAGAATAGACATGAAAATAAAATGTTCTGAATGGCTATTACTACAAAATTAATATTTCCAAATGGAAAAGGTTCCACCTGCATATCGATGACTACATGCGAACAAACTGCCTACTGTAATATTTGATTCCTCAGTCTACATCTAAAATTTTTATTTACTTATTTTAAATTGAGGTATACTTCACAAAAGCCTTTAAGTATTCTCGTTCCAGTATGATTCAGACCTATAATTTAGTAACAGTTACTGGGGAGAGACAGCACTTACTTTTTACTCCAACAGCACTTACTTTTTACTCCAACAGATAATTAGGAATGATGGATGCTGCATTAGTCAGAATCTAGAGGCCTGCTGTTTCTAATGATATATAGTTGATGGCATAATATGAATTTCTGAGTGGTTAAAACTGGACCATATCTTGATAGAGGAAAATCAATGTTTCTTTAATTATGGGTTACAGAGCAGCAAAAGACTCTATCTGATCTATATCAAAAAGGTAGGAAGAACAAGGACACTGAACTGAATACTAGGTATTTTAAATAGCTAACTAATTAGGCTAGTTCTCTTATTCATATAGCTAAAGAAATGAGAAATGCACTCCATACATAGTAGCTACTGTGCTGTGAAGACCAACAGTATAAATTTCAAAAGTGACCTTGTTTTCTTTGTACGTATTTACAGTATTTCTACTTAAACAATTAGGTGTCCAGGTATTCCGAGCAGCAGCAGAAGCATATAGAAAGCATATGGAAGGCAAAGGTAACATATTTCAAAGGTGAGCGTGCTGCCTACACACAACTTAGTAGCACTTCTCTCAAACAATCCAGTGCCAGATATGTATTCTGAATGGCAGTAACACTCTCCCCTTAAAATCTGCAATCTGACCCAAGTAAATCAAAATGGGAAAGAAAAAAAAGCATGTATGTGTGTTGGGATGGGGGAACCGGGAAGCAGGGATAGGAAGAAGGGAGGGAAGGAGGACCGAGAATTCTCTCATAAAAACACTATCTTCAAAAATATAAAGACTGTATCTTACCATGGGGCGTAAGATGCAGCAATGAAGAAATAGATAACCATTCTATCACACATGTGAAAGCAATGCTCCACTGTCCTGTGGGGGGGGAACAAGTTAGAGTTTTCAGAAAATTTTACAACTGAAAGTAGGGGTTATCACTCCACTATGCCACAACTGCCACTCTTGTTCTTGGTTCTCACGGCATTTATAACTTGGCCTTCAAAGTTGTACAGCTATTTTTAATAATATGGGGCCACAAGTAAAAGCTCTATATTATTTTTAAGATTGCATATACCATAGATCCTCTCCATGTAAGAACCCCACGATAATCAGGAACTCAAAATCTGTCTTTTCTGATATTTTCTATTTTTTTTAGATCCTATCTAATAGGAAAATGAAATTTCTTGAGGGCAGACCACCTCTCAACCCCTATCATAGTGCAGGGCACAAAATCATGAAGGCTCAGTAAATACTCCCCAAAGCCACATTCTTTTTAGAATGTCTTAGAAGCAGCTTTTACTCCAAATCTTAGTGTAGACAGTAAGCTTCAATAAAGCAAATTTAGAAACGAATTTAGGAACAGCAATAACACAAACCAGAAAAAAAACAAACCCTCATTTGCTGTCAAGAGGGTAGCCACCTGGGCTGTTTCTTCTTTTTTTGTTTTAACAAACTTATTTATTTTTGGCTGCATTGGGCTTTTGTTGCTGCACGCAAACTTTCTCTAGTTGTAGTGAGCGGGGGCTACTCTTCGTTGCGGTGCACAGGTTTCTCACTGCAGTGGCTTTTCGTTGTGGAGCACGGGCTCTAGGTGCACAGGCCTTAGTAGTTGTGGCTCACGGGCTCTAGAGCCCAGGCTCAGTAGTTGTGGCACATGGGCTTAGTTGCTCCGTGGCATGTGGGATCTTCCCGGACCAGGGATCGAACCCATGTCCCCTGCATTGGCAGGTGGATTCTTATCCACTGTGCCAACGGGGAAGCCCCGCGACCTGGGCTTCTAACCAAGTTTTTCCTTCTAAAACTGAAGAGTCAGGAAATGTACAAAGATTTGGCTCATTGAGGTCTATTCACAAAACAGATTAGACAGAATCCGCCCTTTACTGAGGTTATTTATTTATTTATAAATTTTTGGCCACACCGTACAGCGTGCGGGATCTTAGCTCCCCGACCAGGGATCAAACCTGCGCCCCCTGCAGTGGAAGCACAGAGTGTTAACCACTGGACTGCTAGGGAAGTTCCTGAGGTAATTTAAAAGTACAAATGCATTGCATTGTCTTGAATCCATTTTCAGTCCAAGGGGTAGTAGCTGTGGTTTGGTGGCGCACAAGTATTAGATTTTGCCTCATCACACACTCTGTGTCGACCAAAGCAGGCTGAGGATGTTTCAGTCACTGTTAGTGCTAGTCACATGTTAGTGAAGAAGTGAAAATAATTTAGGTGTAAAAAAGCAAACACTAGATTAATGTTTCTCAAACTTGACTGTCTTGCAGAATCGCCTGGGGAGCTTATAAAATACAGTCGCAAACTCCAGTCCAGAAGATCCCGATTTAAAAGGGCTAGAAGATGTGGTAGAAGATGCAGGGAAGAGAAGAATAACTCCTTGGATGACTGATTCCAAGCCAGGTCTGGGGTCTTTCTAATTCTGCTTTCTAGACTGTTATGCACTGTTGCAGCAGGTAAAGTCAAGCGTGCAGTTTTATTCAAGACCCACCACCCATCTCTGGCCCTCACTCTCCTCAAGGGTGAAGCAGAAGTAATATCATCTCTATCACAGAGTGCGTGTGAACATTAAATGAGACGATGTAGCCATGCATTTAGCACAGCACCTAGTAGGTACTCAATAAATGCTTGTTCCCTTCCCTCTTTTACTTAAATTAAGGCTATACTTGGGATATTTTAACGAATTAATGCAGAGCAAAAATCCACATGTGGCTTATGATTCTAGCAGTGCTATTTCAAGGTTCAAGAGAGACTGATTTCAATTACACCTTCTCAGGCCCCGGCAGGGAGGCCCTGAATAACGAAGCAGGCACCTACAACTCTGATTCAGATATCTAGACAGCAAAGCCAAGTCAGCCAAGGGAACCACAAGCACTGGATCGTGCCAAGAAGATAATGAAGTGCTCCTGCCTCTGGGCTCTGCAACAGTGCACCCTGAAGAGCCAGGACAAGTACTTCTGAGGCTTGCTTTTGAGTGTACCAGAGCTCCCTTGTGATTCAATGCTGTGGTTTTATGTTAAGCCCTGGGAACTGTCAGCTTATAGGCAAAGGTAGCAGACTGCCAACTAGAAGCAATATTGTAAAGGGTGCAGTGGAAATAAACCTCAGGACTGGGAGTCAGAGATCCTGGGATGATGATCAGATTCTGCTGGAATCACTGAGTCTCAGTTTCCCCAGGAGAAAATTATGGGGTTTGGATCAGATGTTCCCTAAGGATCCTTCCAGCTCTAAAAGTCTGATTTTACATATGAGGAAACTAGTAATCATATGAATCCCAAATCCTGCTCTTAAATAAAGCATATCTTTTTAATATTAGATTGTTTGAATAACGAGATTTTTTTGAACATTCTATCTATAAAACCAAAAGTTACCTTGTTTTTTAATTTTATTTATTTATTTATTGTCTGTGTTGGGTCTTCGTTGCTGTGCACAGGCTTTTCTCTAGTTGCGGCGAGTGGGGGCTACTCTTCGTTGTGGTGCGTGGGCTTCTCAGCGCGGTGGCTTCTTTTGTTGCGCAGCACGGGCTCTAGGCGCGTGGGCTTCAGTAGTTGTGACTCATGGGCTCTAGAGCACAGGCTCAGTAGTTGTGGTGCACGGGCTTAGTTGCTCTGCGGCATGTGGGATCTTCCTGGACCAGGGCTCGAACCTGTGTCCCCTGCATTGGCAGGCAGGATTCTTAACCACTGCGCCACCAGGGAAGCCCCCAAAAGTTATCTTCTAATATTACATTAAATCACTCTAAGTCTGTTCTGAGTCCTCCTTTTTGAGAAGAAACTTTGTCCTTTTGGGTTGTGCAGAATCCATTTCATAAGCAACTAGATGGTGTGCTGCTACCTTTGTATCACCCAAATTAACCCTTCACTCAAAGGATGAATGCTTTTATGTCCTCATTGGGAGGCTAGGGATCACAATATCGTTTGGAAAGTGCTTGACAGCTAACTGTAGCAACATATGTGAATTTCGTTTGAGTAGATGCACGGGACCTAATTCTGAAAGCTGAACTTTGCAAAACAGTAAACCCGAGCTGTAATATACCTGTAGTACAGCTGTAGTGATTTATAATTTTCAAATCACTCTCACAGGCATCATCTCATTCACCTATCACAACAGCCCGCCAGTCGGGCATTACCATTCTCATTTTAGTGATGAAGAAACTGAGGCTACACGAGACTAAGTGGCAGGGCTTGGACTCAAAGCCCAACTGGTGACTGCATGTCCAGAGTACTGGTCATCACCCTGCAGCTGCCATGCTCATCCTTAGTGTGCTGACACACTGGAAAACAGGTGTCAGGACTGTACATTGTAAGTCCTGGGGAAGCAATGTGGTTTTGTTCGGTTTCCGAGCAAAGACCTGCTTTCTTAAGACACAGATAGGGGTGCTCAAATTCTGTCCAATCCATAGGAAGTTTCCTGAGTGTTGGGACAGCATTAGACTCTACCAGGCAGGAAAATGTCCACTCTTTGCCTCACCTGACCAAAGCATGCCAGCGTGAGAGGCTAACCCGAGCCAACCATTGTGAGTGACCTGTTGAAACAGCGTACCATCCACTGTACCTTAAGTGGCTCTTTTTCCATGATACGATGTGAAATACTGTGGAAACAATGAAGAGGGCACAGAGGCCCATTCCATAAATCCATGCTGTTATCTTTTCCCAGCAGTCATCAGACAGCCGGTGGAGGAGGGCACTGCCCACAATGGCTGGAACAATGAGGAACTGAGAGAAAGGGAAAGAAAAGTAAATATTCAGCAAAACACTGAATTGAGAACTTTATTAAAAATACATAGGTTTACCAGGGGCAATTTTAGGAAGATCATTTTAAAACAAACATTTGCCTTTCCTGGATAATCATAACGAGAGCCAGATGAAGTTGTCCGTTTACGGCACTGAAAACAAGTACTGCTGTTTAGGGCCCAGGACCTGTGTCCACCAATGGGTACACAGTCAAGCAGTAAGAATGAAACATTACTCAATTGTTGCAAAAGAAATGTCCTCTATCCTAATTTCGTTAGTTAAGAACATGTTTCATCCTATTCTCTAATGTGATTTAGGGTAGGCACTTAAAATATTCAAATGGCAAGCATGCACCCAGATTTCCCAGGGAGGTCTTGATCTTTAAATATTCTTTCCTGTTTCCCCCATGTGCTACTGAAATCCCAATATTTCAGCAAAGGGTATCTAAATTAATCAAGTCAGTAACTATTATGTACATACCACACTCAAATAAATCATTTGTTCAAATCATATGTCCTGATTTCTAGTTTGGATGTCTACATTCCACCAATTTCCGAGCTACCGCAGAGTGAAAGGGTTATTTCATTTTTAATAGCACCTTTCATGTAGGCAAGAGTAATACACTCCTACTTATTCAAATAATTTTAAGAGACTAGAATCTTAGAGAGAACTTTGCTTTCTGCACCACATTTTACACTACATATTGACACAAATTTCAATGTCTAGACATATCAGTGTGACTAGTAAACATTCAATAATAACAGAAATCATCAGAAGAAATAAACTACTTTATTAGATAGCGGAATAAACATACCTGGCAAAGAACGCAAACTTTAGCAATCTTATATTTTTTATCTCCAACACCTTCTATTTCCCTCTTGAAACAGAATATTAAATCTCCCAGATGAGATCAGCACTGAATTTCAAATGCTGAAGTATTCAATGGCCCAGAACAGAAAGAAAATTAAGGACAACAAAGTTCTTCATAAAACAATTTAATTTTGAGATTATGTCCTTTCTACTTTTTTCATGTTAAAGTATCTTCTCTTTAATGAAATGATGACATTAGATGGAAGTTTCTTGTTTTGTCAGTTTTAGAAATTTTACTGCTTTCTGAAATCCAAAAATCAGGGATACAGTTTAGTAAGTTTAATAAGATGACATTTTCTGTTCTAAAAAATTAATGTGGATGTTTTGTCAGTTTTCCCTTAACTTTGGTTTCTACAAGTGTTCCTTGTGACAATCCAGAAGAGATAAACTAAGGGATTATTCAGGTCTATCTCAAGCAAATATTCTTCTTAAAGGTGAGCTGTGCATCTCAACAGCCAAACCATTATATTTAAATGCTCAACATTATGCTAAGTAATAAGCATTTCATTGGTTGCTTTATTTATTTATTTTTATTTTAAATTTATTATTTATTTATTTATTTTGGCTGCGCTGGGTCTTCACTGCAGCGCGAAGACTTTAGTTGTGGTATATGGGATCTTAGTTCTCCGACCAGGGATTGAACCTGCGCCCCCTGCATTGGGAGTGTGGAGTCTTAACCAATGGACCACCAGGGAAGTCCCTCATTGGTTGCTTTTATTGGTCAGTATTATAAAAACTATCAGAGCACTATTTTCATAACTTTTATCAGTGTTTTGCAGTTGGTAAAGGCATATCCATAAAATGGTGGATGTACATTGGAACAATAAGTGAAGGAACAGGACATATAAACTATTATTCAAACTTTTATATTCTTTATATCCTAATGCTGACCTAGATTTAAATACACACACCCTTACATTTTCTTAGGGGCCTGTGGACAATTAACTTCAGAAGTAACTTTAATCTCTGTTAAATTCATCAGACATTTAGTTAAGAATAAAAGATGGAAACAAACCAAACGCCCATCAACAGATGAATGGATATATATATTATACACACACACACACACACACACACACACACAATGGACTATTACTCAGCCTAAAAAAGCATGAAATATTGACAATTTGCAGCAACATGGATAGACCTAGAGATTATCATACTAAGTGAAGTAAGTCAGAGAAAGACAAATACATGATATCACTTCTACGTGAAATCTAAAAAATAATATAAATGACTCTATATACAAAACAGAAACAGACACAGATACAGAAACTTATGGTTCCCAAAGGGGAAAGGGAGTGGGGGATAAATTAGCAGTATGGGATTAACAAACACACACTACTATATATAAAATAGATAAGCAGCAAGGACTCACTGTATAGCACAGGGAACTATAGTCAATATTTTGTAATAACCTATAATGGAAAACAACCTGAAAAATATGTGTGTGTGTGTGTGTGTGTATATATATATATATAAAACTGAATCACTCTGCTGTACACCTAAAACTGACGTAATATTGTAAATATTATATTTATACTTCAATTAAAAAAAAAAGAATAAAAGATGGATATCCGGGCAAGTATAGCTGACAATCAAATTAGGCTGTGCATTCTTTAAAACCAAGTTTGGACTCTAAACATTTTGACCCCCTGGTGTTGTGAAGCTCACTTCACAAAGCGTTCACTAATGCAAAGATAGGGGTCAGCTCAAGGCTAGAGAATTTCACTAAATCCTTCCTGCCCTGAGAATCCAAACCATGGGTCCAGGGAGACTGTCCACTAGTGAGGTTACTCCAAATTTCATTATTGAAGCCCTTTTATGGAATCCAGGGCAGGCATGTCAGGTACAAACTTTCTTCTAAAGAAAAAACATTTAGTAAGATTTCAGCATATTAATTATTTAAATAAAAATCTTTTGAGCACCTAAAGAAAAAGGACAGTGATGAGAATAACGTTTCAGTATTACCAAGTAGTATTTGAATTCCACTATTACAATACATAAAACTGATACTTTACAAAGTTTGATTTCTGCTAAGTAATGACTAAACAGCATTGTTCTATTAGATTACAAAGAAATCCACCAAAAACTAGCTTATTTCAGGTTTATTTGGTATCATGACCTCTTTATAGAAATACTGACTATTCTTTGAAGAAGGGTTCAAGAAATGAAAAGGCACAACTTGAATTCAAGCAAGTTTTATTCTAATAACATATGTATATAACCTACACATTGTACTAACACTGTCTAAAATAATTAAATTAGCCTGTTCTAACACTTCACTAAAGGAATAAATTGGTCTCCTTCTCTATTTCTTGTCTTTAGACTATATACCAGGCACCACTTTCCCCTCAAAAGTCTCACTAAATACAACTTTCAAAGGGAATAATGAAATCATAGATAAAAGGAAATTTATATGACACAAGAAAATGCCAATAAAATGAAATTAATAGGAAAACTATGAAAATACACACATATTTACAAACACCACAGACAAAAAGAAGAAGTGCATCCAAGTGTTAGCAATTTATTTCTAGGTAGTTCTGTTTTTCTCATATATTCTTCAGTATTTTCTATGTTTCTTATAATGAATATGTTTTGTTTTTATAAGGAAGAAAAAAATTAGGAATTTAGGGATTAAATAGCTTTTTCTTCTACTATCAAAAAAATTAAGAATTTAGGGATTAAATCGAACTTTTCTTCTACAATATGGACTAACATCTGAGAAGCAATGACCACAGTGGAGATGGAGAGGATGTGGCTACCTGTTTTAGGGGATCACTCAGGGAAAAAAAACCACCTTTTGCAACAAATGGTGAATTCTTCTTGCCAATAAACACAGCTGACTGTCTTGAAAAGGTGATTCATTTCATTCCAGGGGCGACAGTCTTCATAGTTTTCTTTGTCTTTTTTTTTATAACTAAGGTACTTACTATTATTATTCTTTCAAAGACGATCTTGTCTGAGAAAGCAAGTCCAGGATAGACAGAGCTGACTGTAGTCAGAGCACTCAAGGTGTCTGACATGCTCACAGTTTCTGGTGACATGACCTAGCACTGACACTTTGGCAGGTAAGGTCACAGAGATGGGTACACCTGACTAACGGGGCTGAGGTTAACAGAGATGATTGCCCCTTCCTCCCACCAAAGCCCTTTGGGAAGGATGGAAAAGGCAGAAATCTCATACTCACTGCATGTGTGTAACAGTTAGCAGCATGTTCATAACAAGTTGGTTTGTAGCGGCCATTGGCTGGGGCCCGGTGGTTCATGAACCTGTAGAGACAAAGACATCACATGAGAAAAGCTCAGAGCGTGTAAAGAACAATGGTGAAGCTTGTCAGTGGTTGTTTGGTCTGTTCTAACTGAAGAGGTGACTGCTGGAAATACCTAGTTACGGGATCAAAACCAAAGCCACTAAACAGGTGTAAACTGAGCCAACAGCCATAATCCTAAAGCGAATGCCCTAGTTTACTGGATTAAGTATTCTTTCAGTTCATTTAGAAGAAAATTTTTCTACCTACCAAAAACAAACAAAAACCATATCCACAACTGGTACCCCCACAGTAAAAAAAATTAAAAATAAAAAAAATGGTACAACCAAATCTTAAATCTTAACAGAAAAAAAAAACCAAGGTCATTTTTCTAAAGTTAACAAATACCGGAAGCCACCATTTAATGCAAATTCAGTGTATTTGAAAGGTTTCTATTTCTTCTCTCAAAATGTATAAAGCTTATACATGTAGATCTTTAAAGCCTCCATCCCACGATTGGCAGGCCTGTTGAACTAGTTTCCGTCTATTGCATTACTTGTTCTGGCACCAGACAGCTTAAATAAATGATACCTGGCTGCCTCCTGGCACCTGAAACAAGAGGTACGTTTTCACCTGCATTCTTCCTGAATTAAAAGTTTCCTTCAAAATCTAAATATGTGACTAGCACCAGGTACACTGGCTATAAAATTCATAAACACATGTGTATGTATCTAAATATCAAAATCTGTTACACATATAGACACACACCCATATTCCATATCCCCTTTGGGCTAATTTTGTGGCAACCAGCAAAGCAGTGAAAAGCACAAACACCATCGGACATGAAGAGATAAACAGCCTTCTTCTATTTCAGTGTGTGGGTGAGGATCCCCCCGGCCCCAGTTCATACCCGTGCCATGTTTCATGAGGGATTCTGGTTTAGTCTGTGTGTTCTTTAGAAGGAGGGAGATGTAAACTCAGGAAGATAAAAAGGCAGCTGCCTGAAAGAAGCAGATGCAGAGAAATAATGCAGGTAAGACAGCCATGATGGCATTCAGGTCTCAGCATTCAAGCAGCATTCCTGCGCTTGGGGCATGCAAGATGTCAACAGGCTTTGCACAATAAAGTAGCTTTTTGCTTGAGCTAGGTTAAGGGGGTAGGGGGAGGAGATTCCGTCACTAGTCACTAGTCACACCTTATTAATTAACATGATGAAAAAATGGTACCAGGCTAAACCAAATGGCACAGCCAGGTTGCCAAAAACTGACTAAAACACATGGTCAAGCGATTCCAAACAGTGCTCACTTTAAGAAAAGACTAGCCAATACTTTCTCCCTGAATTAAGAAGGGCCTGTTATCCCTAGAGCAAATAAATAAAGTGGCAGTCCCTGCTAACCCAACATAGAGAGTTCAAGTGGCAGATCCACTAGGAAATGGATTTGGGACCTTGAAGATACCTTACTTGGACCACCAATGGGTAGCTATCTAACTAGCGTGCAAAATATACACATATGGAATGGAATTCACCAGATGGCTTGGAAACTGTTTAAGAGAAATGTGCAGTTAACAGCTTCAGAATTATTCCAAGCTATTCTCACACATAGATAAATAAATCTTTTCTCCCCTGACAATCCTTTAAATAATTTTACTAAATTTCCTAAGGAACGAGAGTGTTGTTATACGGCAGTTATTAGTAAAAAGGAAAATAATTACACTCTTGGGAAGGATGCTTTAAAAGTTTCCCTAGCATTCAAGGATCTACCAAATCATTAGCCTGAGACATAACGACAGGGCTATAAGCAGCATGTCCTATTAGGAATTGTAAAGAGTAAAGAGCAAGGCTCCGGGATGGTTGAAGGTAGATTAAACTGTGAGCACTCTGTGCAGGGTACAGTAGGTAGGGTTTGACTACCCACCACCAGGCTGCAAACTAAAATAGCAATTTATATCTCTGGCAGCCCAATCTAAAAATAGTCAGGCTATTACACAGTGACAGGGGTAGACTTTCAAATTTTCTCCTAAAAGCAGAGAAACTCGGTGGCCATGTTTGTGACAGCTTAGTTCCTGCCCACCTGGAATCACTCAGGTTAAAAATAAACTCAGAAGTTGCAGAGAAAAATATTCCACCCATGTGACTTAAGGTAGTTTCTCCTTAAGGGCAGGGCCAAGATTCCTGCAATACAGAAAGGGAAGAGCAAGTATTCCAGGCACAGATCACTGCCTGGGGCCCCATGGGACAGCACATGGTTCTGCCGGGAAATTTACAATGCATTTTTCCATTTCTCTCTGATCTGCCAGGGTACAATCAAGCCTCCAACAAGGCCTCCTGCAGAAATCACTATGAAGAAATTAGTTGCCCAAGACCTAAATGGAAAAGCAGATGTAAAATGCAAATAAACTCCCACACACTGAGCCTATTCTCTTCCCCCCAAAAAGAATGAGGAAGGTTATCAAGAGTTATGGGAAATAGGACCCACTTATGGAAGACACCTCTACTTAAAGCAAAGCCACCCTAGTGGTTATCCAGTGCTAGAAGACAGCATCCAGCCAGCTTCAGAGGGTTTGAGGGAAGGTGATTAAAGTTTTTAGTTGACAAGGGTTTGTTCATTCATCCCCTCACTTTCTCTTTCAACACTCTCTCCACTTCCCCTGGCCCAGTGTCCTCATGCTCTCCCGGTGATAGAATTTCAAAACTATGGAGAGAGGGACCTGGGGACACTCCTTAGCACACTTTAAATTTAGCCCAAAGCAGTGGCCTTCCGAAGGTAAATCTGCAACCTACCAGCAGATCTCAGAGGCCTAAGATCAAATCTCAGAAGTTGTCCTTGATTCCTCTGTGTTCCCCATACTCCACATGAAAGCACCATCAATGTTACCTTCAAAATATATTCCAAATCAGTTCCGCTCTCTACAGTTCCAAAGACCCTACCTTAAATCAAGACATTGACACCTCTGGTCTGTAAACATACAAAGTCTCTGGTCTCCCTGCCTGCCCACACATGGACTCTCTTCTTTACTCAGCAGCCACAAGTCTATCAGCACCAGATCACATCAAACACTAACCAGAGCTTAAAATCCGTCTGGCTTCCCAAAGTGCTTGGGATAACACTGCATCCTCGGCAGGCCACAAGCCCTCACCCACTTCTCCAGTCTGGTGCTACCTTCCTCTCACTCTGCCTCCAACCAACCGCATCCTTTCTGCTCCTCAAACCACCCAGGTCTTATCGGCCTCAGGGTGTCTGTGTTTGCTGTTTACTTCTAACTAGAACATTCTTCTCCAGAATGCCCAGCTCTCCTCTCACCGGTCAAACTCATCTCAAATGTAACCTCCTTAGAGAGGTTTCCCTGACCATCCTACCTAAAGTATCACTTCAGCCCTCCTCACTCCACCAGAGCCCTTATCACAATTAGTAAGAATTGGACTTTTTGAACTTGTTTATTTTTTATTTCATTTTCTCCCACTGTAATGTGAATTCCATGAAGGCCATCTTGTCCACCATTTCATTTCCAGTTCCAAACACAAGGCCCAGCTTATTGCTGGAGCTTAATAAATAAGTGCTGAATGAATGAATAGAAAGACAGACATTCTGCCTGCTGCTGAAGTATTTTATCCTACCCGAGAAAGATCCACTCGTCAATTAGTTTCACTGGGGATTCTGTATGCAACAAAGAAAAACAGGCAGTCTTAGGGCAAAGAGAATCCTCAATCTCATGAAAATAAAATTCTCAAAGGCCAATACCATGGACATTCCAAGGGCTCCTTCAACATCACTTGATGGGGCAACATAAGCTGACCCCTGTGCACAACCTTACTAATTAGCTTCCCTATATGAATAAGCATGATGTTTAGGAAAAGTTCTGCTGCCAGAGGTAGTGATAGTGGTGGGATACATTTAACTTAAATAAGGGAAATGGCACATATAAGGAGACTACCCCATGCCTATGATTCAATGCTCTGAGAACACGCCAAAAAACAAACAAACAAAAAAAGGCAATAGGCAGTCCTGGAAGACTTCTAATGCTTTAGAATTATATGGTTTGCCACATATTCAATTTGAAGCTAACCAGTGGTCATGAGGCTGGGGTTAAGGAAAGGAGCATCCTTTTCCTTGGATTTTTGGTTGCCAGGCTGGAGAAACGAGCATGCACCAGTAAGATACCAATAAGATACATTAGAAGCTCTGGGTCCTAGGCCTCTGCGCTGTCATACAGATGTTGTGATGTGGGCGGGGAGACAGAGGTGAATGGCTGCATGGGTGGTGGAGAGGGACATGATATTGAACCCTTCAGTGTGCCCCCTCCTTGCTGTGTGATGATGGCAAGCTCTCTTTTATTCTCTAACCCTATTTGTTCTTCTATTAAATGGGTATAAAATTTGCCTCCTAGGGTTACAGTTGAGGATGAGATGAGTAATCTACAAATACCCAGCTACTGCCTGGCACCAGGAGGTACTTAATAAATGTTAGCAGGTATTCTAATCAGTCAGAGATGCTGTGAAAGAGAGAGAATGACTCTGTGTGGAGGGGTGGTGGAATCAAGTGTGGAAGGGTTAAAGCACAAAAGATAAAAGGTGTCCCACTGGCGTTTTTCACATCCTAAGCTTTTTGAGAAGCCATGCCTGCATAAAGCCCTCCACTTATTACACTGGGCTAGGCATCCCTACAGCCCTCCTCCACAGATATGTCAGAACTCTGGAAGTTGATCCAAAGCCACAGTGACCGCCAAGTTTCCATTATGAACAAACCAGCAAGGTGTTCAGGTTTTCTTATAATTTAGACATAGCCACAAACTATGGCCTAATAAAATGTTTTTACTGCAGTCAAATGCTCGTCAATGGAGTCCTGGTAAATCTACCAGAAGGAACACATGGGTTCAAAGATAGTGTATTCCTCTTTCTAGTTCCTCTGTCATTTACCTACTTGTATCTCTCCTGAATGCTCAAAAGATGTATAATAAGCACAGTTTTTAAGAGATGCAGAACAGTACTCTCAACATGTCAATGTATGGACCACAAAAACCATGATTTTTTTTGTTATATTACTTTTTATTTGCAGGCTTTATTTCTAAGTTCAAATTGACTCTTAGAAATATCTTTCCATTTTAGCCTATAATACACAAAAATAAGAAATTATGGGATCATTCATTGTTCAAAGAAAATCGGGGTAGTTCTAGATGTCATCAAGAAAATAACTGTTAAATATCCATTGATATTGTGCAGCCGCTGAGAAAATTACAATGTCTATGTTGCACTAAAAGAAAACACCTGTAGTTTTTCATTTTTAAATGAAGTAGAGCGCAAAATCACCTTACAACTGTGATAATAAGGACTGGATAGATTAGCGTCCAGCAAAAAGAAAAGTTCAGGGCTTCCCTGGTGGCACAGTGATTAAGAATCCACTTGCCAATGCAGGGGACACGGGTTCTAGCCCTGGTCCAGGAAGATCCCACATGCCACAGAGCAACAAAGCCCATGTGCCACAACTACTGAGCCTGTGCTCTAGAGCCCGTGAGCCACAACTACTGAGCTCACGTGCCACAACTACTGAAGCCCGCATGCCTAGAGCCCATGCTCTCCAACAAAAGAAGCCACCACAACGAGAAGCCCGTGCACCACAATGAAGAGTAGCCCCCGCTCGCTGCAACTAGAGAAAGCCCACGCGCATCAACGAAGACCCTATGCAGCCAAAAATAAATAAATTTATTTTAAAAAAAAAGTTCCATCAGCTGAAATGGTAGTGTCCTAAATAAGGTTTGTTTGTTTTTCATTTCTCTTAACACTTTTAATGTTTGTGCGACAAACAATAAAACAGGTTCCTTTTCTTTTTCTTCTTTCTAGAGAAGAATTGAAAGGATAGAAAAGAAATACAACTCTTAATCTAACAAAAACCAGTAATTTCACAGAATATTGCCACTGTCTCTGAAAACAGGAAGAGCAGAGATGTGCAGAGAAGTAAGACCAAATCAAACAAACCACATGCACAGAGCTTTGCCAACCATTACTGAACCTGTGTTACATCCTCCCTTAAAGCCCCTCCAGTCCTCATGGCTGACTTCATGTTCTCAAGCCAGAACACCATGGTTTCGTTTTGCCTTTAGAAGTACTGATATGATATCCCACTAGGGGAATACTGCCAGGCATTCAACACCCTGAGTGATGAGCAATATTCAGAAGTTAATCCAAGTCTTCAAACTGATCACCCTTCTGATGGCACAATCCACCACAACACTCCCTGTGCATATTTCACTCCTTACCCTGTGGGACTGGAGGAGGAATAAGATCATAATGGGAGAGGGGGCGTCAAGGGGTTAGGAAGTTGGAAAGAAAAAAAAAAGTGCACTTTAAAATCTTGAAATAAAAAGCAGTGCCTAAAAACTCAACAATAACCTCCTTGGAAGACTTCATGCATTCTTTGTCTTTTTTCAAATTCCCCCTGTCACTGCACACTAAGCTAGCCTGCTCAGGGTGAAGGTTTGGGAATGGGGACGGCTGCCTGATTCAGACAAAGGGATGGAGAGTTACCACAGCACAGGAGAGGTGAACTTTCACCCACTTAAACGAAGGCGATTAGAAAAAAAAGCCCAGAGCTTCCTCTCGGAACTATGGCCAGCCTCCATCCATTGCTAGATGGCAGACACCCGGGGTCGGGATTAAGGCCACGGTACCTCCCCAGGCCGGCGTTACCATCGGCTCTCCAGCGACAGGGCAGCCGGCCAGCCTTCCGGTGGTGCCTCCTCGGTTCCTCCTCCTCGTTTCCTAACACCGGCGTCTCAACAGCAGGTCTCACCACTCGGACGCTAACTTGCCCCTTCGCGGCGCCCCCAAATAGCACGCCCAGGGACTCTAAGCCTGGGTACCCTCAGGGCCCGGACTTGGCCAGGCAAGACTAAACCAGCAGAGCCTGCCTCAGTTTCCCCGTTGCTACGGCCGTTCAAAGACAAAGCACCTAAAACGGCCAGCACCCCCGCTTTACCACAACTCTCGCTGCAGGGCGCAGCAACGAATGGGCCCCGGTTCCGCCCGCACCGGGAGCCCTCCAAGCTCCCGGTAAGGGATGGAGGGCAAAGCTGGGGTCGGAAGACTCGGGGGCAGCGCCTGCGGCTGGGGTTCCGGTCCTCAGACCAAGCAAGAGCCCCGCCTGGATGGGGTGAAGCCGGGTGAGCAATGGGATACCGCGGGAGAAGGGCAGGCTCGTGGTCCGAGGTCTGGGAATCCGAGGTCCGCAGATCGCGAGGGGGACCCGGGACAGGCACGAGATCCTGGTCTTTGGAGGAAGGGGATCACCCAGGGACAGCAGGGAGGGGAATCCCCCGGGAGCCGGTCCCCGGCCGAGGCGTGGGATCCACAGGGGATGGACCCAAGTGAGGAGCCGGGACCCACGCGGGAGGAGGCGGGATCCGGGACCCGGTCCCGGCACGGGCGGCGGGGCGGGGCGCCATCCCTCTCACCGCTGGAATCGATTCTGGAACCGCATTGATCCTCTGCTCCTCCTCGTGGGCCAGGAGCTCGGTATCGTCAGCGCCGGTGGCCGGGCGCGCGGCCCTCATGGGCTTGGGCTGCTCCGGAGGCCGCCGCGTGCCCGGCGGACCACTCGGCCAGGCAGGGTCGGAGTGGGCCAGGCCGGGGGTCGGGACAGGGCCGGAGCCAGACCAGGCGGCTGGGGGCGGGAGGGAAGCCGCTTAAACGGCCCCGGCGCCTCCCGCCTCCAGCCTCCCGGCTCCTCCACCCACTGTCGCCCGCGCCCCGCCCCGCAGCGGAGCCCGGCTCCGCCCCCGTCCGCCCCGCCCGCCTGCGTGCTCCCGCGGCCGTCGGCGCGTCACCGCGCCGGGCGGCCAATCAGCGCCCAGAGCGGAGCAGCGGCAACTCTGCCATTCATCCCGCAGCGCCCGGGCGGAGGGGAGGGGCCTTGCGGCGGAGGGGCGGAGCGCGGGGAGGGGCGGAGAGCTAGAAGGGCGGCTCACTTGTAGAAGGGGTGGAGTTGGAGCGAGAAAATAGAAGAGCCAGAGGACAGAGGAAGAAAAATTGTAAAGGAGGAGGTGGGATACGAATCTTGAAAGAAATTGTAAAGAAAATAGCAGCAAACAAGGACCTCTGTCTGCGTTCTAGTCCTGGCTCTGTGTCATTCATTCCTTCCTCATCATTTCTGCATCCCTCCGTTCATTTATTCCTTCGTCATTTTCAAGGGCAGCTACACCTAGGCTGTTGTGCGAGGTTCTGGGGAAGATTTTTTAAAAACCTTTCCTTGTCTGTCATATGACATGCATTGTCTAACTCAGATTCTATGAGAAACTCAAAGGAGGGAGTCCTCCGTAGGGATGCTTGTGTTATACTTTTATTTATTTATTTAATCCAAATCTACTTTATTTAAAGTAGATTTGAATCAGGGTCCTGTGGGAAAAACCTAAACCCAGACGGCTTGCTGTAAGAGAGGTTCAAAGGATAGTGAATGAATCGCTGATTTTTTTTGGGGGGGGTGGTAGGGTTCTTGGGATGAACTAAGCTATGTACAACTTTTAATCATCTTCAAAGTCGTAAATGATAATGTTTGTTTTTATTTTTGTTTTTTTCATTTTTTATGGCGGTGTCACATCACGTGGCATGTGGGATCCTAGTTCCCTGACCAGGGATCGAACCTGTGCCCCCTGCAGTGTAAGCATGGAGTCCTAACCACTAGATGGCCAGGGAAGTCCCAAATGGCTGATTTCTTTTTTAAAATAATTAATTAATTTTTTGCTCTGTTGGGTCTTCGTTGCTGTGCGCAGGCTTCCTCTAGTTGCAGTGAGCGGGGGCTGCTATTCGTTGTGGTGCGTGGGCTTCTCATTGTCGTGGCTTCTCGTTGCAAAGCTCAGGCTCTAGGCGCGCAGGCTTCAGTAGTTGTGGCACGTGGGCTCAGTAGTTGTGACTCACGGGCTCTAGAGTGCAGGCTCAGTAGTTGTGGCGCACGGGCTTAGTTGGTCTGCGGCATGTGGGATCTTCCCGGGCCAGGGCTCGAACCCGTGTCCCTTGCATTGGCAGGTAGATTCTTAACCACTGTGTCACCAGGGAAGCCCTATGGCTGATTTCTTGATCCTTTCCCTTATGACTCCTAGAATGTAGATGTGGCCCCCTCCAGGTAGCCTGTCCACACCGTCCCCCACACCCTAAACTTCAGACTCTCAAGGGGATATTAGGCCAGCCTGTTAGGAGTGTTTACTTTTCACGCAGTGAGAGCTTTGGAAAGCTGGGAATTCTTTCCCCCATAATTCTAGTTTCCTTTCCTTTAACACCTGCCAAGTTGGTGAACTCTAGAAGGGTGCTTTCCAAGGTTATTTCATTAATTTCCCCAAGAACTTCAGGAGATAAACATTATCTTACTCACTTCACAGATAAAGAGGCTAAGAGGTTTAGAAACTTGCCAAAAGCAAAACTAGGATTTGTACCTAGCTTTGTCTAACATTAAAGACTCAGATGCCTTCAGTGGGCCAGACTACCTCTCGCTAAGTTTTTATTTATTTATTTATTTTCCTAAGTTTTAAAGTAGTATATTTCTTTAAACTTTTTTTTCTAAAAGTCAGAAAAATGAGCATGGATTGAAGGTTTACTGAACTGCTCTGTCCAGCCCCTGGGCTCAGTGAATTGGTGGGAGAGGGAAAGGTCACAAAGGAAATAACTAATAAAAATAGGTAAAAAATAATGATATGAAATAACATAGGAAGGATTAAGAAAACAATGAACCAGCAGATGTCAGGTCACATCCTAGCAATGACTTAGGAACATGCAGAAGACTGCAAGGAGCTAGCAAATTGTGGTGAGGCTAATTAGGTAATGGGATGCAGGAGAGAAGGAAGTCTGGATATGGATTTTGAAAGAGATGATGGGCATGACGACACACAGCCTTTCATACAGTACAACAGCTTGGACAAAGAGGGGATGTGGTCAGTATGGGGAAAATTTGTGAATGGCCACCTAGGTTTAGAAACATCAGTGTGAATGGCATTTACCCAAGAGGAAAAAAATGAATGAGAGAAAAATTAGATCAAATCAGAATAAAATACCTTGACCTACAGTGGTGTCTTCCATAGAAATATTGAAGGAATATAATATGCAGGAGTATTAACTGAAAGTGGCTTGTTTAAACAATATGATCACAAATTTAAATCAACCTCATTTTTGGTGACTCTCCCCCAGAAGTGAAAGCAATTCTCAAAAGATAAAAATAAAAACTATGAAGCAGGGCTTCCCTGGTGGTGCAGTGGTTGAGAGTCCACCTGCCAATGCAGAGGACACGGGTTCGTGCCCCGGTCCGGGAAGATCCCACATGCTGCGGAGCTGGCTGGGCCCATGAGCCATGGCCGCTGAGCCTGTGCGTCCGGAGCCTGTGCTCCGCAACGGGAGAGGCCACAACAGTGAGAGGCCTGCGTACTGCAAAAAAAAAACCAAAAACAAACAAACAAAATAAACTATGAAGCAGTTTAAGATTATTTACATAAACACCTGCCACATTTTTTTTTTTTTTTTTTTTTTGGTGAGGTGTCCATTTGAATCTTTTTTAGGAGAAATCCTGAGTATGTTTGCAGAAAAAAGGTACTAGATTCGACTTAGAGATTAGCATTTTGGAGTGGAAGAAAATGGAAAGTTTTTCACATTAGTAGGATGTGACATTTTTGTTTAGCTCAAAAATACACAAGTTCTTCTTTCTGCAGAACTGCAGAAAATTATTTGCGTAGCCTCCGCCTAGAAGAAAGGATTTGTGAAGGAGCAGATATCAGCTGCAGAGGAATCTCTTGGGAGAACACCTGCCCTGCTTGTTGAGGGACACAGAGTTCCTGGACTGGACGCTGACCATACTAGGAAGCACCTGGAACCTAGTCCTTCGGCTGCCGTCATCCAATCAGAAAGTAGCAGCTCTGCCCCAGACTGTGACTCCAGATGCCCAGGAAGGTTGCCTGAACCTCTGATTGCAAGTCTTGCTCTGTGACTGGCTTTCAATGTGTCTCTTTACGAATATGACAAAGTAAAGCAATTATTAAAATGTAAATGCTCCCATCCTTTCCCCTTTTCTGAAGAGAGGAACGCTATCTTAGTCTTAGTCCTTAGTGTTTTGCCTACATTCCCTGATTGTCTATGCCCTCATCCCAAAATGCATATGTTGAAATACTAATGCTCAATGCGATGGTATTGGTGGGGGGGATGTTGAGAGGTGATTAGGTCAACCACCACCCTCATGAATGAGTTTATTGCCCTCATAAAAGAGGCATGAGAGAGCTCGCTGGCCTCTTTCACCATGTGAGGACACAAGAAGTCAATCTGCAACCCAGAAGAGGGCCTTCATCAGAACCTGATCATGCTGGCACTCTGAACTTGGACTTCCAGCCTCCAGAACTGTGAAAAATAAATTTCTGTGGTTGATAAGCCACCCAGCCTTTTTTTGTTTTTCAATAGTGGCTCAAGTAGATTAAGACACCTGACCTTCGAGGAGTACCTGTCTCTTTCATGCCCAGTTCCTAGACTTTCATGATGAAAACAATTGGGGAAACCAATGGGAAGAGAGATCCAGGGAGAAAAAAAGAGGCCTTGGCAGATAGGCTGTTTTGGTTTACATGATGAAGATGAGTGAGAAAAAAACATTCCATAATCTGGGGCATATTGACCTTTTTTGACCCTCGTGCCTTCAATCAACTAAAGCTTGGACTCTGTTGACCTAAGCTCCAATTCTATTCTGGATTCCCCTCTGCTTAAGCCATGAATATGAATGTATATGCATGTACCCTTAGCTTAAAACTTCCCCAATTTTGCTGTTTGGGGAGACATTGCTTTGGGAGAGATCCCTGGTGTTTTCCTTACTTGCTGCAAGTAATAAATCCTTCCTTCTCCTGCTCTTTGGCTTGGTTGTGTCTTTTGGCTTGACACCCACCAAGAGGTGAACCCAGTTTTCCAGTAACAAATTTTGGCCCAGATGGGATATCTCGCCTAACCCCTTTGGATTCCTCCAGCTCCCAATAGGCTATGCAGTGGGCTGTGGCAGCTCACCCAGGTGAATTTATCTATGTTGCTGGGGGACCTGTGGGGAAGGGCATAGGAGAATCCCTCTTGGCACCTGACTTGTTAGTCTGTGCACCTCAACTCACTGAACAGGCTCAATGGCCACTCTGAACATCTTGATTTAAGGAGTCCCTTTGGAGAGGTGAGTGACATTTATCCCACAAATTGGATTCAGGGCTCTGTCCACATCTCAAGGCGGGAGAAGGATGCCTGATTGTGAAAGCCTCCAGTGAGACAATCTGTGTCTCTCCTGGTACTGGCCCTTGCTAGGGGGTCCTGGTAACTTGAATTATTTCTAGAGGGCTGCCAGTTTGGTATACCTGAACAACCTGCATATATACTTTTAAACTATTGATTAGAAGAAATTATTACTAACTCTCTAGAGAAGAAAATTTTCAGTGGGCTAAGAATGGCTGAATCTGTGTCTCATCAGCCCTTATTATAGACCTCTTGGTAGTTGAAGACAAATCCTCAACCAAGATCTGAGGATATGGGGAAACAGATATTTGTTCCCTCAGACAGCCAATTAGTGTGCATTCTGAGTCATCAGAAACTCCGTAGCTATACCCCAATGACAAAAAACAACTTATTTTCTTTTGTAATACTGTCTGGCCACAATATCAACTAGGCAACTAGGAGAAATGGCCGGAGAGTGGTTCATTAAATTATAACACCATCTTTCAACTTGAACTGTTTTATAAAAGGAAAGGATAAAAACCCCTCTACCTTTCTGGAGAAGATTAGAGAATGACTTAGGCAACACCCCACCCTGGACTCTGAGGATCCAAGAAGTGCAGTAGTAATAAACACCTAGTTCATATCTTAGAGTGTTCCAGATATTTGCTGCAAAGTTCAAAATATTGCAGTGGGACCTAACACCCCCACCTCCCAACTAGTTGAAGTGGCCTTTAGAGTTTTCAGTAACTGGAACATGGTGAAAGAAGAAAATGAAGACAAAAGGTGGACCACCCCAGTATGGATGAAAGGCCCCTGCCCCCAACGTGAGACATGCAGGCCTCCAGCAAAACTGGGACCCAGTCAATGCACTTACTGCAAGATAGAGGGAATGCTCTGACTCTCCCCAGAGAGGGAAGGCCTGAGCTCACCACCCTTCCTTTCAGCTCCCAGTAGCCAAAGAAAAGGACTGATGGGGCCTGGGGGCTCCCCAGCTGGATCTTCAAAACACCATCCCAATCTCCCCTGAGGAGCCCTGGATTACCTTAGAAGTAAGGGAAGAGCCAGTTTAATTTTTGTTTGATACCAGAGCCACACTTTCGGTGTTGACAACCTGAGGGTGTTCCCCTCTCCAAGAGGGAATACATCATCAAAGTGTCATCAAGAAAGAAAGATACTAGGAAATCTCACCCTGAAAATGGCCAAAATGGGGCTCCTCTGACATTCTAAAACTGGTTTTGCTATGCAGTTAATAACAACTGGCTTTCTAAAAGTAACCTGAATTTCTCTCCCTGTGCCTTTGAGGTAAATGTTCTACTCAGGCTCTCAGGAGCTTTTATCTAGACCATTCTTAATTCCTGAGACTGAAAGAAGAAAAAAAAAAGAGGACTTTTTAAACTCAAGCAGGAAAACTATGAGATCTCTGTGTCTGTGTGGATGTAAGTATGTCTTTGTTCATTACAGATATGAAATGTCTTTACCTCTGGATGGTATTATCAAAATTAATTTGTTTTTTATTTTTTGGCCTCACTGCACGGCATGTGGGATCCTAGTTCCCCTTCCAGGGATCAAACCCATGCCCCCTGCAGTGGAAGCATGGAGTCTTAACCACTAGACCACCAGAGAAGCCCAAAATTTGTGAATGAGCTCTATTTAGTTGTCTTAAAGCAAATTAAGTGCTTATATAAATTCTCAGAGACATAAAAAGAAACTGACTAGAATGAATTCTGGGTTCATGTGATCTGGAAAATATTTAATATTAAACTGATATCTGGTTTTGAGGCTAGCTTAAACTTGTTGGTTTAATTAATATAGACATGCCTTTAGAGTCATCAACATTAAGTATAATACTTTTATTGTACCTAGGTTTTCTAGAAGTTAAATAAGATTGTATTATATCTGTTGCAAATTTGTCAGCAAGGAAAATAACCTTATACAATTAAACTTTTAAGTAAATTAGATGTGAGATAAGAGTTTTCTTTTTTTTTTTAAGGTGAGCTTGTTAGGAACAATTATGTTTTATGAATTTCTACTTTAAAAATACTCTTTCCAGATTTTGGTAGCTTGAAACTAAATTAAGTTAAATGAATTCATTGACTAGGTCATTTCAAATGAAAATAAATACTGGAACATTAATTGCTAAATAGGTCTAAGCTTACCTACTTTTGTCTTCTTATGAGAGGGAAACTAAAGATGTTTGGGTTTATTAAATGCATGTCTTATACCGCATTAAAGAAAGATATCCTGCTATGAGAAAATGTATGTTTCTAGAGGTTATAGAATATGTTCATAAGTTTGCCAATTGGGAAATGCTGGTGTGACAAACAGTTCACAATTACTTGCTTCTTGGTTTTTGTTAGAGATTAAGGTTTTTAAGGGTTAAAATTATATGTAATTAAAGTTACTAAAATCATAGGGGAAATATTTCAGTATGTGAGGAAAATAGGAAGCATGTTTTGAGTAAAAGAAGGTATGAGGAATAGAAATTCATTTGCTAAAGTAACAAAAAGGTATTTTGTTCTAGAACTAGTTGTTTCTGAATGGAAAAGAAAATAAGGGGCAAAATATATGGATACAAAAA
The DNA here is from genome assembly GCF_059928025.1 of Delphinapterus leucas. Classification (NCBI taxonomy): domain Eukaryota; kingdom Metazoa; phylum Chordata; class Mammalia; order Artiodactyla; family Monodontidae; genus Delphinapterus; species Delphinapterus leucas. Next base: position 37,365,481 of record NC_143147.1, read on the forward strand.
GTTATAGAAGGTTTGTGGAAAAGGAACACCGAGAAAAGAGTTTTGTAAATGGTTAGGATTGGCTAAGATTAGATTGAATTTAGTTAAGTAAATGAACTTCATTATTAAGAGTAGGCTGATGCAAGACTGGAGTTTGGTTTTCTCTCTCTGCTGGGAAAACAGTTTTCTTAGAGTGTTGAGCTGCTTTTGATAATAGATTATAAGTTTCTTTGCCTTTTGAGAGATCTGATTGGAACTTTCTGTATTTGCCTATGAGATCTTTTATTATCACTTTGGTTAAGTGAATGGGTATTTCACAGTGACCTCTGATCCTATTTGACCAGGTGTTTTGAAACTTTTTGATATTTTTTACAATCTTCCCAAATATCAAATACTAATTGAAGTTCTTTTGACCAGCTAACTTTGGGATGCTTTGGAGGAACCCTGAGGCATCTCACAGAGAGACTAAATTAACTAGGATTATTTGGTATGTTAAATTATGTGGGAAGTATTGTAAAATGACTGGTGTTAAGCCTTCTTAGGTTATGCTGTATGGGTAAATTTTATTAATATAGGTATTCTAAAAATCATATAAATTTCTAAAAATCTGTATGTGTGTATGGGTAAATTTTATTAATACAGGTATTCTAAAAATCATATAAATTCCTAAAAATCTGGTATGTCCTGATAAAATATTATCAGTCATAATTCTAGTTACTATAACCAAGTTTCTTTGTCAACTGCTTTGTGATCAGGTGTTTCATTATGCATTTAGAGTCTTTCGTCATTCATAGGCAGCTTTTGCTTTACTCCAATGCTTTTGCAAAAAACATTGCTTTATCTTCAAGAAGATTCACAGGAAGGAGTTTTTGACAATTACAGGTTTCTGATAAATTTCAGATCATACTGCTGAACTGGGTAAGAAATTAAAGAATCTTAATGAAAACCCTGATGGCTTCATAAAACTGTTAACAGAAAGGATTAATTACATTATGAAAAGTTTCAGCACAGTCAATTTAGAAGAACCTATGTGGTGCATTAGCCAGACTTATTTTGCAAGCAAATTAGTCTGCATCTGGCTATATTTGGTAGAAATGAGGGTAATTTTAGAAAGAAAAAATTATGTTTCTGTGGATATTAAATTCTAGTTTGTTAACTGAGGTCTGTGTTTACTGCCTAAGACTCACTTCCCAGATAGCTCCTTGCCGCTATGTTATATTATTGTAGAGTTTAATTGAATTATTAAAATGACTTTTGTCAGAAGGGACTCTGAATTGGACTGGTCTATGCAAAGGACTGCTGACCCCAGAGGACACCCACACCAGAAAGGGAAAAAGACAACAGCAGTGGTAGGCAGCTGACCCGAAAATCTGGACCAGGCCTGTAAGACCCATCCTACTAATTTAATTGAGTTGTTTACAAAACATTTGTCTCCTTATCAACATTGAAAGTTCCCCCAATGTTTAGGATGGGAAGGAAATTCTGTAGTGAAATTGTCACAAATACTCATGGCATGTATCATGGCTTGCTTTAAGTCTACTGCTAAAAGCACGTGTACAATGTTAGTGTGACAATTCAGTATAATAACATGTATAGCCTATAAAATGTTTCCCCATTAACATAACTCTGAGCTTGTTCACTATATCTGATTAGTTTTCCCAAAATGTGGGTAACTAGGCAAATATATGAACAAGAAGAAGGCTTAGCATGGATGGACATGATGGACCCATGGCAGGCAGCAACCACCCTGTCATGTAGGGACAGATATTTTGATCTATCAAAAGATTTGCAATCAAAAGGGGAAATGATAAAAGAAATTTTCCAATTGAGGAAGTCATTCTGATGAATACATAATTTAACTCAAACCTTATGCTGACCAGAGTGGCCTGTTTTGTGGCCTATAAACATGCATTGTGCATCTGCTTTGGCTGTTGAGGAGGGGAATGCATTTAGAAATAAAAAATAGAGGATACTATCACTCACGTAGAGGCCTTAATGAATTTTACCCAGCAAGCCTTAAAATGATAGTAATCAGGTTGTCAATCTGCTGAACTCAAATGTTTCTATGATTAAAAAAAAAAAAGTGGTCCTACAAAAATGCATGGCCCTTGATATTTTAACAGTCTCTTTAGGAGGAACTTATGCTATAATATATACCAAATACTGTTTTTTATACCTGATTAGTCTTCTAATGTGATTCAACTTATGATGCATATGAAAAATCAGATCTCTCTGAATGATCCCCTTCCTAGTTTAGGGAAAATATTAGAAAAATGGCTTGATTTAGGGGGCTCTTGGCTCATATCTCTGCTAATAATGATTGCAAAGTTGCTGTTTATTGTCCCTCTTGCTGTGCCTCTCCTACAACTGCTAGAATAATGCTCTTTAAGCGAGGTTCAGACTCTGCTTCAGTGGACTCCAAAACTTATCTAGCTCTAGCAGCAAGAGAGTTTCACTCCTCTAACTAGGGAGACTACGTCACCCATTCTCAGCAGGAAGCAATTACAGAAGACTGACCTTTGGCCCTGTAGCACTCGAGATTGAGGAGTGAAGTATCTCAAGGGGAGATTTTGTAAGCAGTTAAGGTAGGGGGTCTTTTGGCTTGACACACACCAAGAGGTGAACTCAGTTTTGGGGTAACAGAGCACAGCATATGCAAAAGCATGATGTGATTCAAGACCTGCAATTCCACATGCTATAAGTAAAAGGCATTTGTGAAGAATTGTAGTAGATGAAGATGGAGTCATAAGAAGGGTTCAGATTAAACAAAGGACTGATGTGGTAAACTAAGGAGATTTGGAGTTTATACTGAAAGCAGTAGAGACCTGTTGAAAAACTTTAAACACACAAATGAGGTGATCAGTTATATATGCTGAAATTTATATGAAGAATTGGAGGGGTGTGGACAAGATTGTTAGTTGTCTATATCAGCTCTATCCAGTGGAGCTTTCAGTAATGATAGAAATGTTCTATATCTGTGCTGGCCAGTATCATGGTATGTAGCCACTTACACTACTGAGCACTTGAAACATGGCTAGTGCATCTGAAAAACTGAATTTATGCTCTTACTTAATTTTAATAAATTTAAATGTAAATAGCCACCTGTGGCTAGTGGCTACCATATTGGACATCACTATTATATATCCTTCTCCTTTTTATGTGTCCTAATAGAGGCCCAATATTTTAGCTGGGCACATGGCTGTCCAAAATAAAGACTGCATTTTCTAGCTTGCCTTATAGCTAAGTGTGGGCCATATGACTAAGTTCTGGGCAATGGGATATGTGAACTGAAGTGCAATTCCTGGGTTATGCCTTTAAAGGTAATGCCCCCTCATCCATGTCCCTTCCTCCACAGACTGAACTGCAACATGGGAAGTATGTGGTAGAGCAGAGCAGAGCAGCAAGATAGGAGTCAGGCCCCCATGGTCCAGAGCTGCCACGCCAGCCAGACTTTTGAGCACCAGAGAAGTTCTATCTCATTTATACCACTCTTAGTCAGTGCTTCTCTCACATGCAAGTTATTCTAACAGATACTGTGACTGAAACTGGAAGTAGAGTGACCAGGTGAAACATGATTAGAATAATCCAGCCAAGAAGTGATGAAGGTCAGAACTAGGGTAATGCCATTGGAGTGGAGAGAAAGGAGCTCATCTGAGAAGGATAAAAGGGCTATTTATACAAAGCCTGAATCTGTGAAAACTCAGGGAGGAATACAATTCCATCCATGACTGCTTCTGTGAGCATTAAGTGAAACTCACAATTCAGTACCATTTAAAAATAGAAATCTAATGAGTAAAGGGAAACAAAAATAGGACATATGCTCTTCCCCAGACCCAGCTCAGATTGCCAGCAATATAGATATGATTAAATCAATGTAGTACCCTGACCTATTCAGAAACTGAGAAATCTTTGTATTTGGACTAAGGGAGGGCAAGCTGAGAACTAACGTACAGTACAAATTCTAGAATAATTTAAGTATCTGTATTTTGTGCCTGTAAATCACCAATTCCATGTCAACAAAAACATTGATGGCAAGTGTTAAGAGATGTCTTAATGGAAAATAAGATTCATTTTAAACTGCAGCATGTCCATTGCTTGCCAACAATTTCTTAAGACAATGATATTTTAAGCAAGTTAAGCAAATTTTCTATTCCCCTTTTTACACTAAAACTTTGCACCAAGCTCTTTCTTCACACTGTAGAAAATTCTGGTTGGATACAGTTTGATTATGAAAGATCTTACAGTATTTTGAATGAATAAAGGAATTGTCACCCTTGCTATGCAGGCCAAGCCCCAGGCCCCCAAACTGTTTTTAACCATACAGGCTAGTTGTGTTTTTTTTTGTTTTGTTTTGTTTTTGCAGTACATGGACCTCTCACTGTTGTGGCCTCTCCCGTTGTGGAGCCCAGGCTCCGGACGCGCAGACTCAGTGGCCATGGCTCACGAGCCCAGCCGCTCCGCGGCATGTGGGATCCTCCTGGACCAGGGCACGAACCCGCGTCCCCTGCATCGGCAGGCGGACTCTCAACCACTGCGCCACCAGGGAAGCCCTAGTTGTGTTTTATCAACAGGATGCCACAAAGACCCCCCCACAAAACCAGACTTAACCAGCTAGATCCAAGATAGTGGGCAAAATAGGCTAAAAGTCACCACTTTCATTGCCTCGATTTATCTCTGTGTTTGTTTCAAACGTTCCTGGTGTTTGGCAGAGATGCTTCGCAGCTGTACTTTGAGAGATATATGCTTTGAGAGATTTACAGTGGTCAACTACCTCAAACTGGCTCTGATTTGACCACAGGAATGTACCTGTGCAGGTGAAACCTGGAGGTGTTTGAAAGTTACCTTAGCTTCATTACCATACTAAGATCTCCACCCAAAGGGGAAATCTGTACTCTGCTAGGCACAATTTGTGCCAGGTGCAAGGGAGCCTGAGGGACTACATGTGCCATCTGTTTCTGGAAGTCTCTGTCCTTCTCCCCAGTTTCTGATGATGCACCTGCCTCTTACCCCTTGAAAGTTCCCCACTTTCCTCCCTTCGGGAACATGAGCCCCTCTTCTACATTCTCTGGCCATTGAATAAAAGCCTGTCTTGCTTGTACCAAACTCAGTTTTCTTATTGACAGCGTGAATGTGAGCAGGAAGGTATTCCCTGACCAAGGCAGGGGACTTCGGTTCAGATAGGGCCCCAGGAGGGAGGCCTCACATCTAATGTGATAACAGGAGTGTTATTTGTTAAGCACAAGTTCCTGTGCCAGGCACTTTTGAAGCTGAGAAGTGCAAAGAGATCTGGGCACAAGAGGACTCCATTCAAACCCCTGTATTAGAGACCAATGGTCTGTGGCTTCCAGCGCCTAAGGCCATGTTCCTGGGATGACCCAGCCCCCTTTTGAGCTCCTGCTAGAAAAGCTCAGGGCTGTCAAAATAACTTACTCCCAGTTCTAGCCAATCCTTGACAATAGGCCCCTGATCTCCCTTTCTTAGAGCATTTACTAAAAAATACCCTTACAACTGTAAATTCTTCCTCTGTCACTTTGAGATGTATATGTATCTCCTACAACTCAGGAGTGTTTTTCTCAAGGACCTAAAAGCTATTACTTTTTTTGGCTGTGCCAAGAGGCTTGTAGGATCGGAGTTTCCTGACCAGGGAAACTGGTCAGGAACCAGGGAACCTGGGCCCTCCTCAGTGAGAGCACAGAGTCCTAACCACTGGAACACCAGGGAATTCCCCTAAAAGTTATTCCTTTGAAATGGAATCCAGAGCCTCAGTCTCCCAGTCTTGGTGGGAGGATAGATTCCTTGTTTCAGTAATTGCCAACTAGCTGACACAGCTGGCTAGTCAATTTACACTAACCGTTTGTAATTTTTCACTTCCTCTATTTGAGCCCCCAATTGCCCCCTCAACCTCCTAACTCATCCTCCCTTTAAATGCCCGGTCAGCTCTGCACAGATCAGAGTGGAGTTCAGCTCTTTCCCTTACTGTCAGTACTTATTGAATAAAATGTTTTCACCACGTTAATGTCTGGCTTTGTCTCTCGTTGACAAAGGTCCACTCATCTAACAATTCTGTGATGTTGGCTTTATCATCCTTACTTTGAAGATGGGAACACTGATCCTTTCATAGATTAAATCACTCACCCAATATCACATTTGTTGTTCACTAGTATTTGAGTCACAGAATTATGTAATTATGGAGCTGTAGGAAACTTTAGGGTTCATCTTGTTCAGACTTCTCATTTTATAGAGGATTCTGAGGAATGCAGAATTTAAATGTTATCTGTTAATAAGAGTCAGAATGGGATAGTGTTGCCACATTTAGCAAGTAAAAATATAGGACGCCCAGTTAAATTAGAATTTCAGTTAACAACAAATAATTTCTTAGTATAAGTTCATCCCATGGAGAATTGGTTGTGTCGGCTGAAAAAAAAATGCACAGCCTAAAAGTTGAGAATTATGTTTTTTAAAAAATTAATTTATTTAATTTATTTTATTTTTGGCTGCATTGGGTCTTTGTTGCCGCGTGCGGGCTTTTCTAGTTGTGGTGAGAAGGGGCTACTCTTCGTTGAGGTGTGCAGGCTTCTCATTGCGGGGGCTTTTCTTGTTGCAGAGCACGGGCTCTAGGCGCACGGGCTTCAGTAGTTGTGGCTCGCGGGCTCAGTAGCTGTGTCTCGCGGGCTCAGTAGCTGTGTCCCGCGGGCTCTAGAGCACGGGCTCTAGAGCACAGGCTCAGTAGTTGTGGCTCACGGGCTTAGTTGCTCTGTGGCATGTGGGATCTTCCCGGACCAGGGCTCGAACCCGTGTCCCCTGCATTGGCCACCAGGGAAGCCCGAGAATTATATTTTATTTGGTGCACATATTGAGGCCTTAAGCCCGGGAGACAGCCTCTCAGGTATTTCTTAGGGACTTTTCTGAAAAGGTAAGGGGAAAAAAAAAGAAAAAAGGTAAGGGAGGAGCCAGGATATATAGGAGTTTTTGCAAAACAAACAAGCAAACAAAACCAAAACCAAAAACACAAACAAAGGGGGGTTTCCCTGGTGGCGCAGTGGTTGAGAGTCCGCCTGCCGATGCAGGGGATGCGGGTTTGTGCCCCGGTCCGGGAGGATCCCACATGCCACGGAGTGGCTGGGCCCGTGAGCCATGGCTGCTGGGCCTGCGCGTCTGGAGTCTGTGCTCCGCAACGGGAGAGGCCACAACAGTGAGAGGCCCGTGTACCGCAGAAAGAACCCCCAGAAAACCAAAAAAAAACACAAACAAAGAAAAAATAGTTAAAACAAAAGATTACTGCTAATTAAAGAAAAAACAGATACCTCAGATTAATGAATTTAGCGCTTTTCTATGTATGGGAAGATGCAAGAAATCATTTCTTTGATATTCACCTTAACGATCTAGGGCCAGTATCCTGTTTTTCTCTGTCCTGAATCCTCTCAGGATGCACAGTGTACCTCTCAGGTGGGTGGCTGCAATGACTGATGGCTTAATGGCTGCCACATCCTTTGTCTACTGATATGGCAGGAGACATTTTCCATCCGCAGTTGTTTATTCATTATTTATCTGAAATTCAAATTTAACTTGAGGGTCCTGTGTTTTATCTGCCAGCCTACCTCAGGGCTCTTATGTCTCAGGATCCTCCCTACTCCCTAACTTAATAAAGCAAGCATAAACTATCTCATCATTTATTTATAGGAAATTTGGGTTATGTCTGCATGAGTTACAAAATAGGAAGACTATGATTTAGTGACTTTTGTAGTTTTGCTGAGATGATAAACATTTCTGAAGTTGGGAAAAACCCACAAAATAATATTTATAAGGAAGATTCATTTACTAACAAACCCACCAAAGAAATTAAACTAGATTTAAAACCCCTCTGTCTTGTATCACAAGATACAATTGATCTTAATTATATCAGAGAACCACACAATTGGCCTGACTCTCAAGCTAACATCTGTCTCTGCCATCTCTTTGTTGTCAAGTAACTTTCTTCCCCGTCAGTTAAGGGTTCCCTGGACAGCAATCACAACTCTTTTTGGGGGTGAGGAGGGGGCCATATAGGCCCAATTTGGCAGAGTAGGTAAGGTCTGCTGAAGCAGAGAAATGGGAACACTCAGAACCAAGACTAGGGAGAACCAGCCCAGGAGTGTGTTTCCACCCATGAGTACACAGAGCAGAGGAAAAATAGATGTCTTACTGATAGAGACGGTGCTTCCAGAGTTGACTCACTAGTGAGAAGAAAGGAATGTGAGTATTTTCTGGCAACACCTGTGACCTTGTAAACAGAGACAGGAGTAAGGGAATGCGATGGTGATAACATTACCTTTTTCTTTACTGACTGTCCCAGCACCACTGATAAAAGCCGCAGTTTACAAACAATCCCTAAGGAATGCTATGCTTAAAAGAGTGCTCCATATTTTGCACAGCCTCTTCACCTACTCTGTTAACTTAGTTAAACTGCAACCACAACTTTTGGCTGGAGGCAGGAGGCAGGACAAATGTTTTGTTATTGGCCATCCCCTCCCCGACACCCACTTTATAAATGAAGCGGTTAAGGTTTAGACACATTGAGGACCAGTTCAAGGTCACACAGTTAATAAGATGGCTGAGCTAGAAATACAAGGTCCTGTGACTCTGAGTAAGGAATTTTTCCCTGAGCCAGAGGGTCTGCAGAGTTGGAGCAGGTCTGAGTTGGGGACCATGCAATGAGTGGGGCCTCTGAGTCCACAGGCTGAACATGCAATATGGAAACACAGGCTTTGAACAAGTGCACACGGGTTCTTTTCATTGCAAAGAAGCCCCACTCAATTTAACTCATACAAAAGTCAGTTTATCATAAGCAGTTGGGTTACAAAATTCTATGGCAGGAAACACAATACTGCCAAGCCCCTGGGAATTTTACAGCTGACGGGAAATGAGGTCTTTCTGCCACTGTGTAATCTTTCATTTACTTTTCTCTCTTCAACCCTCCTTTTGTTGTTGTTTTGTTTTCCTACAAAGACTGGCTTCCTCCACTTACTCCTTGGCTTGTCCGTGACCTTCAAAAGGTCGTCTCATCTCTCAGTCTTCAGACATTTCACCCTGCCCTGCCCTGTCCTGGGGAAACAAACATTTCCGCCCAGAGGTTAAGGGCGTAGACTCTAGAGACAGATTGCTTGAGTTTGACTCCTGATTCATCACTTAACTTCTCTGTGTTCCAGTTTCCTCATCTATAAAATGGAGCTAATAACAGCCTCAATCTCACAGAATATTGTGAGGAGTAATTAAGATAATGTCCTTAAATACTCAACATAGTCATGACACATAGTACATGCTCAATAAATACAGCTGTGTTGTTGTTATTATTACAGAAGCTCTGGTGTTTATAGCTCTTGGTTGAATACTCCAAGTCCCAATTTGACATTCTCAGTGGGAGAGCCATTGGCTAAGCTCATCTTGTCTTGCGAGGCTATGGGTAACCAGGCTTTCTGTGAATTGGCTGCCCTGATCCAATCATCTCAGGCTGGAGGGAGAACTATGGTAGAACAACGAAGTTGACTCATCCACCACTTCAGCAGGATCTCTGAGTAGGGGGGACAGTCCTTTTAGAAGGGGGTGTGAGTGTGGCTATCACCTAAAAGATGCCTAATACTACATGTGTGCAAGAATTTGTTCTCAGATGTTGAGTATCAAATTTTAATAAGTGGTTAAGCCCCTGGGTTATAGTCATATGCTTTCTCTTTTCTTACTTGGGCTACATACGAAATTCTCCCCCATCTCCACACTTACGTTCTCCTATATCCCAGAGATTCACAGACGCAGCCTATATTTGTCAAATGCCTACAGTGTATAAGGCACCATGGCCTGCATTGTGAAGGTGGTGATGGTGGGGTCAGGTCAGAGGATGGGACGTAAAGATGCATAAGGGGCAATTTCTGTCTTTCAAGTTATTTAAAACCTAGTGGGCTTCACAAAATAACTCTAAACCAAGGGAGTATATGATAAATATGGTAACGGTGGCATAAAGTGTTGACGTCACAGAGCAGGATAAATACGTTCTGTCTGCTGGGGTTATAAAGAAAGTCTTCATGGAGAAAGTCATTTGGCCTAGATAGTGAAGGGTGGGGAGATACTGACCAGTAAAGGTGAGTAAAATGTATATTACACACAGGTTTAAGTTTTTAGAGATAAGAAGGTATAGAGCCCATTAGATCACAGTTAATGGCCCGGTTACGTTCTAGTATAGGTTATTTACTTAATGGGGAAGAATGTGTCATGTGTGTAGATATGTTGGCATCAGATCATAATGGACTTTGATGCCAAGCTAAAGAGTTGGTGCTTAATTTTAAAAACAAGTAGAATCTATAAAAGAAAAGTAATAAAATGCCCACTGTCTAATTTTGTTTTTGTTTTATGCTCTTATTTTGTTGGCTGCATGTGCTGTGGAAGTGTGTCCTTTAAGTGTATCTTTCTCTCAGCTCCTACAAGGCAGGAATTATATAATAACTAATGTAGCCTGAATACTTACCTTTGTACCTGCCAGTTGCTAATCTAAGCGCTCGACCTGTATTATGTCCTCATACTAACCCTCTGACATAGGTACCATTACCCTCATTTTCCTGATGATGAGGCTGCCACTGAGCAGAAAGCAACCTATCTAAGGTAACTGCCCGGAAAGTGGCAAAGCTGATACGTGAATGCAGGCACACTGCTGTGTCACACTGCATCTTGCTAGCAGTGAAATCCCTTTGCAGCAACACCTAATCTAGGCCAAACAACAATTCTGGGCTTTAAGGAAAATAATTTCTTGCAAGTTATGCACAAGGTGATGCTTTTGATAATCATAAAGATACGAGATCGAGGAGGCCTAGTTACCTATGGCCTAACTATCTATGTGTGGCCTTTCTCTGCATCTGAAAAATAAATGCAGGCCTGACCCAGACGTGGGCTGTAAGAGAAGATCCCTGCCTCAAAGACCAGAGAGCAATTCTCTAAAGGACTTCAAGCCCTGAATAATTTATGTAGTGATTCATTCTCCCTCTTAATAGGAAGCTTTTACTTTCAAAGCAAAAGAACAAACAGAAGCACAGGTGTTTTCTTAGAATCACCAAGTATCAGAGTTGGAAGGAGTTTTAACTGCTGCTGGTTCGACATCTCCACTCCAAATTCAATTCTTGGATCCCCCTCTACCACGGTACCATCTGTCTCAGCAGTTCAAAGTCCTTTTTTTCCACTACTCCACACTTGATGGATGATGCTACCTGTGAGATACAACACCTCTGCTGATGAGATTAAGAGAGTTAGTGGGTTGTGTGCAATTCCTGGCATTAACTTTGTGCCACGCTTTTTTTTCTTCCACTCAAAGTGAATCAATAATGCAAATAGTTAAGAGGGATGCTGTTACAGAAACAGGCTTGACTGTATTCTAAAGTATATTTTTAAAGTCATTCATTTGCAAAGGTTGGCAGTTTAACTCCTAATAGCCAAAATTACTAGTAACACCCTGCTAGGCTGTTCTTGATACCTAGGTTTTGTGCATGAAAAGTGCTGATTTCACCAGTGGTTGAAATCATCCAGTGACAGAGGTTCACCATTTCCGATGGGAGCCCATGACAACTTTGGACAGTTTTACTGTCAGCAAATTCTTCCTTTTGTTCAGTTGAAAATGTCTCTAATTGTAACGGGCCCTTTACAGCACTGGGAAATCCCTTTGTCCGCTGCTCTGCATCTTCTCCTAGTGTTCTGAGTACCTGTTCTGAATTTTCACCATTTTCTTCAAGTCCTTCACTCCACCTGCATTTCCCACACTCAATAGATGACCTTCCCTCGGACATGCTAATTGCTCAGGAAGTGTTTGTTGGGGAAATATCCCTTCCTCTACCAAACAGTTGACATGAACGCCCCAACTTCCAGATTCTATCCTGACAATGATTTTTAATTTCAGCTGCATATCAGAATTACCTGCAGAGCTTTAAACAAAGCTAAAAAAAAAAAAAAAAACCCCAAAGCTGATATTCAGGTCACAACCAGACCAGTGAAATAAGAAGTTCAGAGGGTAAGGGTAGGAACCAGGCATTGTTGTCATTCCTCTTGGGTAATGGTATTTTTAAAGCTCTCCAGGTGATTCCAGGGTGCATCCAAGGTTGAGAGCTTCTGGTCTAAACTCAATCCTTGCTGCTCAAAACATGATTCTAGACCACCACCATCATCACCATATGGGAGCTGGTTAAAAATGTAGAATCTCGGGCTTCCCTGGTGGCGCAGTGGTTAAGAATCCGCCTGCCAATGCAGGGGACACGGGTTCGAGCCCTGGTTCGGGAAGATCCCACCTGCCGCGGAGCAACTAAGCCTGTGCGCCACAACTACTGAGCCTGCGCTCTAGAGCCCGTGAGCCACAACTACTGAAGCCCACGTGCCTAGAGCCTGTGCTCCACAACAAGAGCAGCCACCGCAATGAGAAGCCTGCGCGCCACAACAAAAGAGTAGCCCCCACTCTCAGCACCTAGAGAAAACCCACATGCAGCAGCGAAGACCCAATACAGCCAAAAATTAAATAAATGGATAAAAAAAATGTAGAATCTCAGGCCTCACCTACTGAATAAGAATCTGCATTTTAACAAGACACTCTGCTGATTTCTATGCACATTACAATTTGAGAAGCAGTGGTTTAAACCACACTAGAGCAGGAGCCAGCAGACTAAAATCCATAGGTCAAATCCAGCTCACTGCCTGCTTTTGTAAATGAAGTTTTATTAAACAAGTCCCCCTCATTCCTTTACACACTGTCTATGGCTGCTTTTGTACTACAGTGCAGAGCTGAGTGGTTGTAACAGAGACCTTGTAGCTGACAAAGCCTAAAATATTTACTCTCTGGCCCTTTACAGAAAAAGTTTGCCAATCACTGCTTTAGAAGATGGAGTGCTTAAGTCCAACCAAGAAAGCATCTCTGGGCTTTTGTCAGGGCATGGGTGGAGGGCGGGACAAGATGTGTCTGCCCTTATGCAGGTGATGCCCCTTGTGAGGACAGTTCTAGCATATAGGCCTTTAATACACACTTACCAGGGTCATCCTGTCAAAATGAGCCTGTTTTTTTCTAATATAATTAATTCTGGATCTATTCTCCAGAGAAACAGATGGGCTGGCACAAGTCTTCCCTCAGAATCATGCTCAGACACAAGCAGACATTTTATGTCATTTAAATGATGTTGCAGAATCACTTGACTAATGCAATATTGCAAACATTCTCTGCCAGAAAAACAGGATTGAATGAGTCAGGAAGATGAGCTCTTGTGCCTGGCAGTCCAGATGGTCTCTTCCACTCTACTTCCCCACAAGGCTTAAAAGGTTTCTTTGACTCCCACCTGGCTCCCATATCAGCTTGATTATATCTTTTTACAAATGTGTGTCTTTCGCATTAGTTAACCACTGGCCTCCAGTTAGAAAGTCAGAATTTACTTGGTTTGCCCAGGAAAGGGGCACTTGAGCTGACCTGCTCTACGTGGCACACTTTTGCGAGATACCTAGCACAGGTTGGGAAGGTTCCAATCTTTCCTCCGTAATCATGGAACAGAGAGAAGCTTAACTAGGTCATGGCGATATAAATCTATGACCTTGCTCCAATGGACACTATATAGCATTGCTTCTCAAACTCAAACATAGAAATCACCTGATCAGCTTGTTAAATTACAGATTCTGATTCAGTACTTCCGGGCCTGGGCCTGAGAACCAGCCTTTTATAGCAGGGTCCAAGGTGAAGTTGATGATCCTAGGATCATGCCTTGAAAAATAAGAGTCTAGGGTGGGGGTTGCCAAAGCATGGCCTACGGACTCATGTGGCCTGCGGTCTGTCTCTGTAAATGAAGTTTTATTGGACTCCAGCCATCTGTTTCATCTCACATTTTGTCTGTGGCTGCGCTCATGCTACAACGAACGCAGAGTTGAGCAGTTATGGCACAGGCTATCTGACCTGCCACACCAAAAAACGAAAAAGTTTGCAGCACTGATTCTCTAACCGTGGTCCAAGAGTAGCCCACACCAGCATCATTTGGAGGGTTTGTTACAAATATTGACTCTCAGTGTCATCCCAAAGTGCCTCCTAAGACAGTCTGGGATGGGCCTGACAGGCCCCATGGTTTTCAAGCTGCTCAGGTGATACCATAGCCTACTACTGAGAGAACCTGTCAGAGACATGGTTGGGGAGGACATTTGCCTGGCATAACATGCATTTCTTTAAGGAACTCGTACTTCATTAGATGCATAAATCTGGGTCTTGCTGAGGCTGTTTGAGCCCTATGCCTTTCCTTCCTGCCATCAAAGTCCTGATGGAAGGTGGACTATTAGAATCACAGTGGTGCTGCCTGGGTCCTCAGGAAGCTGACTCTGAAGTGGAAATTGATGTGCTGGAGGTTTTTAGGGAGTGCTCTTGGATTGACACCTGTAGAAGGGAGGGAAGGGGGGAAAGAAGTGGGGAGGGGAGCAGAGGGAAGTGGGATTGGGGGAGGAGGACAGCCTTAGCCGACCCCACAGGAAGCTCTGAAGCTGAGATGACCCTTCAGACAGGTCCCCATATTGGGTGAGAGGGTCAGACCTTTGTAACCCCGGCCCCTCCACAGCTGCTGGAAGGATGGGGTATGTCATTGACATGCTGTCTCCAGCCAAGACAATTCCTGAAGAGGGCTGAGAGTTGAGCCCTCCCGGGCAGCATTCTCAGCATCTGGGGAAATAATTCCTTCCTTTATTCTGGAAGGGGGAATCTGGAAAGGGCCTCACAACCGCCATTCCACAAGGTGTCATTTTTATAAATGGCAATTACCATTCATTGGACTCCCATCAGGTGTCAAGCAATACCTTCACTTATTTCATTCTCACAGTACCCTCATGAGGTTGGAATTATTAGCTTACTTTTAAAGATGGCAGGATGGAGACTCAGAGAGATTAAGTAAATTTCCCAGGGCCCCACAGCAAGTAAACGATACAATGGTGATTCCAATCTAGATTTATTAACACCAAAGGTCACGATTTTCCATTAAACCTGCATTTCCCAGTTTGTGTTCTTCAGAAGAGATGTTTACAAGTGTTGAATAAAAGAGAAAAAAAAGACAGTATGGTCAAATAGCTTTTGGAAATCTTGCACTAAACTTAAACAGCTTTCTGGACTTCCCTGGTGGCACAATTGTTAAGAATCTGCCTGCCAATGCAGGGGACATGGGTTCGAGCCCTGATCCGGGAAGATCCCACATGCTGCAGAGCAACTAAGCCCATGTGCCACAACTACTGAGCCTGCCTCTAGAGCCCGCGAGCCACAGTTACTGAGCCCATGCACCACAACTACTGAACCCGCATGCCTAGCGCCCGTGCTCTGCAACAAGAGAAGCCCCTGTAATGAGAAGCCCACGCACCACAATGAAGAGTAGCCCCTGCTCGCTGCAACTAGAGAGAGCCCGCGTGCAGTAACAAAGGCCCAATGCAGCCAAAAATAAATAAATAAATAATTTAAAAAATAAATTATAAAAGCAAACAAACAGCTTTTTTTTTTTTTCTCAGAACCTTTAACACGTCAGTGTGAATCTCTGAGAGTCAGTAACATGCATTATTCCCCAGCCTTATTTTAAAATGAAATTGTTTGGTAGCAGAATGTACATGGACCACCTTTGGGGCATGATGCATCACCCTAACCAGTCTCCTCCTTTCAAAGTCTCCTTCTATGGGGAGATGGAAGGATTTGCCCTGAAAGCAGGCAGCCAGTGGTAGCTCCCCCCATCCCCACCCCCTTTTCAAGAAGAGAACTTTAACAGGACTCTCTTACAGAAGGAATGGAATGTAGAGTTTACACTTTGCTGTGTTAGGTCCTGATTTAGAAATACTGGTGCTGTGTCCGGGGCAGAAGGAGGGAGGTCAGCCTCTGAGCAAGGATGGCAGAGTCAAAGTGGGGCAAGGCCTTTCCACGTTCCCACCCAAGTCTGGCAACCAGAAAGCTCTAGTTCCCACAGCTGCTGGGGGAGTGGTAAAGGGACTCCCCCCGACTCTGCGGGCTCTGGGTTTAGGGCTACATCTTGAAGTTGACAATATACATATCTTTAAAACTAACAATGGCAACAAACAGTAGAGGCAACCTTAAATCCCTTCCAAAAGAAGTTTGAAATGCCTCCATTTCATAGATATATATATATATTTTAGTGTTTGTGTGAAATAAAGGTGAAAAATCAATCACAATGCAAAGTTACTTTTGCTAAAAACCTTTCCCTAAGTAAGAAAATGCTGAGGAAGCACTCCAGGAGGGAGCTGGAGCTGGGGCGGGGCTGGTGGCAGCAAGATGGATGGAAGGGGCTTCCCTGGTGGTGCAGTGGTTGAGAGTCCGCCTGCTGATGCTGGGGACACAGGTTCATGTCCCGGTCAGGGAAGATCCCACATGCCGTGGAGTGGCTGGGCCCGTGAGCCATGGCCGCTGAGCCTGCGCGTCCGGAGTCTGTGCTCCGCAACGGGAGAGTCCACAACAGTGAGAGGCCCGCTTACCGGAAAAAAAAAAAAAAAAAGATGGATGGAAGGTTGGCAGGTGGGTGGAGTTTGGGAGCAGTCATCTGCATGGCAGTTTGCTTCAAGAGTTCCAGCTGAAATATGGGGGTAACTGCAGACCTGCCTGCAACTTGTAGAAATCAAACCCGTTTGATGATTCAGTAAGAGGATTAGAATCCATAGCACCTCTAACCACTTAGAGAAGTTGGCCTTGGCCACACTCACTGACCTTAAGATGGAACGGCTCTTTGGCTGGACAATTTTGGAGACTATACAGATTTGAGCAGAATTCTTGTGCTATTTCTTCATCTGATGGTTCCTGACCTGTGGGTAGTTTAAGGTGTACGTAGTGCATTTCCTACTATTAGGGACATGAAATTGAGGTGAGGAAGTTTGGGACTGAGCTTAGCATTTCAGATGATTCCTGTTCCGAGATGCAGGCTTGCAATTTTTTTTTTTTTTTTTTTTTTTGTGGTACGCGGGCCTCTCACTGTTGTGGCCTCTCCCGTTACGGAGCACAGGCTCCGGACGCGCAGGCTCAGCGGCCATGGCTCACCGGCCCAGCCGCTCCGCGGCATGTGGGATCCTCCCGGACCGGGGCACGAACCCGTGTCCCCTGCATCGGCAGGCGGACTGTCAACCACTGCGCCACCAGGGAAGCCCAGGCTTGCAATTTAAAGTCCCCCTACCATGCCCGCATGTTTGAACCTTGAATCTCTTGCCTCAGGTCACAAGGGGTCTCTACACTTGGTTACCAGATAAACAGACTCATGGACCATAAAAGGGGCCAGGGAGCAGCTGTGGAGGACACTTTTAAAATAGAACCATAAAACTTCCCATAGAAGGGAAGGATTTGCTCAGCTCTGAGAAACTTTGTTTAAAAAATTCCATAATTGAACAAAATAGAACAGATTGGTTGTGAAACTGACTATTCTAAGTTCCGGTTACAACAAGGCCAAGTTGGAAAGAATCTTATACTTTTTTGGCCAAACTCTTCATTTCACAAGAGAGCGGCCCAGGAAGGTAAAATTATGTCCTCCACGTCCAAGCCCCACAACTGTTAGTTGCAGAGGTGCAATAAATGCAGTGCTTCCCCTTCTTGCTATCAAGATGGAACGAGTTGACCCTTAAGTTAAAAACTGAACAATATTCTGGTAGGATAGAGGTCATTTTATTTTACAGCTTCCTGATAGATGGAGCTTTAGTGATATCAGTAGCTGCATTAATGAATATTTAAGGGGTATAAATGGAAGACATGAGTTTCCTGTGTCAGGAGAGCACTGAATAATCTGGAATTCAGGTAGCTTTCATTCCAAGCTTGCATCATGTCTGTTTTTGTCATTTACTGTGAGTGGAATCATTCACCATCAGGAACTGGCCTTGAAACGTCCCCATATTCTTTCCTTGAGAGATCTGTACTATATAACTGAATATGTTCCTCATCACTAAAGTGAGAAGAATATTAGAATCTGTCTCATAGAGTTGTTATGGAAATTAAATAAGCTGCTAATATAAAGTCTTAGACCATTGGCTGGCACATAGCACACAGTCAGTAAACATTAGCTATTTTTTGCTGTTGTAATTTTGATTTTTATTTTTTAAAATAATTTTTAATTTGGAAAATGTTCTAATATATAGAAAAGTCAAGAAAATAGTACAATTATCACCCAAATGCCCAACATCCAAATTTAACAACAGTTAAGGTTTTGCCATATTTGCTTTCCCTACTCCTAGGCACATGTGTGTGAGCATGTGTACTTTTTTTTGCTAAACCTTTTGAAAGTAAGTATTAGACATTGTGACACTTCAGCCTCACATACCTCAGCATGCATGCCCTAAAAAGAAGGACAATTTCCTTCATACCATATCATTATAATAATAAAAACATGAAAAATAATTCCCTAATAACTAATTTTTAGCCCATAATCAGATGTTCTTAATTGCCCATTTTATAGCTTTTTTTGAGTCAGAATCTAATTAAGGTTCATATAATGTATTTTGGCCTTATATTTCTTTAATTTCCTCTAATCTAGACCAGTGGCCTCCTCCTGCTCCCATGGAATTGACGTTTTGCAGTAGGAAGGTCAATTGTCTTGAGGAATGTCTTACATTCTGTCATTATCTAATTGTGGTGTGATTTGACTTATGTCTCTGCCTTGTATATTTCCTATAAGTTGGAAGCGAGGTCTAAAGGCCTCCTTATGTTCAGGATAAATATTTGGGGAAGAATACAGTGCTTTACAGGTTCTGTTGGCCCTTCATGTTTTGTCACTTCTGTAGGCACATCGTGTCAGGCATGTCCTTAGCTATTCTTACCAAGAAGTGATACAGTACTTAAACCTTCCTCAATGGTCCTTTGATTAACACACCCAGGACATGGTACCAAAAAGCAGAGTTAACCTCTGTGTGTCACATGGTGGTAGTAAAGGGGTGAGAGACCACAACCACCACCACCAGCAACAACAGAATCACTGATTGCCACTAGAATCTTTGGATTATTCAGTATCTAGTCTGGTCATATAGAGTATCTCCTGTGAGTTTTGGGGTTAAATTTTCAAAATTTAATTCAATTAATTAAACATTTCCAAATATTGCTTTTGGCCAGATATTTTGCCGAATACCTGGGATGAGAGACAAAGCTGGGCCTGAGCATTACAGTCTAGTGACTGCCCAAAATTCTCTCAACAGTGGCTAAAGGGGATTACTAATTTTACTCTCCTTAAGGCCACTATTTGTAGGTTTTAGGAGCCAGGTTAATATATTTATCTTTAGTTCTTCAATTATTCTCAAAGTTCAAACAGAGCTGAACCAGGGGATAACACAGCAGGTGAGGCCATCTACAGAAGAGACTTAGGAAGATGTGGTTAGATAATATTCAATGAGTGATGAGTTAACATTCTTTCCACTCACCCAGCCGTCATCTGACAACCAACCTCAGGTCAGGAAGTTAGCTTGGGGTAGACATGAGAAGCTAAAGTTTACTCAGTTGCAGTTTCTGCTTTGTCTGGAGATTAGTATTATTCTTATCTACGGATTTTTTTCTCCACATAATAATTATCACGTGTCAGTTAAGTGGGTTCAGACCCTGGGTTTCCCTTTAATGGCAGTGTGATTTGGGACAATTAACCTCATAGGTTCCATATCCTATTTTCTTAGTTGTCTTAAAATACACACAACACAAATTTTTACAGTTTTAATGATTTTAAAGTATACAGTCCGGCAGCGTTAAGTACATTCACAATGTTGTACAACCCATCACCACCCTCTGTTTACAGAGTTTTTCATCATCTCGAACAGAAGGTCGGTACCCATCAAACAGTAACTCCTGTTCTCTCCCCTCCCCTCACCCTTTGGTAACATCTATACTACTTTCTGTCTCTATGGATTTGTCTATTGTAGGTACATAAGTGGAATCATGTAATATGTGTCTGACTCATTTCACTTAGCACACGTCTTAAAAAAATGTTTTATTGCAGGATGGTTGATGTACAATATTATATAAATTATAGGTATACAGTACAGTGATTCACAATTATAAAGGTTATACTCCATTTATAGTTATTATAAAATATTGACTACCTTCCCCATGTGGTACAGTATATCCTTGTGGCTTATTTTATATATAATTGTTTGTACCTCTTAATCCCCTACACCTGTAATACCCCTCCCCCCTTCCCTCTCCCCACTGGTATCCACTCGTTTGTTCCCTATATCTGTGAGTCTTAAGCATAATGTTTTAATGTCTCATCTGAGTTGTAGCATTTACTAGAATTTCCTTCCTTTTTAAGGCTGGATAATATTCCAGTGTATATACATACCACATTTTGTTTATCCTTTCATCCAGTCATGGATATTTGGGCTGTTCCCATATCTTTTAAAGGGAATGATGATAACTATTTCACAGGATTGTTGTGAGGCTAAGATAACCAGGAAAAGGCCTGGTACATAGTAGGTGTTCAGTTAATGTTATTTTCTTCCTTTCTCTCTGGTACAAAAGTTCATGTATTTCTTCTAGCACTTAAGTAAGGGAGTGTGATGAGAAGGACAAGATAATTATTTTCCTTTTCCTGTGCCTTTCTCACCCTCTGTTATAAGTCCTCCAATTAATAGCTTGGCTCTTTAAATTATTTATGGGAGGAAGTTTTTGTGGGGATATGCTGGGTGTGGGAGGGGGGATGGAGAGGGCAGGATGAGGCTGGAAGACAGAAGCAGGCATCCAGTGGGCTATATGTTGCTGGGCTGAAGAATACTTGTTAGCTGAAGGATTTGCTGGCTTTTTCCAAAACAGCAATAGAGCTCATGGTAGAGATAGAGATCTTTGAAACTTGACCCTCCTTATTGCAAAAGCCTCAAGTGTTCAGATCTGGGCCAGCAGAACTGGAAAATGAAGATTTTTATCTTGTTTCAATGCTTTTCTTCTTTCTAGGGCAGGAGCTTCCCCCAAGATTGCAGTAGAAGAGGGCAAAAGGCTATGTTTTCCTTCTGTAACTTAGAGGAAATACGTGTTTCAAAGGATCCTCAGAAAGAACATATTTAATTTTGAGTTCGAAGGGGTTCAGAGCATGCCACCCCTTAAGATATGCCATTCTGACATAGGATTATTTTCAGCCAAAGGCAATTGAGAAAAAGCAGACACGAGAAAAACTCCCTGCCCTCCCCCTCTCTACTTGGAAAGGCAGGATGATTCTTAATCATTGGAGACAACTCCGGACTCTTATCAGCCCCAAAATGGCACCAGAGGAAACTAGGTAACAAACTTTGCTAACTAGCCCTTATTTTCCACTGGTTTTCCCCATGTATTTACCTTCTCACAATTTGCTGCCCCTAAAAACTTAAAGTCCTCTTCCTTTGTCTTGTCACATCTCTACAAATGTATTGTTCTTTTGCTAAGATGCTATATAAACCTAAATTCTAACCCCCCTTTGAGATATTTATCACTGAATTCTCTCATGTGTATGCATGATACACATGTTAACGAACTTCTGTTTCACTCTTGTTAATCTGTCTTTTGCCAGTCCAATTTGCAGGGCCCATGAACCTAAGATGGGTAGAGTAAAATATTTTTTTTTCTCCCTTACAAATTCTTCTTGTGCAATATAAGTGGTGTAAGAGCTTCTAGAAGCCAATCACAGTAGGCTTCTCTTTTAGACACCAATGCCCAGACAGCCGGAGAGACTTTCCTGCTGGGTCACAAAACAGACTGGTGCAGAGTAGGGACTAAAACCTAAATCTCTTATGCCTAGCTGAGTGCATTCTTTTGCTGCTTTTAAATCAGCTGATGTCTAGCCGATTTTCCAATCTTTGAGTTGTAAGGGAAGTACCTGGGATACTCTTACTTAAAGGTTTCCTGAGGTTTCTGTTTGAGAGCAGTGCTCATTGAATAACTACCTACTGTATGCAGAGTCTTTTACTGGGCACTACGAAGGTGAAGTGAAAGAGATGAAAGTCACGGTGGAATGGGAATCCTGGAAAGGAAGAATGAATACCCGAAAATAGTGTGAGGGCATATTAGTGAGGCAGTAATTGATATCTGTAGTGGGCTTAGTGATGGCCCCCCAGAAAGATATGTCCATGTTCTAATCTCTAGAAACTCTTTTATGAGGTAAAAGATTGCATATTACTTTCTTTATATGGCAAAAGACATGATTAAGTCAAAGATCTCAAGAGTAGGAGCTTATCCTAGATTATCTGGATGGGCCCTAAATGCAATATCAAGTATCTTTACTTATTTATTTATTTAAAAATTTTTTGGCCGCACCGTGTAGCATGTGGGATCTTAGTTCCCCGACCAGGGATCGAACCCCAGCCGCCTGCAGTGGAAGCGTGGAGTCTTAACCACTGGACCGCCAGGGAAGTCCCAACATTAAGTATCTTTAAAAAAAACAGATGGCGGGAGGTTGAGACAGAAAAGTAAGAGGCAACAGAGACTGGAGTGATACAGCCCAAAGCCAGAATTCCTGGAGCCACCAGAACCTGGAAGAGACAAGGAATGGATTCTCCTCTAGAGTCTTTGGAGATAATTTGGCCCTACCAACTCCTTGATTTTGGCCTCCAGGATGTAAGAGAATAAATTTCTGTTGTTCTGAGACACTCAATTTGTGGACATTTTTACAGTAGCCACAGGAAACTGATGTCTAATCTTTGACTTAAAAAAAAATTGCACATATTTAATGTATATATTTTGTGGGTTTGAACATATTTTGGGTAAATACCCAGAAGTGGGATTGTTGGATCATATGGTAGCTCTATTTTCAATTTTTTGAGGAAACTTCATGGTGTTTTACACAGCAGCTGTACCATTTTGCATTTCCACCAAGAGTGTACAAGGTGGGGCTTCCCTGGTGGTGCAGTGGTTACGAATCCACCTGCCAATGCAGGGGACACAGGTTCAAGCCCTGGTCCGGGAAGATCCCACATGCCATGGAGTAGCAAAGCCCATGTGCCACAACTACTGAGCCTGCGCTCTAGAGCCCGGTAGCCACAACTACCGAGTCTGTGTGCTGCGACTACTGAAGCCCACGTGCCTAGAGCCCGTGCTCCGCAACAAGAGAATCCACCACAATGAGAAGCCCGCGCACCACAACAAAGAGTAGCCCCCGCTCACCACAACTGGAGAAAGCCTGCACACAGCAACCAAGACCCAACACAGCCAAAAATAAAATAAATACATTTAAAAAAAGAGTGTACAAGGGTTCCAATTTTTCCACATCCTTGCCAACACTTATCTTTTTAAAATTATATTTAATAAAACCCATTCTAACAGATGTGAGAGGATACCTCACTGTAGTTTTCATTTGCATTTCCCTGACAATTAGTGATGTTGACCATTTTTTCCTATATCTGTTAGCCATTTATATGTCTTCTTTGGAGAAATGCCTGTTCAAGTCCTTTGCTCATTTTTAAATTGGGTAATTTTTTTTTCTGTTGAATTGTAGGAGTTCCTAGTATATTTTGGATATTAAGTCCTTATCGGATATATGGTTTGCAAATATTTTTTCCCATACTCCAGGTTGCCTCTTCAGTCTGCTGATTATTTCCTTTATTGTGCTGAAACTTTTTAGTTTGGTGTAGTTCCTGTTTGTCTAATTTTGCTTCTGTTGCTTGTGCTTTTGGTGTCATATCCAAGAAAGCATTACCAAGCCCGATGTTATGGGGTTAATCTTTAACCTTTATTTTTCTTCCTTGTCATCTCTCAAGGGATGTGGAGCAAATCCCTAGTTCCCTTCTCTCTGTTTGCCTAGTTATGTCTCTCCCTGCCTTAAGAGGTGTAGAATGTAGATCTCAGAATAATAGAAGTAGATCACTTAGTCCTTTGGCTTCACTTTACAGATGAAGTGAGTGAGGCCCAGAGAGGTGAAGTGACTGGTCCACACTCTCACAGCTGCTTACTGTGAGCCCAGGATTGGAACCCAGGTCTTTTGGTACCTGGATTTTACTCTTTGTTTTCTGCTTAGAGCCTAGAGAGAGGGGACTCGCAATTGAGTTAGGAAACAGAGGTTCACAACCACAGAAAGATAATGTGAGCGAAGCACAGATAAAGTGCTGAAGCATAAGTAGAGTCTAGACAGTAACCGGGGAGTTCCATAGGCTTTCCTACCAGGACACATTTCTTATTAACCCGCTTCTCTCCATCTCCCTTGGCAGCACCTTACTACTTAAAGCCCCCTAGGGGCTTCTTATCCTCCTTAGACGAAGATCCAAATTCCTGATTGTTGCCACCAGGCCTTACGTGATCCAATACCTGCCTCTTCCCCAACCTCATTTTCCACCACTGTCTTCATCCCTCACTGCCCTCCAGCAACCCCAGCCTGGTCAGAACTTGATCTGATCCTGGAGCAGCCCAAGATCTTTCCTGCCTTTGGGCCTTTGCACTTACTCTCTTGTATGTCTAGAATGTTTTCCTCCTGGCTCTTCCTGTGGCTGACTCATGCTTATCTTCAAGTTTCAGCTCAAATAGCTCCCCAAAGAAGCCTTAAAGTGGGCCCTGGCTGTTTCCTCCATATGTTTCTTATCACATACAGAATCTGTCTTGTTTACTGGTTTATAGTCTCCTCTCCCCACTAGAATAAAAATGCTTTGAAAAGGACCTTGAGAAAGATATATTCTCCAGGCACCTGGAACAGTGCCTGATACATAGTAGGTACTTGATAAATGTTTGTTGAATGAAGGCATTTACCAGTTTTCCTAAACTAGGTTGCCTGAGGAATTACTATTCCTACGAAAAAGATTTAAGAGTTTTTGTATCCTCTGGAACATCCATAATGCATATCAAAATCTCTGAAAAGTTCTAAAGTAAACACTTAAAAAAACTCAGCAATCACCAAGTGTATTTGATCACATATCCTTTTGTCAAGGAATTAGTATGAATATCCCTGAGTATAGTTGCTCCACAGAGCACAGTTTGGGAATTTCTGGTATAAAAATCCTGCTGCATTCTGTTAAACTACCAGTTTGTTTGAAAATAGCTGGTTGACTCCAGACTATACACATGTGTGTGTAAACACAGTATTACAGTATTGTGTATGGAAACAGCAGAGTAAAGTTGGTAACAGAGCTGTCTTAGTGACGGTGACGCAAGAAGGAAAATTCACAGGATGGAGAAATAAGAGACTCTAAGGTCGGCCCATGGATCACTAACGCTGAATGGAGGGAAAATGGGTGGGACAAGTTCTCAGCTTCTCAGTGGGACTTTGACCATGGCCTGGACAAACCAAGAAGTTGCTGTGAACAGCCCACTGAAAGCTCCAGCTCTGCTGTTCCAAGTGCTTCACTTCCACAGTGGCTGTCCTGTTCTGGAGAATGGGCTTTGTCATCACATCCTGTCTGGGTGACCTGAGAGCCACCTAAAAATGTTTAGCTTTGCTTCCTAATAAGAAAAATGATCTGTCAGTCATTGCTGCATTTTTTTTAGTACTCCTCCCAACAAATTATGTCTTTTCTTAAACACCCCAGTGAGAACAAAGCCCTTAGCTCATGGTTAATAAGATCAAATATTTTCCTTTTCTAGCTGGCCAACCTGAAGTTCAGAGAGGAAAAGTGAGATGCTCAGCGATCTCCGTGGCGAAGGCTAGAATAGGAGGCTTAGTTCCCACATGGTCACCTACCCTTTTCTCTGAAGCGCACCACCTGGGCAATTCCTCAGAATACGAGGCCACAAACTTGGTTTCCAAGCATACAGGTCTCTCTTATTTTCCACTCTCCTTCTCCCTTCCCTTCACTCTCAAGTGAAAATGCAAACCATATACATTATCCTACACGTCTCTCGGTAAGTTCAGCACTGGTCCAACTGAGGATCCTTGCTCTGGGGATGATAATAGTGGTCTCCAGGTAGGTTTTTCTTTTAAACTTTTTATTGAAATGTATCATATATACTAAAAAAGTCATATATGTAGACTGAATGAATCTTTAGAAGCTGAATACACCCTTATAACCAGCACTGAGAACAAGAAACAGGATATCACCAGCTCCCCAGGAGCCCCCATCACTGTCTTCTCCAGCAGCAGGTGTGGAGACATATACCACAGTGTATTAATCCAGTCTACTGTTAATGGCAGGTCCCTAGGTGTTTGTAGTAAATTCCACAGATGTTCAGTGTAGTTGATCAAGACTATTTAAGTATGGCAGTGGGATGGGTCTTCATTGGGTGATATCTGGAATAACCTATAGCTTTTTTCCCTTTTGAGGGTCAATAGCAGAGCCCTTGTTGTCTAAGAAATATCTACCGGCTTGGCATTGTGGGAATTTGCCTTCTGGTGTGACCCCATCAGTTCCCTGTGCAAAGACATGTCAGGCTGGAAGGACATCAGGGCAAGTCAGAGTCAAGCCTACTTCCTCTTCTCTCTCATTACCAGCTCATCAGTCAGTGTCATTTGTTCAGCAATGGAACTTTTGACAAAACCAGAAGTAACTTTCTTAGGAAGCAGGTTTTGAATGT
Source organism: Delphinapterus leucas (assembly GCF_059928025.1). NCBI lineage: Eukaryota > Metazoa > Chordata > Mammalia > Artiodactyla > Monodontidae > Delphinapterus > Delphinapterus leucas. The sequence continues at coordinate 37,391,870 of NC_143147.1, forward strand.
GTGTTTGGTGGGAATCTTCAGAATCTTCATATTCAAAAAAAGCTGTTTTATAGATAAGCTAAGAGGTAAATGAAGCCCCTATATAAATGATCCCAGGCAAAATAAGTCTTCAAAATAAGATAGGAAGGGATGAGAAAGAGAAGTGTCCTGTGACATTTGGATATGCCTTACAAAAGAGAAGGAACTGCTGAGAGGTTCAAAATCATCCTGGCTAGGTTAACTTCCTCACTCAGAAATAACAACACTTCGGGGATTACTGTCTTTTAAAAAATAACACCTGTATTGTTTTGCTTTTAAAATGATCACTTGTTACCCCAGTAAAATTTTTTTTTAAAATGATCACTTTTTATTTTTTTCAACCTAGAAAACATAGAAAAACAGAGCAAAAATTTTTAAATGCTAATTTCGCAATTGGGGATTACCATTATTAACTTTTCGATGAATATCCTTTTAATCTATATACATCTATTCATATGCCTTTTTATAAGGATAGTAGTATACTTACTGCTCTGCAACTTGCTTTATTTCTCTAAATGTGTGTCATAGGCTTTCTATGCAGATAAAGCACACAGGCAAGTTAAAAACCTCTGGTTTCTCATTTGAGAAAAACACAATAGGGAAGGTAAAACGTAAACAAATGTAAAATATTCACAATTTATCATGAACATTTCCCCATTAACTACTCTTCTACAGTATGATATTTAATGATCATATTTTTTCCGTCTTGAAGAGGTGTCATAATTTATTTAACGTCCTCTATGTGAGGAGATGAGGCAGTTTCTAATTATTCATTACTAGAATGAACACTGCAGTGGATAGTCTTAGGAATCTCTATGCATGTTCATTATTGTTTACTTAGAATAAATTCCTAGAAGAGGAATTGCCCAGTCCAAAGCTATGCACTGTTCAATGAATTTTGATACTGCTTCCCAAATTGCCCTCTAGAGAGGTTGTACCAGTTTACAGTCCCACCAGCAGCTTTTATGAGTGTTTATCAGTGCTGAGAAAGTGTGAGCATTCAAAGAAATCTCTGGAAATGTGACAGGAGATATATGGTACTTTGTGGATTTTTTTTTTTTTTTTTTTTTTTTTTTTTGCGGTACGCGGGCCTCTCACTGTTGTGGCCTCTCCCGTTGCGGAGCACAGGCTCCGGATGCGCAGGCTCAGCGGCCATGGCTCACAGGCCCAGCCGCTCCGCAGCATGTGGGATCTTCCTGGACCGGGGCACGAACCCGCGTCCCCTGCATCGGCAGGCAGACTCTCAACCACTGCGCCACCAGGGAAGCCCCTTTGTGGATTTCTAAACTTGTGTTGTACATGGCGTGTCTGTTCTCATCCTACCTCTGACACCTTTCACAATAGGGCCACCGCCTATTTTTCCACTCCTGTCTCCTATTCTTACACACACACACACACTCACACACACACACACATTCATGTGTTCCTAACTTTATTCTTCTTGCTTCTTTTCCTCAGATGACACTCATACTCCATCCACTCTCACCTTAGCCTTCCCAATAATATGTCTCAAAATCCATCATTTGAGACTTTTTCAAAGGCCACGTCCCTCATCAGGTCTTTTTTGACACTCTCAAGCAAATGTAATCTTTCCCATTTCTCCTGTAGTTCTTTTCTGTTACTTATCATACTCTACCCCAGTCATAGCCATAGTTAGCTCCAGAATGAAGGCTGTGGCCCACGTCTTAGTGCTGTCTGGCACTAGGGGCAAGTCATAGTTCCCTGCTGCACCTCAGTTTTCTCATTTGTAAACTGAAGAAGACTAATTCAGTTTAGATGGCTTTAAAATACCATTTCACCTTTAACAATTTATCATTCAGTCTTTATATATGACTTATCCCATGACTAGGCCAGAGATGCTTAAATTTCCTGAAGCCACAGATGCCTTTGAGAATCTGATGAAAGTTCTGAGCCCTATTTTTTTCCCAATGGATTTAGAAGTATGGATATTTAATAACAATATGGTTATTAAAGCATCACTCGAAGCCCACATAAGGCCCTGCAGTTAAGAACTGTGGCTCTTTAAGTCTGTGTTTTGTTAATTCTTGTTTCTCTCTTGAATATAGTAGGAAAGCTCAAAAAATATTTGTTACAATGAATCATTCAAACAGGAAGGTGGTGAGACTAAAACATGATGATGTGAGTTTACTCTTCTGGGTTTAAGGATAAATTTCATTCCTTTCTAGTCACCTTGGTGTTAAATCTCTACCCATGTCAACACATAAAAAAGGCAAATTGAGAGGCTTTCAAAATACATTCGAAATAGACCATGACCTTTAGTCTTTTAGACCCTCTTAAACGTCAAGCATTTTGGTGAACCCTACATAGCAGTTTGCAGTTTCAAATTTCCTGTCAGAGGACTGCAGATCAGCAAGGAGTTAAAATGTAATGGTTTTCCTCTAACACGAGGACACAGATTTTTAAGAGTTCATAGTGTAGGAGTAGATTGGGAGAGGATAAACCACGCATTTTTCACATAAGTCTGCATTACTAGAAAATACAAAAATGCTCTCTAAATGAAGACCAGTATTTACACAGGCTTGCATTAAAAACAAAATCCTGTTGACAGCTCCCAAGATCTTTATCTGGCTCTATCACTAAAGGGAAAACATTGTGAGTGCCATTAACCCACTAGCAGATCTTGCTCTTGAGAGTAATGGGAGTGGAGAGTTGGGATCCGCCTTCTGCCTGAACTAACTGATCTACACTCTTGTATGTGCTCCCTGTTTTTAGACTGTTTCCTGTTTGTTCCTCCTTCTTACTTCATATTAAATTGAAATTAATGCAATATAAAGTGCTTAGTCAGTTTGGGGGCATTAATCCTTTATTCTGAACTTGGGTGCAATTCAGTGCTAGAACTGAGAGCAGCAACTTGATCCTGTGTCCTGGGGTTGTGTTACTTACTTTCCCTAATTTCACCTCCATCCAAGCAAACAAACAGGCCCGCACTCTGACCCACCATGCATGGCAGTAGGAGCTTAATATTTCTTTTGATGATGTTGGCATGTTGTGACAACATGCACCTGAGCAGGATGAGAAGGTGACACACATTATTGATGATTCCAGTTTTCGATCATCTGTGTTGCTCTGTCATCTGAATCACCCGGCTTTGACTCATCTCCCCGCAGTAGTCATTGGACCCAATTTTCTGCAGCTCAGTCCTAGATTTCTTTTGTTCAAACTTACCCTTCTGAAAAAAATGCAAAACCATCTGGTATATGAACAATATATGTGGCTTATATGTGTAGGAGCCCTAGCTTAAGGGGCAAAAATTGGCTGAAGTGCCCCTGCCTTAGAGAAACAGCCCCTGAGCCTCAAGATTAGGTTAGGCCCTCTGTTAGAAACTCTCGTACTAGAGAATAGGAGACTCTCACATTTCTCCATGAGGAATTGTGTCTTTTTTTAAAAAAAGATTTCTCTATACCTAGGGTTGAACAAAGTAGATACTCAAAAAGATTTCTTGAATAAATTATTATTAGTAGTACAACCACTACTACTATTAAAAGTAGTAGTAGAAAATATTTGTAGAGTTATTCACAGCTTACAAAGTACTATGCATTACCTCGATAGATCTTAAAAACATAGTGCTGAGTGAAAAAGAAGTCGTTCAAGCTCTATATCACAATACCCTTTCCTTATATTTAAAACACATAAGTAGGGACTTTCCTGGTGGCACAGTGGTTAAGAATCCGCCTGCCAATGCAGGGGACACGGGTTTGAGCCCTGGTCTGGGAAGATCCCACATGCCACGGAGCAACTAAGCCTGTGCGCCACAATTACTGAGCCTGCGCTCTATAGTCCGCGAGCCACAACTACTGAAGCCTTCATGCCTAGAGCCCATGCTCCGCAACAAGAGAAGCCACCACAATGAGAAGCCAGCGCACAGCAACGAAGAGTAGCCCCTGCTTCACCGCAGCTAGAGAAAGCCCATGTGCCACAATGAAAACCCAATGCAGCCAAAAATAAAAATAAATTAATTAAATTTGAAAAATAAATAAAACACATAAGAATACAAATCAGCACTATATAGGTTTTAAAGATTCTCATACACCTAAGCATGTATAATAAACATGTTAGAAAGAGGGAGAGAGTCTGGGGGGAGAAGAGCAGTGGTGTAGAGAATAAATTGAGAAACATATAAAATTAAGCAGGAGTGAACCCTCACACAGACTAAGGATAGTAGGAAATTGGGGACTGAGAATCCCAGAGTTGAGAGTGATTACCTCAACTCTGATCTAAGGCCAAGGAGAGAGAGATGGGAGAGATTCAACTAGATTAGATTTTGGGAAAATCTAGAGTAATTATTTGTACTATATTTCGAGTACATTCAATTTCTCAAATACCTGATTTTTTTTTAAAGGATAGTTACCTTTTAAAAAAAAATTAAATTAATTAATTTAATTTTGGCTGCGTTGGTCTTCGTTGCTGCATGCAGGCTTTCTCTCCTTGTGGCGAGCGGGGGCTACTCTTCCTTGTGGTGCGCAGGCTTCTCATTGCAGTGGCTTCTCTTGTTACGGAGCACGGGCTCTAGGCATGTGGGCTTCAGTAGTTGTGGCACGTGGGCTCAGTAGTTGTGGCTCACGGGCTCTAGAGCACAGGCTCAGTAGTTGTGGCGCACGGGCTTAGTTGCTCCGAGACGTGTGGGATCTTCCCGGACCAGGGCTTGAACCCGTGTCCCCTGCATTGGCAGGCAGATTCTTAACCGCTGAGCCACCAGGGAAGCCCTCAAATACCTGATTCTTGACTCAACATCCCCTTACTCCTCAAAACCAATGTCCTATTCCTCTTCCTTCTCTCTCTCTTTTCTCTTGCTCATACACTCTCAAAACATCTTCATCAAAAATAAATGATTATCCATGCAGCAACATGGGTGAATCTCAAAGCATCATGCTAAGTGAAAAAAAGCCAGATTCAAAAGGCTCTATACCGTATGATTCCATTCATATGACGTTCTGGAAAACGTGAAACTATAGCAACAGAAACAGGTCAATGGCTGCCAGAGACTGAAGGTGGGGAAAGAGGATTGACTACAAAGAGAGAAATTTTTGGAATGATGGAAGTATTCTATATCTTGATTATGGTGGAAGTTACACAACTATATTAGTCAGCTAGGGCTGCTCTGATAAAATACCACAGATGGGGTGGTTTAAACAAATAATTTCTGTGAGTATCCAGAACAATACAATTTGTTCATGATCTATTTGATCTATTTCTTTAATGAGGAAAAAACCCCTAGACATCTCCCCTGCAGCGGTAATATTGAATGAATTAAGTGTATCCTTGACGTCATATTGTTTTTGATTCTGTAATATTGTTAATAGAACAATTCAGGGCAGAGAGTTCTTGCAGAAGAAAGTTGCAAATGTAGGCTACATTAGGAATCCATTGGGAGATTGGTCTGGAGGAGCAGATTGGAAAGGCTATAGATAGTCTTTGGTGGTAGCCAAATTCCTATTTTTCTGGGTAACTTGTTTGGGGGTTAGTTGAGGTCAAACTTAAAATAATTGAGGACAGATTTTGGGGCAAGCAGGCTGGTACTGTGGAAAGCGTATGGCCTTGAAATAAATCTTGGATTTAGATGGATAGACATGGGTTTCAGTACTGGCTTCTCCACTTATTACCTTGGAAAAGTTATTTAACCTCTCTGGATCTTTATTTCCTTATCTGGAAAATGAGCAAATGAAAGCTAGCATGCAGTGTTGTCATGAAGATTTGAAATAAAGAATGTAAAACCCCAGCATGGGGAGCTTAGTACTCAACAATCTATAGCATTTACTCTTCATTGTGATTTGGACAGCAGCATTCAGAATAGGTCAGGCCCAGAGGTAGAATGAACACCTGGGCCTATGGGGTCATGGACCTCTGATGTGGTTTAATACTCTGGAGAAATCCCTTGGAGGCCTGTTTATGTGTCCAAGGAATGATGGAAGACTTTTTTTTTTCTTCTCTAGAACCCCATAGCTACTTTCTGGAACTCTCTGTTAAGAGTCTTTCCCTTATTATGACAAATTTAGTGCCTAAAGAGGTGGGGGCTTATTTTTATTTACCCAGGAGAATTTGGTCTCAGAGTCAAAAGGAAAAGGTCTTTCTTCTGCCCTAAGTGGGGCTTCCAAGGGTCCCGCCAGGCTTGATAGTAGTATAATTATGGGGGTGAACACATAATAGGAGAGTGTTGATTGGTAAGTCCGCTGCTCAGTGTGGTAGGAGGTGTTCTGAATTAGAAAATAGGAAGGCTGGATCATTGAGCTTTTTTTTCCCCGAAGTAGGTGATTTCAGGTAAATAATTGTTCCTCTTTGGGTTTCATTTTCTGACTATATGAAGAAAGAACATTGAGTTAAATGATTTTTAAGGTCCTTTCCAACTAAGATATTCTAATATTCTATGGTTTGATACTGGAGAAGGACCTTGATTGATTTATAGAAGGTTTGACAGCATCCACCTGTGTGGAACACTGTGCTGTGTTTTTGACAGACGGACGGACAAACCAGACATAGCCCACTCCCAGCCTGAGCTTGTGTCTCTGTCACACTGCTGTCTGTCCAAGGTCGATTCCTATTTAGCACTTTTATTAGAGACATATAAGGCATGTTCATTCCATTTGCGGGAAGTTCAGAGCTGGGCGTGTTGACATTGTAGAATTTGATTCTTGCAGTATCAGGGTAAACAACAAAACAAAACACTTTTAAAATTTAAAAAGACGGACCAAAACTCACAAGATAAATACATAAGGTACAATTAAATACAAATAGAAGGAAAATCCTTAACTCAGGTTTAAAATAGATCAATTTACAGGTACAGGATAAGACATATTGGGTGGTAGCTTTAAGCATCTGACATGCTCTTCTGCTCAGCCTCTGAATGGTACAGTCACAAAGTAACATTGGTCACAGAGTTGGAGGAGGATTGAGTCTCTCTAAGGCCTCTGTGCCTGACAGTTTTATAACACCAGCGATATGGCTGGGAACCAGTTCTACCATCTCTTCCACTCCCACCCCTTCTTTCTTCTCTTTGCTCCTTTGAGAACAGGGTGTACCTTACCTAACACTGTATCCACTCCTGCATTTCTAGTCCACAGCTCTTTGACTTGCCCATGATAGGCAATTTTTTTTTCAGTGAAATTTGCTCTTTATTTGGGGACCAAGGAAGGACCAGCCCTCCAGCTCAGGGGGCGGGGGCACCAAGAAATGGAATGAAGACCCCACCCCGAACCCTCCCTAGATGCAGCAGGTGGGGAGAGGAATCCCATGATAGGCAATTAATACAATAGAAATACTACATGATTTTACCACAGTCCATGTGAATTTTAATTGATATCAGTGAACCATGTGATAGAGCTGTCAGGAAATACCAAGTTCATCTTGGCCTGTGTTAACAAAAGTGTGCAGTGGGCAGTAAGAGAACTCTGTATTCTGTGCTAAGCAGAAATGTTCACAAACATTGTGTCCCATGTTGAATATCACATTTAATGAGAGACGTTAAAACTGGAGACTGTCCAAAGGATAATGAACAAGTTGGTGGCAGCATAGCAGTTAAACCCATCCGCTTTGGAGTCAGCAGACTTGCTCAGGTCCAAGCTCTGACACTTACTGTGTCATCTTGGGGAAGTTACTTAACCTCCCATAGCCTCAGTTTCCTTATCTATGCAATGGAAATAACTGTACCTGTCTCATGGAGCTATGGCAAGGATAATGAGGAACTATGATCTATATTTGAGGGAATTAGAATTGTTTAGCCAGAAAATTGAAGGTCTGATGGGAGGGGATGAGGGAAGTGAAAGGGAGGTGAGATCTATCTTTCGATATTTGAACAACTACTTTTAGGAAGAGGTAATGGATTTATTTTGGGTGATTCACATGACAAAATTAGGTCAAATAGTAGGATTTGCAGAGAAGAAGATGATATTGTCTCAACATATGGCAGAAAATTTTGACAAATAGCATTGTTAAAAAATGCAATTTAAGACCATTACCAGAGTGTTCAAGCAGGTGCTGACTTCCATGTCTCAGGATGGTACAGAGGGGAGTCCTGTATTGGGTGAGTGAGTTTGGGCTCTTAGGTTCCCAAACTTAGCTGTGCCTCAGAATCATCTGGGAGCAGAGTTCAGGAATCGCTAATAAGCTCCTCAGGTGGTTCTGATAAAGTCAGTACCTAAACAGGCAATTTAGACCTCTTGAAATGGAAGATGGGTCCCCTTGTACCTATTTAAGCTGTGACGGGATTCTGGTGGGGAGGTGCTGTGAGCCAGGAAGATAAAAAAGCGCCAAGCATATTTTGGAGTCTCTGGGGTCAAATGGAGGTTTCATGTAGAAGTGTGGCCGGGGTCTGGTTGGAAAAAAGGGCCAGTGTGTGGAGAGCTTTAGATGTGACGTATGGGAGTTTGAGGTTGTATGACACAGGGTTCCATGATAAATGTAATGCAAAGGAAATTACAAAAATTCCTCATTCTGGAAGGGTGAATAAAGGCAATTCCAGACACTACCTTTCTTTCCTCTTGGAGTTCACCATCTTGGAACCTATAGCTCGACTCGTCACCTCCCATTTTCTTCATCCCTGAGCTACTCTTAGTTGGACAATGTGTGGTGACAGATCCATGATGCATCTTTAATGCACCTTTGCATCCCCAGTATGTGGAAAGAAAGTGAAGACTTTCACGTAGGTCCTTCTCCCAGGTAGTAGAGGAAGCACCTACAGGTCTGCTCAAATGATAAGCGACAGCCTCAAGATCACAGTCTTGATGATGTCAGAGGTCTCAAGGGCTGGAAGCCAAAGTTTAGAGATTTCCTCTTAAGGGACAGGTTCTTCTGCCTACATCAAACCTACTGAATTCCGTAATGTAAGCACTTTTGTTTTTATCTCAAGGCAATCCTTAAGTTAATTAGTTGCAATTATTAGCTCTACTGCAGTAGAATGCACAATAACAGAGGGGGAAATGAGGCCATGGGGGAGATACAGCATAGATAGGAACTGCAACTGATCACACTGACCAATTTAAGTCTTAAAAAAAAGCCTAAAAGCAAAACCTATTCCTGAATCCTCAGGAGCCATGGATACGTAGAAGTGCAACGCATAAGGCAAATGCACACTGTTCCTTCTCATATCTGCCCACATCCTGAGGCAATGATCCTGAAGCTGGTTCAGCAGGCAGAAAGAACAGTGGGGCTTGTCAGAAGCTCTATGTTTAAAGGCTTGCTTTTCTTTATCAGCTGTGGGTTTGGGGCCAGTCAGTTCCACGACCTGTTTGGACGTAGAGACCTTGCAGGGTGTTGGGAGCCTTGTGTGTGAAGCACCTATGACCATACTTATAGTTTGATAAATGCAGATTGAGTCTGTGATGGTCTCCACTGTAACCTGGCTCTCTGGCTAAGCCAACACATGATTTGCTTGGCCCTACCTTTGTGCCTTCTAGAAGACACCACTATTTTCTAGGATTGTCTCCACTATTCTAGTAATGTTCCTAGCCAAATATATCTAAATTTGCATCTTTTCAGTGAGTAGTATAAGAAGGTGTTTAAGGTTTTGGGACTTCTATTAGTTTCTTAGAGCTGCTGTAACAAAGTACCAAAACCTGGGTGGCTTAAAACAACAGACATTTATTGTTTCATAGTTCTGGAGGCTAGAAGTCTGAAGTCAAGGTGTCAGCAGGGCCACACTCTCTCTGATGGTTCTAGTGGAGAAGCCTTCCTTCCTCTTTTAGATTCTGGTGTTTGCCATCAATCCTTGCCATTCTCTGGCTTGTACATGCATCATTCCAGCCACATAGCTGTCTTTTCCCTCTGTGTCTCCACATCATCTTCCCTCTGTGTGTGTCTGTGTCTGTGTCCAAATGATCCCTTTTTATAAGAACATCAGTGGATTAGGGTCCACTCTAATGACCTTGTTTTAACTTAATTACCTCTATAAAGACCTTATTTCCACATAAGTTCAGAATCTGAGGTAGTGGGGATTAGGACCTCAACATAACTTTTTTTTTTTTTTTTTTTTTTTTGCGGTATGCTGACCTCTCACTGTTGTGGCCTCTCCCGTTGCGGAGCACAGGCTCCGGACGCGCAGGCTCAGCGGCCATGGCTCACGGGCCCAGCCGCTCCGCGGCATGTGGGATCTTCCCGGACCGGGGCACGAACCCGTGTCCCCTGCATCGGCAGGCGGACTCTCAACCACTGCGCCACCAGAGAAGCCCTCAACATAACTTTTGAGGGGATGCAATTCAATCTATAACAGGAGCAATACACATCTGGGTTCAAATCTTGGCCGTGCCATCTATTAGACATGATCTTGGTCAAGTTATTCATCTCTCTAGGCCTTGGTTTCCTCATCTCTAAAATCAGGACTATGTTATTAACCACCTCATGGGGTTGTTTCGAGGTTAAAAGGAGATACTATTTGCCAAGTGTCTGGCAAGTGATGAAGGAGAAGGGCATTTTCATGGACATATCACTTTTTCTTAGAGACTGGAGAGCCCTTTGTAGAAGTCCCCTGAAGGGGTGGGTCACATTCTCACATCCTCAATACAAGTGAGGCTGGGAAAGTGAATATCTGATATATTTAGTCTCAACAATGAGACATGGGCCCTGCTAGCTACAAAAAAGTTAATAAACTGAAACCTCAATTAAATAGAGTTGGGAGACCAGGAATGGATACTCTCACACCCTGTAATGACAGCAGAGCCCAGCGGGAAGAAGAAAGACTCCTCTTCTTTCCTGGCAAGGACTCAGCCAATGAAAGCCCCAGATTCATCTTAGGACTGTCATGAGTTTTAAAAGAGGTGATGTGCACAGAAACACTTGTTCCAGTGTGTACTCTCAGTAAGACCCCCTGCTGCTGCTGGTGTAGCATCGGCAGGTGGGCCTCCAACCCCATTGCATGCTTTTGGGTCCCCAGCTGGATCACCGTCACCATTTTTACTGTTAACATTACCTTCGACCACTTGACCTTTCTTTCAGAAACATGATCATTGCTGAAAAATTCTCAACGTTCCTGTGAGGCAGGGCCCGGCTAGTGAGAATGTCCTGTAGTAACCTCGTCACCACATCTAGCTGAGCGCCACAAGCAAAGGTAGAACCAAAAGAAACTGGGTGGCATCTCATGCATGCCTAGGTATTCTGTTATTTTGGCACAGGCATGGGTGAAGGGGCTGAGAAGTACACAGTGAGCTGAACAGGAAAGGCAGGGGCAGGAAGAAAGATGTGCTGTGAAAAAAACAATGACCTTCTGACTATCTAAAGCCCAGGCCTGAATACTAAATGGCTGGGAACACAAGGCAGTTGGGTTTCTCATACAATCAAAATCTGGTGTGATAATGGTATTGTAGTTATGATGGAATTGGATGCTTCAGTACTTAAGGGTGAAAATCTCTTCCAAACTTCTGGTCCCAATCCCAGATCTCCTAAAATAGACTTGATAATGGGACCTGAACATCCATATTTTTAATAAGTTTTCCAGGTGTTTCTGTTTGGCACACACATTGGTAGATTTTTGAGATACATTGTACTTACTCCAAACTCACATCCCTTGGTTAAATCCCTCCCCCAACCCCAATGTGGTGTAGAAGTGCAGAGGTGCAGGATTTCCTTTGATTTCTAATAATAATTATCATGTGGGTAGCATTTCGTAGCAGTTGAAGGAACTCTGGTTTGGGATCCGGAGACCTCAAGTCTAATCATCATTTTCTTTCAATTTCCCATGGGAATTTAGGCTAACCATGTAACTGCTGTTCCTCAGAGATAATGGTTTCTCCTTACACTACCTTATAATCATCACAGGGTCTGTGTAATAGCAGGGGCAGCCATGATTATCTCTTATATGCAATGTTACAAAATTTCTTCTTACTTAGATTTTTCAATGCTTCTCAATTTCTTTAGGCAAATTATAGGCTGTCGCATTTTACTTATCTTGTACTTGGCCTGTCACACAATCACAGTAAAAAACCATAAGGGAAAAGCACATTTACATGTGTGCACACGTGCCAACATACATTTTCTCTCTCTGTCTCTCTCTCTGTCTCTCTGTCTCTGTCTCTCTCTCTCACACACACACACCCCTTTAATTAAACGGCCAGACCAGATGGCACTAAGTCTCAAGATACTTTACATGTAAGTAATCCTCTTAGACCCTTACTCAGAGCTTATTTACTCTTACTTTACGTGTAATTCTAACAGAACTTGGTGATCTGACTTCCAGGCCTCATGTTGAATAGAAGCAGCAAACAGAACAAAAATGGGACGAGAGGGGTGGGGATGCTGAGACCATCAAAATCTGAGCTTTGAATGCTCAGCAACAAGGCAGAAAAAAAAGGAAAAAAGGTGCTTCCCTGGTGGCGCAGTGGTTGAGAGTCCGCCTGCCGATGCAGGGGACGTGGGTTCGTGCCCCGGTCCGGGAAGATCCCACATGCCGCGGAGCGGCTGGGCCCGTGAGCCATGGCCGCTGAGCCTGCGCGTCCGGAGCCTGTGCTCCGCAACGGGAGAGACCACAACAGTGAGAGGCCCGCGTACCGCAAAAAAAAAAAAAAAAAAAGAAAAAAAAGAAGAAAAGGATAACAAACAGAGCAATCTGGAGTCACTGAGTTTTGAGATAAATAATCTTTTGTGCTCCCATGGGTCCTGGCAATGCTGTGATACAGCACAGTCTGATCCTTTCTGTTTTTGAGGCTGACTCTGAATCATCAAGGAGGCTAAATTAAGTTCTGTATTTTAGGTTTGGGAAGCATGGCCATGGGTACTCTAGCTAAGAAAGATTTATATCTAAAATGTTAAAAACCTTCAGAGAAGATTTGGTTTCTGAGAATCATATAGTTTTAGAATTGAAAGCATAATAATCATAATAAAATTATAATTTATTAAGTAGTTATTTGACAATAACCTTCTCCATTGAGCTGACCGACCAGATATGACCTTCTGCTACCCATTAGTAGAAGCTGGTGGGCTAGACAGAGGAAGCCTTTTTGCCATCATTAGATGAATCTTAAGATCCTCTCCAAAATTACAGAGAAGGAAGTTAGAGGTAAAGGAGAGGATTTGTAATTTGTCACAAATAGCACATGTCCAAACATCGTTCCTACTTCTTCCCTTCAAGAACCTTGTATTTTCCAGCACATCTACAACGCCCCCCCCACATACCATCTGCTTCACCTTGCCTGCCCCCCCCCACCACGCCTAGGCCCAAATCTATTCCTATTCTTCAGGATAGTTCAGTGCCACCTCCTCCAAGAAGCTGTCTGGAACTTTCAGTTGAACTTGATCTCTCCTTCTCTGAATTTCCATGGGATGTCACTTATCTCTCTCATTGTACATTTCAATTTCTATATTGTATTGTATTTTTTTAAAATTATGGCTTCTTCCTCTTAAGAACCTGTAAATTGCTTGAGGAGAGAATCTAGATTTGATTCACTTCTGTGTCTCCAATAGCATCTGGCGTAGTGTCTCACATATACTAGGTGTTTGATAAATGCTTATTGAGTAAATAAATGAATGAGTCAAGCCAGTCAGATATCCATCATTTGTATTTGTCAATGCTACATGGTTGACATACAGAAATAGGGACTCTAGGGGAAACATGAATTTACAGACAGAGGCATTAATATGGAAAATTAGTACACTGATTCTTTTTCCTTTAGGGAAGTAACAATTTTCCCTCTTCTTAAAATGTGAGGCTAAGAGTGGTGGCCTCCCTCAAATGAAGAGAAAGTCACTGAACATCATCATAATGTGGCCTTGCACTTACGGCTGCAGCTTTAAAGCACATTTGCTTGACACTCTGTGATTCGTTGGCTGTTAACAAAAGTAGTCTAATAGCACCTTACATTTGCATAGCATGCAGAGTTTTCAAAATGCTTTAATAGACATAATTTCTTTTGGCTGTCATGACAAAGTATAATGGCAGGTAGGACAGATGTTATTATCCTTGATTTTCAGATGAAGATTCTGAATCTCAGTGAACTAGTATAAATTACACAAGAGAAGTTACATGAGAAGTGCCAGAACTGGCACCATTTTTGCCAACACTCAGTCTAGCACCTAAGCCAGTAGAACACACAGAAATGACTAATGCAAACCTTTCTTGTTTGGTTCAGCCCAAGAGTTCTTCTGCATCTGTGAACACCCACAGTAAGCATTGATTTTACAACTCATTTTGCATTTCCTAACTTGTGCCAGTTTTTTTTTTTAAATAGAGATAATGTGATGGTTAATTTAATGTGTCAACTTGGCTAGGCCATAGTACCCAGGTATTTGGTCAAGCATCAGTCTAGATATTGCTGTGAAGGTATGTATTTTTAGATGAGATTAACATTTAAATCAGCTGGCTTTGCATAAAACATATTACCCTCCATAATGTAGGTGGGATTCATCCAATCAGATGAAGGCCTTAACAGAAGAAGTTTAAGGCTGCTTCCAGAAGGCTTAAACTCGAGTTGTTCGGCTCATCTCTGGTTCTTCAGTCAGCCGGGCTGCCCTGCAGATTTCAAACTTGCCAGGCTCACAATTGTGTGAGCAAACTTCTTAGAGTAAATTCTCTCTCTCTCTACATATATATGCAGTATATACACATACACATTCACTGGTTCTGTTTCTCTGGAGAACCCTGACTAATACAGACAGTTCCTAATTTAATAAGTATAATTTGTTTTATAAATGTATTTAGATTTAACATAGAAGAACTCAATGAATTCATGATACCAAAATTTTAAGAATGAAATAGATAGACATCTTCCCACCAAAAAACAAGCAAACAAAAAACTTCAGAAAAAACCACCCCAAAACCCAAAAAACTCTGGGTGCCATTGTAAGGGTTTCAACTCCTTACTCTGAAAATTGACCATTACAAGGAAAAAGTTCAGCATGTTTTCTGTCCTTCCTATATAAACTGTACTAGAGAGTAACCCAGCCCTAACTGATGAGGGACAGACTTCTTTACAAAAGAATTCCAGCCAATAAATGTGGAAGGAATGATAGAGCTAGACCTATTTTCTAACTTCTAATGCAATCATTCAGGCAATGATCAGCAATTGATGAAACCATGAGATGAAGAAGATGGAGAACTTTACGATGGCTTGACCACGTGGACACCACCTGAATCCGCCATCAATTTGCTTATCACTAAAAGTGGGACAACCAGACCTGTGTGCACACCTCCTGATATGAGGCAATATACAGCAAACAGAACCACCTATGAAGAGTTCTTGCCAAAAAAGAAGTTGAACCTGAACAAGCCTTTAATAACTTCAATGTACAGGAAATACAGCATCTAGAAGAACAAATTAAAGGAAATAATGAAACGAGTGAATAAACTCCAAGTGGGTAGGGTGACCGAGAATGAAAGAGATGTTATTCATAATTATGCTGGGACAAAAAACATAAACTGGGACTATACCAGGAAAAACTAGAAGAATTGTCATCATAAGAATTTGAGTTTGCTGATTGCAATGACATGGCCCAACTTTGCTCATCTATATCCTTCTTTTAGCATTCAATCAACATTCAAAAGTCTGTCTCCCAAGTCAGGCAATGAAACTAGCCCCATGTCTGCTGAGTCTGCAGTAGAGACTGAAAAAACCTACCCACATGATCCTTGGAGGCTGGAAGCACTTGCATCTCCTCTGGCTCCCAGGCAGAGGTGTCCCCATGCCTGGGCATGGAGGCTACATTATGAAATGCTCCCACTTTGCCTTTTTTAAAAAATACTTGTAATAGAGGCTCATTGTAGAAAAAATTGAAAACTACAGCTAAGTACAAGAAGAAAATTTTCACAATTGCCCAGGGTGCAATACTATTAATACTTAAGTGCATGTGCTTTTAGACATACATATGTATATTTTTTGTACCCTAATGTAACCATACTGTATATGCTATTTGGAAATTTGCTTTTTTTCACTTAATATTATATCATTAACATATTACCATGTTAATGAATTCACTGCTACAATGAATGCCTATTATTCCATTGTAAAGGTGCACCATAATTTATTAAACCATTCCTGTTTTTGAACATTTAGCTTGTTGCCAACATTTTGCTCTTTATTCATCTTTGTATGTATTTCTTATATACTTACACAATTTCTTCCATAGAAGAAATTTCTGAAAGTGGAACAGCTGGGTCAAAATGCTTTCAAATTTTAAAGGCTCTTGGCATATGTATCTGGTCAAATTGCCTTATAAATAACTTGTATGAATGTATATGTTCAGCAAGAGCATGTGAGCACTCATCTCTCCCCCCAACACCCTGCAACATCATCATAAAAGCTAATGTTTATTGAGCTCTTAGTATGTGCCTGGAAAAGTTCTAAGCATTTTATTCATAGCAATTCACTTAATTGTCACAATTCCTCTGTGGTAGTTGCTATAATTATTCAAAATGTATGATGAGGAAACTGTATGAGGAAACTGTATGATGAAAAAACTTTATTTTATTTTTTATTTTTATTATTATTATTTTTTGCGGTACAGGCCTCTCACTGCTGCGGCCTCTCCCGCTGCGGAGCACAGGCTCCGGACGTGCAGGCCCAGCAGCCATGGCTTACTGGCCCAGCCGCTCCGCGGCATGTGGGATCTTCCCGGACTGGGGCACGAACCCGCGTCCCCCGCATCAGCAGGCAGACTCTCAACCACTGTGCCACCAGGGAAACCCTATAATTGTATTTTAAAAACAGAAACATGAGAGTGAAAAAAGTAAATAAAAAGTTATTTCCCCATCTTAAAATCCCACTCTATTGAATAACCACTGTTAAAAGTTGGTGTGTATTTGTCTACATATTTTCTATGCACACAAAACATGTAAGTGTGTGAATGTACTTTGTTTTTTAAACACAGAAGAAATCATACTACATATCCTACCAAACTCCTCTGTGATCAGCATTTTTCTTCTAATGATATATGATGGGCATGGCAGTTCCTGCAGATTTACCTCATTCCTTTACAGTTTCATGACATTCTATTGTATGAATGTGCCATATTGGCTTATGTCTCGCTCATCTCCCCAATCAGGCTGTGAATTCTATAATCTATAGCACAACTTTTTGTCACTTAGCAAGGTCTGAGCTCATAGCAAATGAACACTGGATGGAAAAACTTGTTTTCTGTAGAGTGTACATTTTCTCTGAAAATCCACGTATATTAAATGGAATCGCCCATCTGAGAAATGCCACCCTAAGCAAGTTACCAATCTCTAGGCTTTAGTTAGTTCCTTTAGCAACTGGCTGCATTTGGCTGTGTATTTTCTGTGGGACTCATAACACCTTTGAAGTTTAGCAATCAGTTGCGCCATCCCAAGCATCTCAAGTAAGTTGGAAAATCACTAGAAAGGGACTTGGGAGGCCGGGGTTCTGGTACTGACCATGCCATGTGACCTTGAACAGGGCACTTTTCCTTTCTGCTTCTCTCCACTGTTGTATTAGGGGCTGGGCATGGGGCCATGAAGGCCCTATCTAGCTATGAGATCCTATGAATTTACAAGCCAGAGCAAAATCCACCTCTGTGAGCCATGCAGTAAGAATGGGCATGACAGTTCATGTTCCCTGAAGAATCATTTTAACTTTTGGCATGTACACTTGACATTTTTTAAGATGGAAAAACACAGAAAGGAGGGCATATGATATAGTCTTACAGTGAGGGTGAGAAGTGAGCCAGATCTGCCGTATGGCCTCCCAGAAGCAGAACAGGAGAAAACCAGTCTCTCCTACTTTAAGCACCTTCCAAACAGCTTTGCAACCATGATTTGAAATGCTCTGTTATAAGGGTGCAGGGAGACGTTAGGTAGGGTCATATGTAAATTCACTTATTTTATGTAGAAAGTTAAAAAAAGGTACCAGCTTATACATACACTATGATTACTAATATGAAAAATACACATAAAAGTGGCAGAAAATGCAACAGAATAGTAGAGTCATTATCTCTGGGTTATGGGTGATTCCTATTTTCTTCTCTATACTTTGCTCAAAGTTTCCCTAATGGATAGGCATTCCTTTTATAGTCAAAAAAATACAATCAGAAAAAACACAAATACTAATAAAAAACCAAGCATGCAATTACACTAACTGCTACTGGAGATCACTTAGGGTAGTTAAAATCAGCAGTATCTCTTTCTTTTCCAATTCCAGAGCTTTCAAGTTTACCTTAACAAAAAGAGGTATTAATTTTAGAAGGAAAAACAACCCCACTAGGACAGTTGCCTATACCAAATTCATTCTCTCCCTTTTCTTTCGTAATGAAACCCTGAATTTGGTTGGGGGGAATGTCAATGTACCCTGCAAAACTCTGCATCTTCCAGCCTTCTTTGCAGATGGGGGTAGACATTTGGTTAACTTCTAGCCAATGAAATATAAGAAGTGGTTGAGTGGGCCTCTCAGCTGACTTGACTGGTATCAGCCCATTTGCCCTTCCCCTTTTATTCCTCTCTCTCCCTGCCTGGAACTCAGATGGAAGGTTTGGCACTGCAGTGGCCATCTTGTAATGAGAAGACAACTTCAGAGATAGAAATCGTGAAGTAAAGCTGATGGGGCAGAAATAAATGTACCTTGGTCCTTGGGGGTATCTTAGAGCCACTGTACAAGGTTGAACCATCTCCCTCCCAACTTCAAGCTGCAGGAGAGATGACAAAGTCCCCATCATGTTTCAGCCACTGTGTTTTGTGTCTTTGTTAGTCATAGCTGAGCACAATTTCTAACTAATGCATTCACTTAAAAAAATTTTTTTTTAATTCCTAATCACTGCAACCATGTGAAAACAAGGTTTTAGGGGGAAGGCAATTGAAATTCACTTAGGATGGAAATAAAAGGCAATGTTCTAGTAAAAATTAAGGATTGTCTCTGAGGCGCCAATAAATCTAATCTGTTTTACATTGTCAATGTTCCACGCTTGGCAGTAAGTTCATTATTTTTACATTTGGGGACAATAAGTTTGTTAATACATCCCAGCAACTAGGAAATCAATGCATCACCATATGCCTACACTGAGACCATTTGTCACGGTTTATGCTCCTTCCAAAGCGTGCAAAAGAGACCTTGACTTGAAGAAGCACCAACGTGGGGATAGTTAATTGAAATGTCAGATGAAAGACATGTTAGAAAATGGGGTGTGTGCATGCCTCCTGTGAAAGAAAAGGACTTAGCCCTCGGTTAAGCCTCGCTTTGCAGCTCCCTGATCAATAACAATGCCACAACCAAAGGCAGGTTTTCGGGACAAATCCTCCTGTCTATAGTTTCTTCATTCTAAAAGGCCAGGAGAGAGGAAAGTTCAGGAAAAAGGAGAGATATGGGGTCAAAAATGCCAGAGCTGGAAGGACCTTGGATGGTTGTTAATTAACTTCATTGCTTTCTTTCTCTAGATGAGCAAGTGGGGCCTAAAACCTCCCAGGAAGTTAGTGACTGGGTTAGAATTGGAACCTGGGGCAGCAGCAGAGTCTAATAGCACAGAGGGACGTGGCAGGACCAGGTCCAGGAGGACTTGCAACCATTTTCCTGGTGGTTCAGTAGAGGCATCTTCATAGAGGAAAAAGCAAAGAGGGAAAGAGGAAGTTGGATGATTTTGGTGGCGCTGGGGCCAGAACGGGTAGAGAGGTGGAAGGACTCTTTTCTATTGCTCTGGTTTCCCAGCCTCCTCTCCACTGTGCCTGTGAGGGAGGGGGGCAGCCCTGGCATCATCTCGGCTGCTTCATTCATTACAAGACTATGTGCTGCACGTTCCTAGTCTTCCAAGCTTGGGGATGTCAGAGCAGCCCAGCCACCTCCCTCCTGTGTCTGGGGCACTTTGTTTCCACAGGATAGTAATTCCTATTCTACAGTTGAAGTAAAAAAGTCTTCCTTTCTCTAACAGGATGAAGATTTCCTGATGTGTTCAGTCCTTTACTGGGTGCTGCGGGGACTGAAACAGGCATACAGGACACTCACTCTTTTGTTGGAGGTACTTAAGATCCAGCCAGGAAAGAGAATTCAAAGTAAATGAATAGGATTTACAAAGTAGAAGAACTTATCTTTGCATATTTAAAAAAATCATCAAGGAATTTTGCCAAAACGTCCTTAACAGTACAGAGATCTAGTCCAAACTTGAAAATTACTGCTCATTATTAAAAAAATATATTTCAGACAAGGTTCCCATCCCCACTCATCCAGAGCAAAACCTAGGGTTAGGCTGGGGGAGGTTGGAGGTAGATTATTGCTGTTATACACAGACAAAATCAGGAGGCAATGTGGTGGAATGGCGTGGAGCAGTGGTCTCCAAGGTGAGGTGTACAGAAAGATCCGTAAAGTACATGAAATGTATAAGTATATGCATATGTGTATATATATCTACAAATCTAGACTTATTTAAATATATATTATTTAAATATTCATAAATGTATACTTATATAAATACACACACACAGGTGAGTACTAAAGTTTTCTTTAGGGAAAGGAATGCAGGCTCAGAGGTGCTTGGAGGCCGCTGTTCTGGAGAATGGGTTTTAGAGTCTTAGCTACCAAAAATTCATAAGATCGGGAAAAAGACAGTACCTCTTAGGGTTGTAGTGGATAGACAGACAATACATGAAAAGTGCTCAGGAATTTTTCCTGCTACTTGGCAAGCTTTGTGAGGACAGAACTTGCATCTGTTGTGTGCTTAATGTATCTCCTGGACCTGGCACGAGGCCTGTACAAAGTAGGTCAGATATTTGTCAAATAGATGAGTGATCAATAGCTATGTGCAATTGCTTCCATGTTAGCTGTCACCACACCTGTATCAGCGCTGCCTCAGCAACAACACTGGAGTACACAGAAGTGACAATGGCATTAGGATTGAGATTACCTTTAATTCATCCCGTATTTGAAAATAGGTAGATCATTCACAAACTTACATAACTTATTTTTAGTAACAAATGACTTGCAGACATCTCACAACTGATGGTGATTCGTCAATAGGCTATGAGTGTGATCACCAAACTTATGACTGTGATCTAATCTGATTGGATCCTTTCATGAGACATGTTTATACAAATCACCCTATAAACAGTGATTTCTAAAAAAAAATAAAACCCAGAAGGGGCAAATGAGAGAAAATGAATGTAGAGTATAAGAGGCAGAAGAGATTTAGGTTAAATTTAGGGAGACTTTCTTGTTGCCATTTAAGAAACCAATCGTTTCCTTATCTGGACCTTCTGGTTTTCCTCCTGAATATCTGTCTAATGACTGTTACATTGAAATTTTTCTCCAAAATTCTATCACAAGTTTTTCTCCCTCACCTAATGGCAAGCAACTTGTCACTGATAAATTTCCATAGTAAGAATGTCCTTATCAGTTCTGACAAACAGTTCAGATTCCAAATTCCACTGCCACGTTTCTTCTGCATGCTTGTTGGCCAATTTTTTTTTTTTTTTTTTTTTTTTTTTGCGGTACGCTGGCCTCTCACTGTTGTGGCCTCTCCCGTTGCGGAGCACAGGCTCCGGACGCGCAGGCTCAGCGGCCATGGCCCACGGGCCCAGCCGCTCCGCGGCATGTGGGATCTTCCCGGACCGGGGCACGAACCCGTGTCCCCTGCATTGGCAGGCGGACTCCCAACCACTGCGCCACCAGGGAAGCCCCTTGTTGGCCAATTTTAAGCACACCCCACCCCAGCCCTTGGAGCAACAGGCTTTTCTCTCCCTTGGTCCCCTTCATCCTAACCAAGTCCTCATTCTTCTAGTATCTCCTAAGTCTTGAATGTCTTTCAACCTTAGATTGCAGCTGAGGCCACCAGGCTGTAGATATGCCAAACAGAGAACCAGCAGATCCCAGCATATGGCTGATGTTTAATTAAATAACAGTCAAGTACAGAGAAACTTCGAACAAAAAATAAGCATGTGCAGACAACTTCCCACTATCTTGGGAGGATGTGAAGTAGCTGAGATCTTTCTTAATCTTTGTGTTACAAAACCCTTATCTGGAACACTGACAGCCCAAGTGTTCTTTTACTTTGTATATTTCAAACACTACTGTTCTCAGGGAAGATGAAGTAATGAGAAAAGGGCTGTCCTTGGTACTCTTGAGCAACACTGGACTGTGCCCTCTAGTTCTCAGGGGCTTTTGCCCTCATCAAGGGGTTTGTGTTATCGGTGCTCCCTGAAAGTAAAGGCAGTGAAAGACAGATTGCAAAAGTGTACACTCAGCAGGCCCAATCGCTCTGCTACTCTGCATAGATTCTGGGATGCCATGGAATTATAGGCAAACTTAGGGCTGAGTCAGGATCCCAGGGCTCTGCTAATCCTATTCTGTCCCCTAAAAGTTCAGACAAGACAATCTGAAACTCCCTTGTCTCTAAAATAAGAATAAATATTCCTCCCCCTACAAATTTTCTGGCAGATTAAATGATGTGTCTGGCACCCACTAAGTGGCTTCTGAAGCATCTATGGGATATCTGGAGGGACTTGGATTCTTTAAGGCTAGTTCTGAGGCTTTTTTTTTTTTTTTGCTTCAACCCAGTAGGTTTACACTTGGACTCCATAACATCTTTTCTTTGTGACTGGCCCCTTCCTCCTCTTTATAGAGCTTATTCCTCTCAACTATCCTTTACATTCTATTTAGGAAAACCACAAGCATAGTTTCTTCCTCAAGACATTTCTCCTGTATTCTACCCTCCCTAAAAACACAACAAATTGTTACTCTGCTTGTGCATGTCTCTTTCCCAGGTAACTCTGATAAAGCTTAGCTTTCTAGCTTCTGCCCAAGGCCCCAACTCAGTATGGTGTCACATCCAAAAGAATCATGTCACTGACTCCAAAGGGCCTTAAAATGTTAAGCATCCCATTATATGTAGTAAAATTATCTTTAGGCACTGTATGAGTTTGCTAATCCTATCCTAACAATTTACCACAAACTAAGTGGCTTAAACAACAGGAATTTATTGTCACACGGTTCTGGAGGCACAAAGTTTGAGATCAAGGTGTTGGCAGGGTGATGTTCCCTCCAAAGGCACTAGGGTAGGATCTGTTCCAGACCTCTCTCTTCCCTTCTGGTAGTTCCTTGGCAAGTGGTAGAATAACTCTAGTCTTCACAGACATTCTCCTGTGTGTATGTCTGTGTCCAGATTCCCCTTTTTCATAAGGACACCAGTCATATTGGATTAGGGGTCCACCCTCCTCCACTATGACCTCACCTTAGCTAATTATACTGGTACTGATCCTATTTTGAAACAGGATCACATTCTGAAGTACTGGGGGTAAAGACTTCAACATATGTCTTCAACCCATCAGAGATGCTTCCCCCTATTTCCCAATTCCTGCTGTGTGTGGCAGCTCTCCAACCTCATCTTCCTTCTCCTCAGTGGTCCCATAAATGAGCCTGAATCTGCAGGAGCAGTCTTTGCCGCTTAGTGGCAAGATGCCCTACCTTACTTTCACCTTATCTGTTGGTATTATAATAATAGTGGCTTTCGTTGTGTTGAAATCATACCATATGCCAGATATTTTACATATATAATTCTAAACCTCATCGACAACATTGTATTTAAGTTGGGCAAAAGGCTTAGGCGGTTAAGTGATGCATAAAAGGCTCAACAGCAGGTAGAGACAGAGGGTCTTGAGCTTGGCATTTCTGGCACCAAGCCTTGCCTTAGGCCATTCCATCTTGGTGTCTTTTGGAATATCAGAAGATAATGTTCTGGCCAAATTATCACAATTTATTTTTTCTTTGCTGGAAATCTGAAAAAACTGTTAATGATTTAACAGCTTTTTCTTGAGCAGTCTCCCAGGTATGCACTTCTAGCATGGGAGAGAGAAAAAGAGGAATAAACATGGGTTTGTTACTGCCCTTGAATGGCTGAAAAACATAGAGAGCAGAGGTGACATACCTACAACTGAGCTCAGATGCTGCCTCCTGCATGGACTCGCTGTGGACTCGCTGTGGACTTGCACAAGCTCTAGTGCTTTCCTGAGCCTCCATTTTCTTACCTTTAAGCTACTTTTAATTGTGTCTGTCCCATAGGGGAGGGGGAGGGTGAAAAAAAGGTATCTGGCATGTAGAGATTCCTGACAAGCCTACATTCTCTCCCTCCCTTCCCTGGCCTTGGAAGAGTTCTGTTTATGTCCTTCCCACAACAAATTAGGCAAAAATATTGCATTTGCTTTGATAGAAATCATGCATGATAGGAGAATAATGAATTAAAAGAAGGTGGAATAAGGGAGTCCTAATCCCAAAAGGAAACAAAAATAATGCTGTAGTATTTGACTGTAAAAGGAACTCCTTGGTTCTAGCTGGTATCCATTTCACCAGGCTTTAAGCCATTGGTTACAATTTCATAGCTGTGCAACTAATAATTCCATTGGGAATTAAAGCTTTATTTAAAAAATAAGAAATAAATCACAAAGTTTTAAACTACAAACAGGTAAGAGATAATGTTTACCTGAAAGAGGACTGGGGGACAAATAGGAAAAAGGGAATAACAGGAACTTTGTGTCAGTTCTGAAGCCAAAGGCTCTTGGGAAAATCACTCTTCTTTCTGGGCTAGTTTCCTTGTTGGTAAAATTCTTAAAGATACTTCTAGTTCTTATAAGATTCTAAGTGTACGTGCTATACAGAAAAGATTGTTTTAAAAGCTGAGAAGCTGGTTCCTGTTGGAGAACACAACTCCAGATGAACCGCAAATCAAAGGGACCACAGGCTTGGAAAAGCTTAATGCCCTTTATTCCAACATCCACCCTAGAGTCTTTTTAGTTTCCTTCTTTCCTTCTTTTTCCTGACTTTATTTCTGTTCCCTTTTCTGTCGTTGTTGTTAGTTTAACTATTTGGTTTTTTGTTCTTCTCGTTCTCCTTCTTTCTCTTAGAATTTATTTTTCTTTTCTTCCATTTCTGTTAATTTTTCTTCTTCAATTGACCACAATATGGAATTGAAATATAATTGAAACTGTTTATCTAAAAATTATCAATGAATGATTATATAATCTTAACTTTAAAATTAGATGAGATAAACATTTTATATTTCTCTCTCTCAAAAAGCTATTATTACAATTATTATTGTTGTCAACACTTTTCTTGTGGTCCTTGGATTTTTGTTTTCACTGATATATTTTTTTCTCCACGAATTTATATGTATTCCCATGATGGGGAAGTAAATAAGGTTAGTCCAGGTGAAGTTCACACTAGGCAAAGTGCAGGTTCTTAGAAGCTGCCTGTTAATTTACTCTATTTTCCCATTAATTTCATATTTTCACTATTAAGGTAAGGATGGCTCCTTGACCATAAAAGAAAAAAATTTCTCTGAAAGATTCTCAATATAATTTTCAAATCACATATGTAAGAGAAAATATGATTTTCTGATAAAATATAAAGAACAAATTTTAAATATTAAAAATCTGAAAACAAAATTACTGGGGTTTTGTTTGTTTTTGTTATACTACTCAACAATCCAATGTCAAAACAGTGCCCATTGCTGAAGCTGGCAGGGCAGGCTGGGTCAGTACCTCCTCTTCAAGTTTTCTATAAGCTAAAATGAAACTTAATTTCTCACTTTTTCTTCCAAGTTTTGAAAGCCATCAGACTGTCACAGTCAGTGAACTCTACAATTTCTGCTTCCAAGCTTTGTCTATATTATCTCTTCTGTCTAAAATGCCATCTCCTGTCCTACTTCCAAGCCCCCAACACATTTTTGTCCTTCTAGAAAATAGTTGCTTATCTTTCAAGACAAATCATCTCATCTTTGAAGCCTGAGTCTAAGATGAAATTGTTTATTCAACATTATGCAAATGTTTCTTGAGTCCTTTCTTAGTGCTAGGCACCCATGTCTCTGCAGACCCCTGCACTCTAGGTAGACTTCTAGCACAGAATCTGCAATGCTTTCTTGTCCTTCATCCTCTGAGTCATTCCTGACTCCTCCTCTTCCTGTTAGGCGGCAAAGACCGAAGAGAGGGTCATGACACACTCATTTCTTTGTATTTCCAACAGGGCCTGATTAGAAGAAGGGGTTTACTATATCACCAAGTGAACATGTAAGTTGCTCTGAGCTCAGAGCAGGGAGGATTAATAAAAAACATACATACACAATGGAGATACTAATTCAAAACTGTGAAAATAAATGAATGAGCAGAAAAACAAATTTATAGTTAGTAGCAGCAAAGAAAGGGAACAGGAAGACAGCAAGTAGTGCTGGGGGGAGTGAAACACCAAGCCATGGGACCTCAGTAACTTTGCATTGGACCAGGTCAGATTTGAGGACTGGAGATTAAATTTCTTGATGAGAAGTATGAAAGGGAATAATATTAATATTCATCATAACAGCTAACCCTACGTGCCAAGTACTGTCTCAGGTGTTATCAGTGAATTCACTCATTTAAATACTCCAAACAGCCTGGAGGTCATCCCACTAGTCCTGAGGCACAAACAAATGGCTCTGGTCACACAGCCAGTAAGTGAAGGAGACAGGGTCTGAACCCAGGCTCCAAGATTTGTCAGTAAACCACCATGCTCTACAGTTACTGTGTTCACCATATTGACTCACAGTGAGGAATGAATGTGAAAAGCTGGTACCTATAGAAATAATAAAAATCTTAAGTCTGGAAAAGTTCAGTGGTTGCCTTGAAAAGAAAGGATTTGCTAAGTATAGGATAGATTTGAGCTAGTCTCATTCCTCACCACACACGCACACACACACACACACACACACATACCATTGCACTCGCTTCTTTCAACCCTTTCTCAAATGTCAATCTCTCCTAGAAGTTGCAAGGAGAGCTTCATCAGGAATGTACTTGTAACCAGCTTCACTAAGCAATAGTATTGCTGAGATTTTGCATCTGGAGACCTTGACCAAAGGTCGCCGTGGGCTTCTTACCTTAAACAGTTGCTTCACCCTCAAGGAGGATGACGAGAAAGCAGAAAGCAAGGCAGAGCTCCCACTTACGTAGCCAAGCAGGACCTGTGTGCCGAGAGAATTGTAGCCATGCGGGGAAAGTTTTGTCCAGAATGTCTAGTGCTCTCTCCCCAGTATCCTTCAGCCAGTCTCACACCATTGTGCTTTTCTTCCCTAGTGGAGCACGATTCCCAAAATGAAGGCCAGGGCCCCTTGCCCAGTGGGCCCGCGGAGCACTTTGCTGCATTACCACCAGGTGGATGGAGGACTGAGCGTCCAGGGTGGCCTCAGGAGCATACTCCTTACTGGGGTCCTTGCCTCGGCAGTCATACAGCACGCAGGAGATGAGGAAAACCAGGAGCAAGATGACGTAGCTCGCAACTAGTATGATCAGGTTCAAGGTGACAGGGTCAATCTCCAGGTAAAATTCCATCGCATCCCTCACGGTTGGGAAGTGGGTCTAGAGAAAGGCAGTGGGGCCAGTTTGGGGGTTGCTGGAAGCAAACCCTGGCTCAATGGAATAGCTACATTGGCTCTGCAATAAAAATACATTAATCCTCACTGCTTCAGGAGACCTCACAGATTAAAGCTGCCTGGTTTAATAACTTAAGCTCTTCTGTTAATACTACAGCCACCAAAGCACAGAAACTGTCTCATCAACTCACCTATGCAGAGAGAGAAAGAGAAAAAGAGACATGGTTCATGTTACCAAAGTGTGGTATGTAAGCAGGAGGTCCATATAATTCAATGCCCAAACACGGAGTTTTGGTGAACAAAAGTAAGTGCTGTTAATAAGCACACTGTTAAAAACTGGATTGCCCTGGAAAAATTGTGAAGTATGGTCACCCTTTATATAAGGGAAGTTTATTTATTTCATTTTATTTTTTAAATTAAATAAAATATTTTATTAGTTTCAGGTGTACGACATAGTGATTGAATATTTTTATAGATTATACTCCATTTAAAGTTTTATAAAATATTTGCTATATTCCCTGTGATGTACAATATATCTGTGTATCTTATTCTTTTTATATATAATAGTTTGTACCTCTTAATACCCTACCCATGCCTTGCCCTCCCCCCACTGGTAGAGCTTGTTTTCTGTATCTGTGAGTCTGTTTTTGTTTTGTTATATTTATTTGTTTGTTTGTTTGTTTTTGGATTCCACATATAAGTGATAATATACAGTATTTGTTTTTCTCTGACTTATTTCACTAAGCATAATACTCTCCAGGTCCATCTGTGTTGTTGCAAATGACAAAATTTCAGTCTTTTTTATGGTTAATATGTAAATATGTGTATATACACCACATCTTCTTTATCCATTCATCTGTTGATGGACACTTAGGTTGCTTCCATATCTTGGCTATTATAAATAATGCTGCTATGAACATTGGGGTGCATATATCTTTTCAAATTAGTGTTTTCATTTTCTTTGGATATATACACAGGAGTGGAATTTCTGGGTCATGTGGTAGTTCTATTTTTAGTTTTTTTGAAGAATCTCCATAGTCTTTTCCAATGGCTGCACCAGTTTACATTCCCACCAATGGTGCACAAGGGTTCACTTTTCTCCACATCCTTGCTAATGTTTATTTGTGGTCTTTTTGATGATAGCCATTCTGACCTGTATGAGATGCTGTTTCATTGTGGTTTTGATTTGTGGTTTCCCTGATGATTAGCAATGTTGAGTATCTTTTCATGCACCTGTTGGCCATCTGTATGTCTTCTTTGAAAAACTGTCTATTCAAATCTTCTGCCCATTTTTTAATCAGGTGGTTTGTTTTTTATATTGAGTTGTATGAGTTGTTTATACATTTTGGACATTAACTCTTATGCGGGCCTCTCACTGTTGTGGCCTCTCCCGTTGCGGAGCACAGGCTCCGGACGCACAGGCTCCGGACGCACAGGCTCAGCGGCCATGGCTCATGGGCCCAGCCGCTCCGTGGCATGTGGGATCTTCCCAGGCCAGGGCACGAACCCTTGTCCCCTGCATTGGCAGGCGGACTCTCAACCACTGCGCCACCAGGGAAGCCCTGGACATTACCTCTTTATCAGACATATCCTTTGCAAATATTTTCTCCCATTCAGTAGGTTGTCTTTTTGTTTTGCTGATGGTTTCCTTTATTATGCAAAAACTTTTAATTAGGCCCCATTTGTTTATTTTTGCTTTTGTTTCCTTTTCTATCTAAGGGAGGTTTTTGGGTTTTATTTTTCTATTTTATTTATTTATTTATCTTTGACTGTGTTGGGTCTTCGTTGCTGCACGCGGGCTTTCTCTACTTGTGGCGAGTGGGGGCTACTCTTCGTTGCGGTGCGCGGGCTTCTCATTGTGGTGGCTTCTCTTGCTGCGGAGCATGGGCTCTAGGCGCGTGGGCTTCAATAGTTGCAGCACGTGGGCTCAGTAGTTGTGGCTCACGGGCTCTAGGGCGCAGGCTCAGTAGTTGTGGTGCATGGGCTTAGTTGCTCTGTGGCATGTGGGATCTTCCTGGATCAGGGCACAAACCCGTGTCCCCTGCATTGGCAGGCAGATTCTTAACCACTGCACCACCGGGGAAGCCCTCTAAGGGAGATTTTAATGCCAAGTATCCATCTTTGGAGTGATTTGGGCTTTGGGAATGGATGTGTTTCTTTAATAAGAGGAACACGCACAGCGCCTGACATTTTCACTCTTTCTGCCTTTGTTGGTTTTTTTCGTTCATTAATTCAAAAATACTTCTTGAGCACCTCCCGTGTTCTAGGTACTGTGCCAAACAATAAAAAGATAGAAGCATTTAGTCTAGCAGGGGAGACAGACATTAAACAAATAATAGCACAAGTGGGAATAAATTTATAAAGACAAGGAGAGGGTGATAGGAGAGTGTGTCCCAAGGTGAGTCAGAGAAAGCTTCCACGAGGAAGAGACATTTAACCTATGACCTGAATGATAGTCAAAATTTAGCCAGGTTAGGACAGGAGAGGAAGATTTTTCAAGCCATAGAGAACGACATTCATGAGAGGTCTGAGCAGAAAGAAGCCTGGAAAACTAGAGGAATTGAAACAAGGGCAGTGGACTGTAGTAAAGAGAAAGAATGGGGAGCATAACGTGAGAGCGGTGGGCAGGAGTCAAATTGCAAAAGGATGTGCTAACCCTGCTCAGGGCTTTAGAGTTGATGCTGGATCTATGGGCGCCACTGGATCAGTTAATGCAGGGGAGGGACGGGACAGATTGCACTTTAAAGAGATCACCTTGGCTGCTGTGTGGATGCAGGAAAATAAGCAAATTGAAAAGAAGGTCAGATAAAAATACAGCTATCCCTTGATTTATAATCATCTTCCTGCCTCAGTGGTAGCCTGTCCCAATAGTCCTGTAGAGGGCCAACCTCACGAGCATGGGATCCGGGCAGTTGCACAGGGCCACTTGCTCAGAAGGGCCGCACACTTAGTTTAATGCCTTGCCGTCTCCATCTTCAATTTTTTAATAATTTTAAATTTTGTACTGGGCTTACAAATTATGCATCTGCCCTTGGTCTCAGAGTCTCGTGTGTGTGTGTGTGTGTGTGTGTGTGTGTGTATATATATATATATATATGTTATTTATTTATATTTTGGCTGCAACACACAGCATGCAGGATCTTAGATCCCTGACAAGGGATCGAACCCGTGCCCCCCTGCAGTGGAAGTACGGAGTCTTAACCACTGGACCACTGGGGAAGTCCTTCACGTATACGTTTTTGACCAGACAGGGCCATTTCTCCAAGAGCTAATGGGATTCTTTTGATACTCCTGGTTAAAGGTCAAAGGTCCCAGAGGTCTGCTAGTTTCTTGTGGCTGTTAAGCTTTAATGGCCTAGCTTCCCGTCTAGTCCTTGATGCCTTCCCTGGGAACATGAGGGCTCAGGGCTGCTGTAAAAGGCATTCTTATTGATGTGGAGACCTTTTTCAAATAAAATATTCCATGAATCTGTGGTTCTGGACTAAGCTGTGGAATTATATTTAGAAAGATGAATGGTTCTCAAACACCGTAGGTGTAGAGCCAGGCTCGTTGGAATCAACTGGGCTTCTTAGGAATACAGATTCCCGGATCAACGCCAGATCTATCGAATTAGAATCTTTGGGGCTGGAGTCTGCAACTCTGCATCAGTAACAATCTTCATGGATAATTTTGATATGCAGTCAGGATGGGGAATCATGGCCACAGATGTGTGAAAGAAGGGTGTGTAGAAAATGAGTCACCAGAGCAGTGGTGCCACTAAGAGATGTCATAGGAGGCATTCAGCACAGACATCACACCAGTCCAACAGGCTCAGATAGTTCATTTTGTCAAGAGAAAGTCCTTTTCCTGGTTGCAATTCACATTTACCAAGCTGATAGGAGACTGATGTTTAAAACAGAATACCGATTTATTTTTACAGTGAAACGTACACCTGTCACAAAGGTTGGAAGGTCTTATGCTGGAATGACCACAGCTTTTTCTCCCTGGAGGCAGATCTAAAGACAAAGTCCATTTATAATAGAAAGTTTCTTCATGAGCAGCGAATCTCAGCAAGTGGAGTTGCTTCTGTAAGTCACATCAGTGCTCCCAGATTACAGCAAGGCTTTAAAAGGTAGCAGTATGTACCAGGTGGTTATTACTATCGGCAGAGAGTGTTTTTGTCTTTGTATCTACCAGTGCCCAAAGGTCATTTCAAATCCAGCCTTGTGGAGGCTTTGCTTCCTTCCAATGTGTTAGGTGAAATGCTGGCTACCTGGTTTGTTAAGTTAACCCTGGGGGTGGCTGCCTTGTTCGTACTGCCGCCCAACGTCTCCAAAGCACCTTGCCTTCATGCCTGATCTTTAAAGAACTTTCCTCTTGTGCCATCTAGTGGCCAAAGCAGAGACTGCTAACTAAAGAAAAAAACTGGCAAAGGCAAGCTGGGGGGGGCGCTTTGTAATCAGCAGCAGGGGGTGACAGAGGTAATAATAAGAAGCTACAGTTCAAAACAACCCCTTGACAGAGTCCGGACATAGTCTTTCCCTCACTTATTTACAAACATGTATTGTGCACTTACCATGTGGCAACCTGCTCGGTGCTTTGGAGCTTGACGATGTGATAAATGCTGAAGCTACACTGAGTGCCTGATGATAGGTAGAGAGCACTAATGAACAGCAGGAGCGTCAGGAATGAGGAAATCTAAGCTCAGAGAGGCAATGGGATTCTAATTAGCTCACTCTTATTCCCTTTCTCCCCGTCACCCTTCCACCTCTCTCCTCCTGCCTGAAATATAAATCAAATATCTACATAGAATACCCTATGCTATGTGCTCTGGGGCATTTGAAACCTAATCAGATAGATATTCCTTGAGCTCTCATTTGTGTACACACTTATTCACAGTCTAGTCCATTTTGTCTGCTGACCTGGGACGTCACCTAATAATGTCAGATAAATATGTGCTCCATGTAAATGCATTTCCAGGCAACTAGAGTTTATTTCTTAAAACTCCAAAATATTTTTGAATTTTAATTATGCTGCATAGGAGTTTATCTCTGACATTACACACTGCCTCGCTTCTTCAATAAAATACAGCATCCAAAAAGCCTTAGTGTAGTTTTAATTTTCAATAACTTTGGAGGTAAAAATGTCACAAACTTACAAAAGAATCATTGGAAGTCTAATTATTTTACAGTTGAGGACATAGAAGCTCAGGAAAGTGATTTGCTTAGAGCCAAGCAGATGGTAAATGATAGAAATAAGACTTTAAGCAAGTTTTGAATTCTAATCTAGTGCTTTTTCTCTGGAGCTATTGACTAGGTAGAGAGGAAGATGAACGAGGTCTAGATGTGATAGATGTTAGAAAAGCAAGAATGGCAATCATCATAAAACCAAATGCTAGCCATCTATATTTTCAAGTCTACCTGACCTAAAAATTTGCACTCAGAGAACATAACTACCTCCAACCCATGGCCCCTCTCAACTTCGCAGTCAGAATCTAGTATGTGGCTCACCTGGGACCTTCTGGAAAAATACTTCCATGTATTATCACAGAACAACTTCAAGATATTTTTTCCACCTGAACTAGGTTGAATAGAGTCTCCCTCCAAATTCATATCCTCTTAGAAACTCAGAATGTGACCTTCTTTGGAAATAAGGTCTTTGCAAATGTAATTAGTTAAGATGAGGTCATGGTAGATAAGGGTGGGCCTTAAATCCAATGACTGGTGTCCTTATAAGGAGGATATATGAAGACACAGAGATACACAGAGAGGAGAAGGCCATGTGAAGATGGAGACAGAGATTGGGGTGAGGCAGCTACAAGCCAAGGGATGCCAAGGATTGCTGGCAACCACCAGAAGCTAGGAGAAAGGTACGGGACAGATTCTCCCTCAGAGACTCTAGAAGGAACCCACCCTGCTAACACTCTGATTTCAGACTTCCAGTCTCCACAACTGTGAGAGGATAAATTTCTGTTGCTTTAAGTGGCCCAGTTTGTGGTATTTTTGTTAAAACAGTACTAGAAAATGAATATACCATCTCTCTAATGCTTAGATAAAACTAGGCATGGCTTGGAGCAAACTGGGAGATAAGCAAAGCTCTACTTTGGATATACCTACCTCTACTTCCTTTGGGTACTTGCCCTTCTAGCTCTGGTTTTGGTTCCTGGCTCCTTTGCTAAGTATGGCTCCATGAAGAAAATGCCTGAGATGAAAGAAAATTCCTGTATGTGAAATTTGCTTCCATAAAAAATAAACACAAGTTTAAAAATAGCAACTGCTTGGCAGCCCATGATATAGCCTTTTATATCTTCCCAATAAAATTCCTTGGAAGATACAGAAAAATATAAAGACCTACAAAAGAAATAAAAAAGCAGTGTGACAGGGGGTAGCATTTTAAAGGTGTTTAAAGATTGTTTCTTCCCTGTCCCCTTCCCAAGAATTATTTGAACCCATTTCTCTTCCCCTTCATCATCCAGGGTTTCTAAAGGTAGTGACTCCCAGGAGATATACATCCTGAAAGAGTCAGATTCATCATTCTTGAGTTCTTTTGTAGACTTCTGTAAATCTATACTAAAGTCCATAGGCTTAGAGCCAGGCATTGTGGGGAGAGCAAAGACCATTTTTAAAATTACAAAATATTGGCTTTGTGTATCAAGAGACTAAGAACCTAGAATTTACACCTCAGGCCAAAATATAGGAAAGAGAAAGTAAAGAATGTGAGCAACTTTTCTACTTTTAAGGCAATAAAGAGTTGAAAGGGGGATTCCAAGGGGAGGTAACAAGAGAGTAGATGTTAGTGTGCCCCTGTGAAGGCCCTTCCCTTCCCCCAAACCATCTTTCGGTGGAGAGACTGTAGACTCACGCAGATAGAATTCCAAAGCTGAAAGTCTTGGGATCTGATTGCATAGTATGTCTCTGGGAGATTGTCAGATTCTTGGAGAGGCCACATGCCCTATGTGACACTGAGGAGCAGCGTGCCGGAATAGTAGAGAACAATTTCCAAAAAAGGTGGCTAACTGGACAAGCCAGGGCTACCTTACAATTGAAGGCATATCAGGATGGTGCAAGGAAAATAGCCAAGAGTTTCCAAGACCCACAAATATGGTTAAGGTGGAAGAGTTGAGAGATGTTCAGTTGAAGGGTTCAGAGTTTTACCAAAGAGTACAGAGTGAGCAGACTGCCAGCTGTGTGAATGGAGGCTTGGACAGGAGCAGTGAAGTAGCTGGTGCAGAGACTGATGCCCAAGAACAGGTGGGACAAGCCACATGTCAGTGGGGGACATTGAAGACAAATGAAAATATGTAGACCACGTGTCCCTTCTCCAAAGCTGGGACCTGAGACCCCTGGAACTTAGATGATTCCCAGAAAGAATGTGGCAAGAAGGTGACAAGGGAGAATCCAGAACTTGAATAAGTATTTACTTCCCCAAAGATGAAGCTTTAAACAAGAAGTCGTTGAACTACTTTTTATTGGCAAGATTGGATTTTTATCATTGGCAGATGTGGAAGCTTCTGAATTAATTTATCTTTCTAACAGAGAAATGAAGGAAAATAGGTTTCGTATGCTTGAGTCATGCCTGTAAATTATACATGCATTAAAATAAGACTGAAAGACAACCCAATACAAGAATTTGAGAGACTCATGACATCAGGTAGATGGAGCTAGATTTAGCAGTATTTAAACAGTTTTCACTGCAGGGCATAATCAGGCCTTGCATTAATTAAATACAGAATGTTTAAGGATAGTTGGACATTTGTCCAACCAAACCCACCATCTGCCCCTGTATCACAGACCCAGGACACATAGAAACTTATTGTTGTCCTCCTATCCTCAACATCTTCAATCCAAGGGAAGTGAGTATAGAAGGAGGGGATGGTGGAGATGGTGGTGCCTTACATCATGGGCAGCTATTCCTCACAAGTTAAAGGTGTACAGTGTAATGGTCTGACATATGTTATAGGTCAATTGTATCTCAGTAAAGCTGGAAAAAAGAAAATAATAAAAAATAAAAATAAAGAGAGCAAAAAAATAGGAGGAACCCTGAGAAAAGGTGCAATGGGCAGCAGAAAATTCCACCTCTGTAGCAAAGCTGTAGTAGATTAATGCAGGGTCAGATCACAGAGGGCTTGGTAAGCTATACTAGAGAATTTGGATTTTATTCTAATTGCCACAGGAAACGATCAGAGATATTTAAATAGAGTGACAGTGATCACACTTAATCTTGGAGAAACTCTATGTCTGATCTTCAGAGAATGAGTTACAGAGAGACAAGAGTTGGAGAAAAGAGATGGGTAAGGGAGACTGCTGCAATGGTGTAGGTGAGATGTGATGATGGCATGGACTGGAGTGTTGATGAAGATGCTAAGAAGTGGCTTGGATTTGAGAAATATATGTTGCACTTGCTGAGGATTGGATGTAAGTCATGAGAGAAAGAGGATTTTGGCCTGAGCAACTGGGTATAGGGGGGTACCATATATGGGGTTATCACTTAGTGACATGCACATGGCTGATTTGGGGGGTGGATAAAGAGCTCTCCTTAGGATTAGGTAAATTTGATATGCTGAGGAGGTAGCTGGATATCTGGGTCTTTATCTTAGTGGGAAGATCAGTGTTGCAGGTACAGATTTTGGAGTTAGCAATATAAAGGTGGCATTCATAATGACAGAACTGGACAAGATGAGATTGGGAGAAAGTGCCGATAGGGAAGAGACGAAAGGCTAAGGATGGGGTCCAGAGTATTCCAACATTAAGAGACTCAGCAGACAAGAAGGAGCCAACAAATGAAACAGAGGAGTGGCCAGTGAGGTAAAAGGTAAGCCAGGGGAGCATGGTATCAGGGAAACCCAGGGAAAAGTAGGTGTAAAAAAGGAAGTAGCTAATTGGGTTAAAAGCTGCTAAGTGATTGGGTAACATGAGAATAGGGAATTGACCACTGGTTTTGAGACCCTTATAAAAAATGAAGGAGTTTTTCATGAAGGTGGGTGGGGTGAGGGATGAAACCCAAAAAAGTAGGTTGAGAAAAGAAGGTAAGAAAATACAGACTGAGTATAGATAATTTTGAGGGGTTTGGGTGTGAAAGACTGCAGAGAAATGAAGTAGCTGGAGGCCAGTGTGGGAGTGAAAGACAGGTGTTTGCTTTAAAATTTTTTTTTAGATGAGTGATATTAAAGCATGTATGTGAGCCAATGGGAACAGTCCAGTTGTGAAAGGGCAGTTGATAACACAAGAGAAAAGGGAAAACTATAGGGTCAAATTCCTTGAGCAGGGATGAGATCCCACGTAAACATAGAAGAATGGGTCACAGCTAGGAGCTGGGACAATTATTCCGTCATATCAATAAAGAAGGAAAAGTGGGTTTTGAGTGGCTTTAGTGGTAGGAAGATGAGGTTAGTTTCATCTGATTCCTGAGTTTTGTTTTGTTTTTCACTCAGGAATGAGTCAAAGTCATCAGCAGAGATTGAGTGAGGAAATGTGTGGTCTGTTGAAAACAAGAAGTTCTGAAATATTTGTGCTGGAGAAAGGGAAAGCAAATATCCTAGGGAAGTAGGGTAGGAGTGCTGGGCAGTGTTGAGTTGAGACTAGTCATCATGAATTTAAAGTAAGATGTTTAGCTCAGAGTAGGTAGATAGTTTGGTTAAGCAGATTGGAGGCTTAATCAGATGAAGAAACAAAGGGTAGGGCCAATAAGGGTGTTAGGAAGGAAATGATTCTCAAACTAGATCAAAGCTTCTAAGCTGGAGGTAAATGAGGACATACGGTGGGGGGGGGCAGTGTGGAGTAGTGATAAGTGGTAGGGTCAGTGCAATGGCGGCCCCTGTGTGGTCAAGAGACGATTGGGGCAGAGAATTGAGTCCGTGAGCCGGGAGGGCTGGAGGTGGTGGATGGTAGGGGCATGATTGGAACTGTGATTTCAGAAGGTGTATGGTTATTGGTGATGATAAGATTTTGGGAGAACCATAAAAGTGTGGATGGCTGGAGTGGAGTGAAGGGCACATCCTCTCAACTGAATAGAAAAAATCTGCAGGAACAGAGGATTGTTGAAATTTCCAAGTAGGTTGAAAGAGTAAGAGTGAAGAGAATGAAGCCAGCTGAGCACTAAAGCCCTTGATGAGCGGGGAGTGGTCAGGAGATAGCCAGATCACAGTAAAGGGAAGAGGTGTCTGATGGTCAAGTCTGATAGATAAAGGGGAAAGATATGTTTAGAAGTAACATTCAGGGTAACAAGCCACCTACTTAAACTGCAGCTCTCAAGTATGTGGGTGTATTAGTTTCTCGTAGCTGCTGTAACAAATTAATACAAACTCTGTGGCTTGAAACAACAGAAATTTATTCTCTCACAGTTCTAGAGGTCAGAAGTCCAAAGTCAGTATTACTGAGCCAAAATCAAGGTATTGGCAAGGCTGTGCTCCCTCTAGAGATTCTAGGGTGAATCCATTATTCCTTGTCTCTTTCATTTTTTTTGGAGGTTCTTGGCACTCCTTGGCTTGTGTTTTACAACTCTTCAATCTTCAAAGCCAGCATCTTCAAATCTCTCTCTGCTCTATCTTCACATTGCCTTCTCCTCTGTGTGTGTGTTAAATCTCTTTTTGCCTCACTCTTAGAAGTGTACATTTGATTGCATTTTGAACCGACCCAGATAATCCAGGATAATCTCCCCATCTCAAGATCTTGAATTTAATGGCATCTGCAAAAACTGCCGTATAAGGTAACATTCCAGGAATTGGAATGTGGATCTCTTCTTGGAAGGTCATTTTTCAACCTACCACATGGAGTATGGAAAAAAAAAATCAGCTTTTATCTGAGAGAGCTGGTGTGGAACCAGAGTCTTCAGAATGGTCATTTTTCAATTAAAATAGCACTAGTTAGTAATAGTGATAATTTTTACTTTTTTATTTTTTGTCTGGCTGAGACCTTTATTATGTCAGAAATAAGCATTCTATGTGACTTGAGGTGGTAAGAATAATTATTTCTGGATTGCTGTAATAAATCTTTGTCAAAACACCAACTATCTCAATAATCATACACTTATTTCATTCATAAGAACTTCCAAAAATAACTCTTCTGTATCAAAAAACTTACAAATGTCACAAGAGAGTTAAATAAGGGTCTATGGAGGAGAGGAGGAAAATTCTGCTAGGGGAAACTCTAATGAAGCATTTTCTCCATTATATTTTTGATTGATGTAGTTCATGAAAAAACCTCACTTTGCCTTCCACCTTTTAGTGATTCCTCTGAGAGGGAATGCAAGAAACCAAATCTGAGGGGAAAAACTGCTTTCATAATCTCAAGTGTAAACCACAAACAGGCTTTAAAGCTTGAAGAGATGAGAAAGGCAAGCATGTTTTCCTTTAAACATTTCAATAAATTTACAAAAATATTCAGCAATTCTGAATATATTGTTTGTATACTTAAAAATGCAACAATTTTCATGCTTTGAGTATTTTAAGGATATTTTGTTCTAGACGATTCAAAAGTAAGACTCACATGCACACATACTATATAACAGGAATTCTCCATATGATTGGCATTGTGGACTCTTCTAACAGTGTCAAACAATGGGAAGCCAAACATGATCACATATGTACTGTAAGGACAGCCTTGACAATCACCTATGTCTTTGTTTTCTGCTCAGTGCTTCTGCTAAGTTCAGCAGATGTACAACCATGACTTGTTTCCAAATGTCCAACCCCCCTCACTGACTCACCACAATTACATAAGTGCTAAGTTCTCAGCATTCAACGAAAGACTGCAGGTGACCCTTTACTTCTCTCTGGTCCCTTTACCAAACACCTATGTCACTTGTGACATTACTTGTTAATAGTCCACCTTCAAAAAAAAAAAAAGGAGGTACACAAGTTTGCTAAGTTTCACTTAACCAAATAAATTTAGAAATAGATAAAATACTTAACTTCCTGCAACACAAACCTTGGTTTTCACACTCATTAGAACATTTTAGAATTACTCAAACATGAGAATTGAAAATGTGTGTGCTATTTGGAATAGAACTACTGAATTTATTCTCCAGAAGAAAAGGCAGACCTGAAGCATCACATTATTGGAGCACTTGAAACATGCTGACAAGTTCTTATCTTCTCAACTTCAATGAAAGCTGCTTGCACAAACCATTTAACAAATATCCGCCCCTATTAAACAAGCCAGATATCTGACGTATTAAGGAAGTCAGAAGCTGGTCACTTCACTTCTTTCAGTTGCCTCCAGTTGCTAGAATACTGGCAACTCACATAAATATGTATAATGTATCCATGTAGACTCCCAGCATTGAACTGATGGGATCACATTTTAACTCCATACACTGGTACTCTTCTGCATGCTTGATTACTTTCTGTGTGTCATACAGAAGAAACATGCTGAAAAGAATTAACCCACCATAAATTGCCACTGAGTACAGAGTGGCAGCAGCCACAGTGGTAGGTGGAAGAAACACAGATCCCAGTGAGGACAAAAAGACGAGACCCAGGCCCATGCTCAGTGGTGTTCCCGTGTTCAGAAACTGCTCGCTGGGCACACACATGGCCACGGTGGAGAGGCCTCCTACAATGCCAGCTGTGTACCATGCATCTCTGATGAGAAGAGGCCCCCCTAATATCATCAGAGGAGCCACCACTGCACCCATCACACCGGAAAGTAATAACCAAGCAAGATGCTTTGGGCCTGGGCTCCTGTCATATGATATTGACTGTACCAGCATTCCAGCTCCAATCATGGCTGCATGACAACTGGTGCAATCAAAGGTTGCACCAGTTGTCACTCACCCAAGAGCCTCTCATCACCAAGTTCATGAGAGCAGGAGTTCTGCTCACTGCCAGGGAAGACAAAGCTGTTAAACCAATACTTCCTTCTAAGTACATATAGGTGGAATGAATTCTACCCTTCACATACTGAGGCCAAATTACAGCCTTTTCAATAGCGCCAATCTCATTAGACATTTCCAAGCCACATTAGCACAGAGCACCGAAACAGACAGCAGCCCCTCTAGCAATAAGACGTCTCATCTGATCAAGTTTAAATATTTTTTCCAATGATGGTTCCAAAGCTGCCTCTTTTGAGTCCTTGGCCAGTTTTCCCATGCCAGATCCCAAGTCTTGTCTTGGTGGCATATTCCCTGCTGGGTGTGATGAGCCATCGATTCTTCGTGATGGAATTCTTCACAACAGGGGAGGCCTTGGTGAAAGCTGGGAGGAAAACTCTGGAAGGTAGTGTCCAGAGACACACAAGTCTTGTGGCCAGTATGGTGGTGCACCTGGTTTACCAAGCAGATCTGAAATGCGCAGTTTGCGTTCCGGGCAGCGAAAGGCAACCAGGCACACTTCCCGTGCCCTCCGCCTGCCTCTTACTCAATAATTTTTACTTAATAAAAATTGTGTTGAGCTAAACTCTCAGACTATATGAACAGAAATCAGGGAAGGAAAAGATGAGTAGAACTGTGCTAAAGTCTTCATCTTAAATAGGAAAAACTCAAGAAACAACTTCTTAACGTCAGCAATTGGAGAACAATTTTGTAGCTTGCTTTCAAAAGTATTGACAAGAACTGTTGCACCATACCAGTCACCCACTTTTAGGGTTAGCAAATTTTATCACTTTCCTGGTCTGCCTTCCTCTCTTCTGCTGTCTTTTCCTTTTCTGGTTAGAAGTGTTTCACATGCATGATGACATTTTATATTTCTTTATCCGAATATGATACCATCTGGAGGCATTCTGCATTCCTTTTGGCTTTGGACTTTTTATAACCTGTGATCAGAATATAGATGGTTAAAGATGCCTACTTTATCCAGTTTCCTATGTAGGATTTATGTAATGTTAGTGCTCATTTATTTTGATATGGAGATTGAACTTGAGAGTCTATGCATGGATTTAAGCTGTACACTTAGCTCCAGGATACAGAGAAAGCTCAATGCAACTGAAACCTTGATAGTGTTGATTGGCAGGATGCCAAAGGCAATCTAGAGGGAGTTATAAGCACCAGATGGAATAACAGAAATTCCTGGTGGTTCTACATTCGAAACATCAAGAATCTAAACCTTTCTTACTAACTTCACTGCTTCTACTTTACTGTTACTGACAATTGTAACTAGTTGATCTACTCCCTCACCCAGTCTATTCTCAACACAATAATCTGAGTGGAGCCTTTAAAAACAGATCAGACCATGCTCAAAACCTTCTAGAGAGATATATGCACTCTTGATACTACGTGTAAAATAGATAACTAATGAGAACGTACTGTATAGCACAGGGAACTCTACTTAATGCACTGTGGTGACCTAAATGGGAAGGAAATCCAAAAAAGAGGGGATATATGTATATGTATAACTGATTCATTTTACTGTACAGTAGAAACTAACACAACACTGTAAAGCAACTATACTCCAATAAAAATTAATTTAAAAAAACCTTCTAGTCACTTCTCATTTCACTCCAGCAAAAGCCAACATCCCTACAATGACAGCAAGGCACCACACAGGGGACCTGACCTACCTCTCCTCTCATTTCCAAACACTTCCTCCCTCACCTGTTCTGCTCCAGCCACATTGATGTTCCTAGTCACTCCCAGCTCAGGATCTTAGCACTTGATGTTCTGTCGGCCTGAAATGTTCCTCCTCCAGTTATCCGCATGGCTTGTTCCCTGACTTCCTCAAGTCACTGCTAAAATGTGACCCTAGGAGAGGGGCTTCCCATGACCACTCCTTATAAGGTAGTCAGTCATCCCCCTGCCCAGGGCGCTCCCCTTCTCCCTTATTCTTCTTTCGTATTCTCCATGGCACTTGTTCACATCTGACTCACTCCAAGTGCTGTCATGTATTTTGTTAGATTATGGCACCTCTATTAGAATGCAAGCTTCACCAGGGCAGGCAGGTTGTTCCGTGCATGGCTGGATCCAGGCACACTGCCCAGAATACGGCACAGGAAGTACTGACTATGTATCTGGGGATGGTCACCACAAGTACACCTCTTGGCTTTCTTGGTAAAGTCTCAGACTCTTTATTATGAGGTAATGGTCATGAAAAGAGACCTCCGTGACAGGGGACTGGAGAAAATATTATAATGAGGAGAAAGATCCTAGCTGGGTGTTGTGGGTTGAATT
The DNA here is from genome assembly GCF_059928025.1 of Delphinapterus leucas. NCBI lineage: Eukaryota > Metazoa > Chordata > Mammalia > Artiodactyla > Monodontidae > Delphinapterus > Delphinapterus leucas. The sequence goes on from NC_143147.1 coordinate 37,434,218, forward strand.
GACTGTGTCTCCCCAAATTCATATGATGAAACCCCAACCCCCAGTACTTCAGAATGTGACTGTGTTTGGAGAAAGGGCCCTTAGAGAGGTGATTAAACTAAAATGAGGTCATGAGGGTGGGCCCTCATCCAATATGGCTGTTGTGTTTATAAGAGGAAATTTGGACACACGGGGAGACACCAGGGATGTGCACACAGGGGAAAGGCCATGTGAGGACTCAGTAAGAAGGCGGCCATCTGTAAGCCAAGGAGAGAGGCCTCAGGAGAAACCAAACCTGCCAAGCCCTTGGTCTTGAACTTCTGGCCTCCAGTTGTGAGAAGAAAAATTCTGTGGTTTAAATCACCCAGTCTATGGTATTGTTATGGCAACCCTAGCAAATGAATATACCTAACTTCAGGGAAAACTGATATTTTGAGTTGGACTTACAAATGCCTGGGTCTACTTGTATATATGAAGCCAAATGGAAACTCAAGCTCATTAAAGGTTTCTAAAGGTCCAGTTGTTCTAGAGAGTTCATGATTACTAAGAAAGAAAGGTGTCCTACTAGTAGCAATTGTATAGAGCTAGGTTGACTTCAATCCTAGAATAATGAAGGCTCCCCTTAGGGGCAGACCACGACTATCATTGTCATCACCATTGATACCAATGCTGCCCTACCATGTGCCAGGTCCTCTTCCAATGATTCCCATGCGTGCATGGAGTCATCCAATACTCACAATAGCTCTGTGAAAGTTTATCACCTCATTTTACAGATGAGAAAACTGAGAGACAGGTTGACAAAGTTGCCCAAGGTCATATTTTTTTTGTTTGTTTGTTTTGTTTTTTTGCGGTACGTGGGCCTCTCACCGCTGTGGCCTCTCCTGTTGTGGAGCACAGGCTCCGGACGCGCAGGCTCAGTGGCCATGGCTCAAGGGCCCAGCCGCTCCGCGGCACGCGGGATCTTCCCGGACCGGGGCACGAACCTGTGTCCCCTGCATCGGCAGGCGGACTCTCAGCCACTGCGCCACCAGGGAAGCCCGGTCATATGTTTTAAGTGGCAGAGCCAAGGTTTGAATTAGGCAGTGTCTCTGGAGCCCGTGCTTTTAACTCCTGCCCTCCACCTCCTTTTATATATCTTCCCCTGCCTGCAAAAGGCTTTTTCCTGCACATTTAGATTTGCTAGTCACTGGCCTACAAGGACAAGTTCTTAGCTTAGCCTTCTAGTAGCACAAACCTACATTTCCAGCTTTATTTTTATTATTCTCATACATTTAGAAAAATTGTATCATCTTGTCTATCAACTTTTCCTTGCTCCCCTCCCCCTCCCCCATGTCCCTGCTTTCTTAGTCTTTGCCTTTTTTTTTTTTTTCCCTTGGGTCATTCTAGTTTCCTATAGTGCCTTCTGTCCTCATTCTTACCTATTATTCTTATCTAGAATCTACTCTTGAAGACCAAATCCAAACCTTACCTCCCCCATAAGATCTTACATTAACTCTCCCTTCTGAAAATTTCATTGTACCCACAACTAATTTGAGAATTAATCACGTACTTTTTAATTGAAAATTTTCTATCTTTGGCTCAATATTCTGTATAAATATTCTTAAGGCTTTACTTTTCACCAGTTTTATTTCTCATCTTCAAAATAGATTTAATTCATTGAGGGCGGGGATAAAATATCTACTCCATATGATACTTTGAACATAACGAAAATAGAGATTTATTGATGTTCTTTGATTTGGAAAAACAGTCAAAACAGAAGAAGGAAATAATAAATGTGGTCATTCTAGTTAACAGCTAGCACCATGCTGAATGCATTATATACACTAGCTCATTTATTCCCTACAATATATAAGTACTATCTATAAGTAATATCATTATCACTATTTTATAGATGAGGGAAATATGTATCTTAGAGGTACTATGTAGTTTGTCCAAAGTGACACAACTTGTAAATGTTAGTGCTAGCATTTAGAAGTGTTGTGATGGATTAAAATGAGGGATTTATAATAATGAGGGATATAAATAGCATGAGTTACCAGAAGGGAGAACACAAATTGACCTCCAAAGTTCTGGTAGCCACAGCCTAGAACTTTGTTGTTCACCAAATTCTGTGTTCTTCTTGGGCATGCAGCTGGACCACTGCAGTTAGATGTGGATTTATGCCTGAGCTCTAGCCAGTGGGACTTGAGCACAAAGGATGGAAGCCATCTCTGGTCTTGTCTCTTCCAGGACTGGACAAGGATGATGCTGCTTTGACCCTGCAGAATGGCAGAGCCACAAGATGGAAGAAACCTGGGCCCCTGAATCACCATGTGGAGCACTGGCTTCTGAGTGGGGACATCACCTTGAGACTGTGACATGAGCAAGAAAAGAGCTTATTGGAGGGACCTACTTGTTACTGCAGCCTCATTTACCTAACTGCTACATTCTAGTAATTGTCAAGGCAGTCAGAGAGCTCTCAACCCTCCTGGCACTGAACCAAGTATTTGCTGAGGAGTGTGAAAGCCGTCCTATAGCACCTCTCACTCATCAGTTAGCAGCCTCTATTTCACAGGTAGTGGGGTGATACCAGTAGTGCTTGTTCAATCAGCGGTGGCCTATGAGCTATTGTGACACAAACAGTTTTAGGTAAAATGAAACAAACTGGAAAATAATACCTCTTATGGCTATGAGGAGTAGACATTTCCTATCCAACCCTAAATTAGAAATTCCCTGATCCAGGCACACCAGGTTCTAAGGTTTCTGAATTTAAATGACCCAAATACAACAAATACTTTATAGAACAATTGAGAATTTATAAGCCTCCATAAAAATTCAAATTACAGTACGTCTTGTTACCTTAGTCAGTAGTTCAAACATAAAGACTTTTGAAAATATGTGGAGGATTGATACAATTTATGAAAAACATTTAGATGAGTGACAGAGTCAGACATTTCTGTTACAATGATGAGCTGGAGGGAGGCAGTTTTGGCCAGTTACAATCCCTCTCTCTCTCTCTCTCTCCCTCTCTCTCTCTCTCTCCATATATATATATATATATATATATATATATGTATAATTTTCCCCCTTTTTCATTCATCAAGCACCTATCTGATGTCAAGAGCTGCCCTCTGTTAAGCATTTCTAGGCATTTCACCCATTTACTCTCTTCTGGGTATGGACTCAACCTTGATTCAAGCCTTGGAAGGAACTTGAGAATTTCCTGTCCACTCTCTCCCTCTCACACTCCTTTCTTCTTTTCTCTCTTCTCATTATCTAACAGTTTATTGATTCTCAGGCCCAGGGCCAGATTCTGGATTGGCGTCATTTTCTTCCTCAGTGCAGGCGGCTGCAGTCTCCCTCCATGACAGTAGAGGGCGCCAGAAGACCACAACCCCGTGTAAATCGGGTTTATGGTCCAATTTTCCTTCTCGCATGGAGCAGGAAATGGACAAGTGGTTTTTGGATGATAATGGAGTTTTCTCATTTTCCATTTCTTTATAACACAAGTGACATTTTTTGGCAGCAGCTGAGAAAATAGACTAATTTTTCCCACATGACCTCTCGTAGTTTGCATCAATGTCCCTTCTCTCCCCTCTTCATACTCTGTCTTCTCAATTTACAGAAACTGTTTTTGCTTCATGATGCACTTGCTAGATTATCTGTGGGGCATGTCCCAGACACCACAAATTTCAAGGATCCCTTCTCTACTCACCTGAGTTGGCTGGCTCACTTCAGCTCATTGTATTGAAAGCCTGAAAAATGAAATCATTTGTGAAGAAGCTATCCTCTGGATCTCGTAATAAACTCAAAGTGTCTTTTGGTTGATGTATAATTTGGCAGATTCGTAGATTAAAATGGTGGTGGGAGTGTGTTGCAGGGATGGATTGGGATTCTGCTGCATTTACATTATTTACCATCTCCAGTGGGCTTTTTATTGCCATAAAACATGAGAGGCAGAGAAAAGGAAAATTGTCTGGGCCATTATCTCTGGTGCTGTGGAAAATTCAGAGACCAAAGCTGCCACAGCCAGAAATGACATTTTTCTGCTGGTAGGGATTCTCTGGTTTATTCAGAGCCATCAACTCCTGTGAATGTGGTCCAAGTACAAACATTTTGTATTTGGCCAGGATGCAATGAGCCATATTTTCCCAGAAGACAGGGAATGTCAGAGAAAGGAGAGACGAAGGTCATTTAGTGCAGTTCACTAACTTTATAAACAGCTCAGAGGCCTAAGGGCACTCAGCCTGTTGGATCTCAATTCTCCTCAGCCTGTGGTTCTTTCTCCCACATCTTGTCTTTTTGTTGACTAAGGTAACCTGTCAGGGAAATTGTATTTTCTTAGATTTGCCTGAGGATGAAGGCAGGCAATTCTTATTTATTTATTTATTATTTTTATTGGAGTATAGTTGATTTACAATGTTGTGTTAATTTCTGCTGTACAGTAAAGTGATTCAGTTATACACATATATAATTCTTAAAAATATTCTTTTCCATTATGGTTTATCATAGGATATTGAATATAGTTCTCTGAGCTATACAGTAAGACCTTGTTTATCCATGCTATATATAATAGCTTACATCTGCTAACTTCAACGTCCCACTCCATCCCTCCCCAACCCTCTCCCCCTTGGCAACCACCAGTCTGTTCTCTATGTCTGTGGGTCTGTTTCTGTTTTGCAGATAGGTTCATTGGCGCCATATTTTAGATTCCACATATAAGTGATATCATATGGTATTTGTCTTTCTGACTTACTTCACTTAGTATGATAATCTCTAGTTGTATCTATGTTGCTACAGATGGCATAATTTCATTCCTTTTAATGGCTGAGTAGTATTCCATTGTATATATATATACCACATCTTTATCCATTCATCTGTCAATGGACATTTAGGTTGTTTCCATGTCTTGGCTATTGTGAATAGTGCTGCTGTGAACATAGGGGTGCATGTATCTTTTTGAATTATAGTTTTGCATGGATATATGCCCAGGAGTGGGATTGCTGGATCATATGGTAATTCTATTTTTAGTTTTCTGAGGAACCTCCATAGTGTTTTCCATAGTGACTGCACCAACTTACATTTCTACCAACAGTGTAGAAGGATTCCCTTTTCTCCACACCCTCTCCAGCATTAGTTGTCTGTAGACTTTTTAAATATGGCCATTCTGACCCACGTGAGGTGGTACCTCATTGCAGTTTTGATTTATATTTCTCTAATAATTAGTGATGTTGAGCATCTTTTCATGTGTCTATTGGCCATCTGTATATATCTTCTTTGGAAAATGTCTTTGTAGGTCTTCTGCTCATTTTTCAATTGGGTTGTTTGTTATTTTGTTATTGAATTGTAGCTACAGGCTGACGGCATTGTCTTCCCCCAGGCCGCCTCAGCATCACACTGAGAGGTCGTCCCTGAGCCTGTGGTTCCTCTAGTGGGAAAAGCCCAAGGGGACATCCAGACTCCACACCTCAGGTGTTGTGGGTCACTTCTTGGGAGCCCCGATGGGGATTGCAGGGACTCTGTGGGGCTTGACCACAGGGAATCTGCGACAGAGAAGGGGGATGGACTTGCAAAAAACAGCACTGGGGTTTTGGCAGACCCAGTCCCTACCTGCAGAGACAAAGTCTAGCCCCAACCAGCAACTCTGCCTGTCTGCAGAGCCAAATCGGCAGCACATAGTCTGGCCCACTGCTGAGTGTACTTCCGGAGTGTTATTCAGTGTTAAAGAGAAATGAGCTCTCAAGCCATGAAAAGACAGGGAAGAACCTTAAGTGCATGTTACTAAGTGAAAGAAGCCGATCTGAAAAGTCTACATATGATATGATTTCGACTATATGACATTCTGGAAAAGGCAAAACTATGGAGAGAGTTAAAAGGTCAGTCATTACTAGGGGTGGGGTTTGGGGGAGGAGTGAATAGGCAGAACACAGAGGATTTTTAGGGCAGTGAAAATACTCTTTATGATATTATAATGACGGCTACATGGCATTATATATTCATCTAAACCTATAGAATGTATAACACCAAGAGTGAACTCTAAGGTAAATAACCAACTTTGGGTGACTTTGATGTGTTAGTGTAGGTTTATCCTTAGTAAAAAATGTACCACTCTGGTGAGTGATGTTGATAATGGGACAGGCTCTGTACATGTGAGAGCTGGGGGTATACAGGACATCTCTGTACTTTCCTCTGAATTTTGTTGTAAACCTAAGACATATAAATAAATAAAATTTTTTTAAAAAGAAGAAACGTAGCTAAAAAGATTTGGACAAAGAAACCAGGACATCTGGGTAGAATTCAAGCTCTGTCACTTACTTCCTGTGTGACATTGGGGGTCAACCTCTGTGGTTTTTAGTGGCCTCATTTGCACTTTTAGGGGATTCTTTCAGATGTTTCTTCTGGTCTTTCTGGCACTCTTTAAAATTGCATGAGGACGACTCACAGATGTTAATATTTATTCCAAAGAAGTAGAGGAAGAATTGGTCGAAACCACCCTTTTCAGGTTTCCTCTAACTGCAGTACACAAGAGATATCCATACACAGATGTTAAAAAAGAGAATATGGTTATTTTATTTTAAAGGCTAGTTGGTTTTGAAAATAATCAGTTGAGTTTCATCCAACAAGTCATAACTAATTTCCTATTAAAAGTATTTTATCCAATATTTAAACCCAACTTTTCCTCCTAAATAAATTAGCATGTGTAGATACAGACCCACTATAGCACATGAGTCTTCATTGAGGACATCGTTGTCCACCTTGTTGAATCAACTGAGACTGTTTCCAACGTCATTCGTAAAACACTCCAAGACAGCCCTTTGGGGACGAGGGGTTTAACTGATAACTCACCATCAAACTGAAAGCTGAGCTCTCCCCCAAAGCCCGAATGAAGGAAGAGAAACAAAATGAGAATGTTTGATCGAAAAACAACAAGATTTCACAAATCCTACACTCCACTGGGATTTGGCAAAAGATCATTTGGATGGATTGCATGTGAAGATGGTAGGAATACAACTTGGCTTTCCCGAGATTGTCAGGGGCAGTAGATGTCAGTGGTGGTGGTTTGAGGAGGGTGGTGAGGATTGCAGATCACTTCAGCTCAGGGATGTGAGCTTAGTGTTACCTTCTGAGCTCAGAACCTCAGACTGGAGTTGATTTCATCCCTTCACTGCCATTTACAGGCCAAGCCCTGGGGTCCTCCCTTTAGTCGTCTAAATCTTAGTGGGGGCAGAAAGTTTTCTGTTTAGCAATTGGGATGGATATCTAAGAGGTTGTAGAACTATATGGAATCTAAGGAAAAAAAAAAAGGTCATAAAGAACCTAGGGGTAAGACGGGAATAAAGACGCAGACCTACTAGAGAATGGACTTGAGGACACGGGGAGGGGGAAGGGTAAGCTGGCACAAAGTGAGAGAGTGGTATGGACATATATACACTACCAAACGTAAAATAGATAGCTAGTGGGAAGCAGCCGCATGGCACAGGGAGATCAGCTCGGTGCTTTGTGACCACCTAGAGGGGTGGGATAGGGAGGGTGGGAGGGAGGGAGACGCAAGAGTGAGGAGATATGGGAACATATGTATATGTATAACTGATTCACTTTGTTATAAAGCAGAAACTAACACACCATTGTAAAGCAATTATACTCCAATAAAGATGTTAAAAAATGCAGGAAAGCAGAAAAAAATGCTTCGATATAGAGCTCCTCATTTGGGAATTGTCCAGGAAAAAAGAAAAAGTGATTTTTTTCCCCTTCCTCCCTTGGGCAAGTTTAACAGTCCATGTAGGCAGCCAGGCTCAGGGAATAAAGCAGAGGTATCCCATTTGGGCCTGACCACTAATAAGAATATAATGTTCCTTCTCCCCTACAGTCATCATCATAGTTCAGGTCTTCTGGAGTTCCAGATTCCATTTCTATTTCCTTCCAACCCACCCTTTTAAAGCAACAATCCTCTTCATCACTCTGGTCTTTATTAAGCTGGATCTCCATCATTCATGGATTCAAGGCAGAACATCTCAGTCACGTAAGGACCTTCAGAATCCCAACACTGTCTGCCTTTCCCTTTTCTCCTGCCAATTGATTTCCCTACATATCAAGCTTCTTGTTGTTTCCTCTTGGAGGGGTGGTAGCTCATAGGTTCATGCCCCCGCCTTCTGGCAATGCCCTTTCCCTCCTGTTGGCTTGGTGAACTCCCATGAATTCTTCAAAACTTGTTCCAGTTACCATCTTCTTTTGGACTTTTTGCACCTCCCCAAGCCACAGTCCTTTAAATCTCCTTACATTTTCTGAGTGTACTATACACACAGGCCTCCACTTTTGTTTTCATTTCTCTTTCCCTAATTAAATTGTGCCCATTTTGTATTTATCTTTATGGCCCTGCCTTCTAGCGGTATCAGTCATACAACCGAGGGCAATAAATATTTGTGGAATAAATGAATTTCTTGGTACTTAACTTTTGGTCTTGATAAAGTGGGAATGTTATTTCACATTGGTTACATACAGAGAGAAATGAATGCAGAAGGAAAAAAACAAATTATTTTTTCCTTTGACATCCAACCCTATCTTGTATGGACTGCTTTTATTCTGGCTGCATATCAGTACTCGATCCCTGTTTTACGTAAACATGGACCCATAGGCGACATGGTTGTTTAAGAAGTGGAAGGTAGCCATAATAATAAGCTAAGAGAACACAATAGTCCTGAATGGGACCCAAGTAAGAGCTAAACAAATCAGACAATGGTAAGATAAAGTTAAAGACACTGAGATATTTGCTGTCATGTGGAAGAAATATTTCTCCATTGTGTAGGGGTAGGTCATTCATATGCAACCCAAGTGTCGGTTGTGTGTACCCCCGAGTCCCCTCACCTTCTGGTGTCATTGTTTATTTTAAAATCCAAATAAGATATTGCTATGGAAAATCCCACCTGTGGATTTTGCCAAAAAAAATGCTGCAATGTGCTTTCGAAATACTGTTCTTGGTTTCTACTTTCTTTTTCTTTTTTATTGAAGCTTTGTGGGAACTGAAGGGATCACAGCATAGCATCATGAAGACAGCAATTTAAAAATGAGTGTTAGATTTATTGTCCTAAACTTCCCTGCTATTGGCTGTTATATGGAGGTGATGTGGTGGGCTGGTCTTCCTTTTTGTGGCTCATGTCTTCTGTTTATCCCTTCCTATCGTCCTGCCTGGGTTGCTTGCTGAGATTCAAAGTTCTTCTCACTTAACTGTGTCGAGCAATTCACTTCTAATTTTTCATATCCTTCCAGATTATGGCCTGAGGTGGGGTGGGGGTGGACAGTCACAGTGAGGTTCAACACAAGGCATGTATTTTTCTAAGTGAACAGCATCTCCTCTGATCTGATGCTATTTGGCAGGTGTGCAGAAGAGATCACAATCTGTTCTGAGCAGTAGCTTTCTGCTTCTGGGCAACCATAGAAATAGTTGCTTTCTAGGCTCAGAATTTTCTAGAGCTGAAAACATGGAAGCCCACAATGTCTAATTTGGAAGCAATATTAGAACTCAGTCAAATAGGTTATATCTATGTCTTTTCCTTTCCTTTGTCCACATGTTTTCAACAGTTTTTCCTCATGATATGAAAAGGCTATAATGGTAAGTTTTCCTGTAGAATCAATATTGGCCATGACCCCAAAATGAATCAGGTGCTACCTGCAAGCTTTAGTCAGCCCTATTCTTCCTTACTCAATAATCCTTTAAGTTGATCCAATTTAATTATTCTTTTAGTGAAATTGAACTTGAATGTCTCAAAATACTATCATTAAATATATTCAGCTTTGATTACTGTTACAAACTTGTCCAACAAATCTTGTGAAATTTATAGTTGGTAGCAGTCAAACATACTAGCAGTGGGACACTCATAACTAGCTAGTCTGTTAAAAATATCCTCAGGATAATAAAAATAATAGCAACAACGGCTATAATTAATTGAGCATTCCTATTTGTCAGGCACTCTTCTAAGCACTTAGCAACATTTCTTGGAAGAAACAAACAAAGTTTCCCTCCAAGAAAGGGAGGCATTAGCAGGTGGTCTATAGGGCTTCCTTTGGCCTATGGGTTTCATGTTGGATTTTTTCTATTCCAAATGAGGTGCAGAGTCTAAGATCCACAGAGGCGAGGACAGTTGTAAAGCCTTGGACTCACATCAGCTGACACTCATTTTGGTGCACTTTGCATTATAGCACCTGCTCCCCTTTATCTGAAGGGTTTTGGAGTTTCCATTTTTGCAGAAGGGGGCATGTGTTTTGCAGCTATCTGGAAGTAGTCAACAAATAGCAGCCAAGGGGTTCCAGTGGCTCTTTTATTCATATGTTAGTAGGAACATTTTGCCATTGCTTTCAGAAAGTAATTAATTATTATGGACTCACCTGTGACTGATTCAGGAATGCAGCTGGACATTCCAATAAAAAGTTCCACTGCTATGACCCTCTATTAACCTGATAATTGCAGTATATCATCTTAGTTATACACTAAAGCTTAAACTTTATAGAATAGAGACTAGCATGGAAAATAAGACAAAATTTCTAAATGCACAATCATCTTTTAATAATCTGGGGCTCTGTGATACCCAGCCACTTTGTGTCTGAGCAAATGACAGATTAATTCAGAAATAAAGGAAAAAAAAAGTAATCCAAAAGATTTCCTCATTACAATTTTCAATTCGGTTGAAAAAGTCAATTTAACAGTAGCAAATTTTTTTTGCTGCTAATGATAGAAATTGGTTCTAGTTAGTCTAAGCAAGAAGGAAGAATTTAATATAATGACCTGGGATCCTGTGACAGGAATGCAGCTGTGACTCAAAAGGGATTAAGAAGGCCAAGGGAAGCCCAGAAAACAGGCTTTATCTATATTTTGCTTTCATTTCTTTCTCCAAATTCTTTTCTTTTTCTTTTTTTTTGGTCTGTCTTTGCAAATCAACTATCTCTGCTACTTCTACTCATACGATAATGGCTATGCCCCAGTTCTCAAATTTATGTAGTTTTCATATAACTGAACCCAAACCCACATTGAGATTTCACTCTCTCAAGTTACAGAGCTCTGATTGGCTCATTTTGGCTCTGGTGCTCGGCCACTGCCAATCAAGTGAGTCCTGAACAGTGGTTATGTAACTAAAACGTAGCTTGGAGAATCAGAGTGGAGAACTGTTCTCAGGGAAGAGGAACTTGTGAGCAGGACACACACTACAAAAGTCTCTTTTATTACCATGTCAACTAGGTCTCTGTGTGAACCAGCCTTTAGAAATTCAAGGACTATGTCGAATTCAAAGACAGTGTCTCTTCTATCAAGCCAGGCGTATTTTTAGACTAGATTGTTGAGTATGTAATTAGGTCAACAAATTTAAAAATCAGCCCGAATAAACCAAAATGTTAATTTGAGTTTGCTGTAAACCAAAAATATATAATGGATCCTAAAGCTAAGTGGAAGTGCCTTGGATTATTCTTTTTTTTTTTTTTAAAGTGCCTCAGCTATACATATACATATATCCCCATATCTCCTCCCTCTTGCATCTTTATTCCTGTCCTGCCTGTAGGTTCTTCAGAACCATTTTTTTTTTTTTAGATTCCATATATATGTGTTAGCATACGGTATTTGTTTTTTCTTTCTGACTTACTTCACTCTGTATGACAGTCTCTAGGTCCATCCACCTCACTACAAATAACTCAATTTCGTTTCTTTTTATGGCTGAGTAATATTCCATTGTATATATGTGCCACATTTTCTTTATCCACTCATCTGTTGATGGACACTTAGTTTGTTTCCATGTCCTGGCTATTGTAAATAGAGCTGCAGTGAACATTGTGGTACATGACTCTTTTTGAATTATGGTTTTCTCAAGGTGTATGCCCAGTAGTGGGATTGCTGGGTTGTATGGTAGTTTTATTGGATTATTCTTGACACCACACCCTTAATTAATGGGGGCTGTTGATGTTTAAGATTTAGCTTAAATAAGACTACCGCATTTCTTGCTGTGATCGATGGTCAGATCCTTGGAGACTGTAGGGTTTTCAAGTGCCTGCATATAATTATATAAATCAATCTAAGAGGTGCATGAGTAAAGAAAGGAAATTTTTGTCATGTTCCTAATGTATCTTTTGTATTCTCGTAAGACTTGAAAGAAACTTGAGAGATGACCCAGTTAAGATCCCCTCATTTTACAGACGGAAAGTGAAGCACAGAGCAGGGAATTGACTAGTTCTTTATTAAATGATGTTTGAGTGGCAGATCTAGTATTAAAATCCTAGATTCCAGTCTTCTTTTTATTATGTCCTACTATTAATAGTACGACTCACAAAACATATGACAGCACTGCTAGGGTGTTATATTTTCACTAGATTTTAAATTAATTTTTCCAACATCTGGATTTTACTTATTCAAGTCTAATTTTTGATAAACAGGAAACTGAAAAAAAAGTTAAATGTCATGTGCCAATCTCCCTCGACCAAATGGTGTGGGGTTAGAGTTTTGAATTCCTGGATTGTAATTTGTCCAAGTTTTAAATATATATTGCATTATTTGTTTTTTTCAATTTGACAGAATACCTTATTTGATTTGCAAATCAATCTTTATTTTAATTTCAAGATATTTTTTCTAAAAAAAAAGTGTTTGATTGAAAGCCTAAGCACATTGGTGATTATAATTTTTTAAAGTTTTAATTAAAATTATTATTAAAGAAAAGCAGACACATATTATAAAAAAATAAAATAGGATTGCAGGAGTCCTGCTTCCTAACATTGAGCTATGCTCCCCAGGAGCAGAGACCTTCAGCTCTTAGCTGAGTCATCTGAATTTTATCTCCATATTTCTAAATATGCTGAAAAAATATTGATTTTTTTCAGTTTCAGGTAGTATTTTACCAACTGACTTTCTGTGCACAGCTTTTCCAACTCCTCTTCTTCTGAGCTACAGTTGTGGCAACATTTACATGGTCATAATATTATTACCCCTGAATTTTGGATTTCCCCAAATTGTAATATTGGGAAGGTGGGGGTAGAAGAAGCGTGTGTATATGTATAAGTGAGGGATGTTAGTATACACAAATCTAAATCATTTTTTTCCATTGTCAGCAAATGAAATAAGATATACAATTTTTAAAAAATCAAGTGTTTAAAAAAAAGAAAAGAAATCGGGCTTCTGGGCAGACTCTGCTCCTTGGTAAATATATTTTAAAAATTAAAATGTATATTTTTTATCAAAGAAATACACAATTACATGTTACTCTTTTGAATAAGGGTTTGTTTTCCTCAGCATTAATCATTGCCTTACTTTTTGATTTGCCTGTTTTGCACGTTATCAGTCATTAATTCATTCTAATATGCTCTACTGGAGTTGCATGCCACTTCTCAGTTGATAGTCTATCAATTCTATTTTTTTCTTGGAGTCACCCACGTTGGAACTTTCTAACTTCTTGTGCCAACCTCGGTAGGTTTCTGGGCTTGATGACCAACTAACATCCTGGGACGTCTCTTTACCTTCATTCTGGAAACTTCTTCCCCTTCTTGTGTTGGATCTTCTGTTTCCTGGGTCCTTTTTCTTGGGCTACTTTCTCATTTTGTAGGGTATATTTTCCAGTCGTTTGTTGACAGTTAAATTTCTTTTTTTTAAACTTTGATTCATGAATTTATTCAGAACGAAATGGTTTATGTTCCTATGGTCTCATTACATTCACTGGAAAAAAGGTGACTGCGAATTAGGGATGTTCATCCCAAAGAGTGGTTTTTATGGTGGGGAGAAACGTCTGGTGAGCTGAATGCCGCCTCTTCCTGCCCCTGACCCACAGGCTCGGCTCCTTTGCAGGCACAGTGGAGGTAGGGGGTGACATGGGGCCTGGGAGTTGGGCCCTGTTTTATCTCTTGAGTGTTCTGTTCTATTATGGGCAGTAGACAGACATTGCTGGGCAGTCCAGGAGGTGTAGGAGCCGCTTTAGATGGGGCAGCTGTCTCCCTCGGCGTGGAGCTGCTGCTGACCTCAGGCCAGCCCCCGCCACCCCCCACCGCCTAGGAGAGATGCCTGCACTGTGAGTATGCAGACCTGCAGGGTGGGCGGGGAGCTGGGCCGCTGACCCAGGGCTCCTATAGTGAGTTGTTAGCAACTGCTCCTTGCCAGGCTCTGTGATGTTCTTGGGGCGCAGCCAGGCCAGGGAAGCGTGTAACACAGACACAAGGGTAAACTGATCCAGCATCTGAGCCAGCATCCATGCGTGTGAGCTCCATGCAGACCCTGGCTCACGTGTTTTACATGTGTTGCCTCATTCACACTCAACAACAAACCTGGGCCATTTCTGCCCTTCTTATTCTCATTTTATGATGAAGTATTGGTAAAGAGGGGTAAAGTCGCTTGCTTGAGTCCACAAAGCCAGTAAGTGGCAGATCTGGAACCTGACCCCAGGCTTTTTACCGCCTCTGGACAAGGTCTAAGTGCCTCTGAACACTTGACTGCAAACATTCTTAAGTGCGGGCAGTGCCACCCACCAGTTACCAACACATACAGTCAGCAGTTTTGCCTCCAAAGTGTGTCCTCAGGTTGCTCAGTCCAAGTTGCCTGAACGGCCCTAGGCCGAGGTCCTTGTGGAGCTCTGTAAAAGCCAAGGTGAGATTTGGCAGGCACGGGACAGTGAGGAGGTATGCTTCCTCACCAGGTGGGTGTAGTCAGGTCCTATCAAACCAGAGGGCACTGTTCTTTGTTGTTCCTGTTGACTATGACCCTCATACATGATTGTAAATAATAATCCCTTCTTTGCCTGTCTTACTCTGTAGGTTGGAGAATCAGCTGAGATAAGAGATTGGAACATGTTTCTTTTCCCAAGTGCTGTATTCAGGTGTGCAAGTGGTGTGTTTACAGGGATACAAGTGAGCATCAGGCATGAGATGAGATTACATTTATAATTCAGATGTCAGGAAATTTAACCATAGACAAATGTAAAAGGCTTTTCTTTAGCTCTGTTAATGGAGGAAAGGAATGACTGCTTTTTTGTCAAAATGAAGGTGTTTGGTTTTAAACTTACTCAGTTCCTGCCAGTTTGAAATGTTGGCTCATTTCTTTTCCGCCAAGTAGGTGGACATGGAGCATTCGGCTCAGGTCAGGCAAACAAAGCAATGCTGAGAAAAGACTTCTTTTCTAAAATGATGGGGTTTGGCAGTTTTCCCATGACCTGGGACCTCTAGATCCCCAGGAGGCAGCGAGCTACTTTGATCAGCCCCATGTAGGACACATAATCTCAGTGCCATTTACCTTGACCTGGGCTGTCAGAACGGCATATAAAGGCCTGATACAGGTAAGAAAGAAAGCCTAGCTCTGTAACTCATTGAGGAGAGACGAATGGATCTGGGCCTGGGTGTCAGAACTGCCGGTGGGGCTCCCTGATAGTGAGACAAGGCCTCAGCCCAGGTGCTCAGAAATGTAACATTGGGCTCTGATTTTTTTCTTTTTTGTGGATGATGCCATCTTGGTATTTATTGAGGCTAAGTGCTAAGTTCTCTGCTCTTACAGTGAGAGGGAATACAGAGGTAGATGCAATGGATCTTGCTCTCAAGGTACTGACAATTTACCAATGATACAAGACAACACCTCATAGGTTCACCTGCCCAGCTTAGACCAAGAGCTCCGGAAAGCAGGGCAGTACCTTGTCCCTCTCTGCTGTCTTTCATGGCCTCGTACATAGTTGGTCCTCAAGCATTTGTTGTTATGATTTACTTTCATGATTAAATGCAAATGGCGCAGCTTTTAACTCTGGTGTGGCAAACAGTTTTGACTCACCTGCCTACTCCAGTCTGGGGGCCGTGCCTGATTGGGCACCATGGGAAGCTGCATTAGGGTGCAGTGGGAGGTGTGCTGGCTGGAGACCAGCGAGCGAGGGTTGTCTGCTACAGAGGACTTGGGGAACAGAGGCAGTAGGCACATGGCAGTCATTTGCCTTCCCCGATAAGCGCATCATGCTTACAAAAGAGGGGGCAGAGGAGTACTTGGAGGGAATGAAACGCCCCAGTATTCCCTGAAAGGGTGGAGCAGGATTTAGATCAATAGGAAGAAGTGCTTTCAGTGATGGAGAAGACCAATGACAAAGACTCTAGGGTCCATTGAGTCTGACATATATGTCAGGGTGTTATGGGAGCTGGCAGATATAAGCAGAGGGAGTCTTGGAGGAGGAAGGGGAGTCAGATCGGATGGAGGCCCTGTGCCCGGTGGAGTAGCATATCAGTTGGTTGCTGGTAGGTAGAGCATAGACAGATCATGTAGAGGTCTTTGGGGATGCCAGATGGATGATCTTAGATGTGATACAGTCCTATGCTTTTCAAGAAGCTTTCCCAAATGCTCCAGACACAATTAGTTGCTCCATTCCACATCTCCCCACAAGAGATTCCCAGTGCTCTGCTTTAGCTCTGACTGTCATCTGCTTTGTCTAGAAATGTTTATGTATACACCTGCTCTCCGCCTTAAGGATGTGGACAGTGACTTAGCTATCTGTGATTCCTGGTGCTCAGGACTGTACCTGGTAGGTATGGTATACCCAGTGAATATGGTTGCATTAAGTTGAGATAGGGTGCCTGAACTGCCAAGCAAGGTGGGGTGGAGGTGGGCAGTGCTTTCGTGGTGAAGCTGGGTGAGGAAGTGTATGGCTGCCAACCAGACAGTTAAATTTCTTGAGACTATTTCATGACCGAAAACATTTTTATTCTACCCTCTTGTGTGATTAGTAGTGCGCATGTAGAATTCTATGTGGAAGGTCATTCATTTGAATTTTGAAGACATTGCTTCTCTCTTTTCTAGCTTCAAGTGTTTCTGTAAAGAAGACTAACATTAATATGATTCATTGGTTTGCTTTAAATATATATTAATATATATAACATATTAATAATATGTTATTAATCATATTAATAACATTAATATGATTCATTGCTTTGCTTTAAATATACCATCTTGCTATTAGCTTTGTATTTGTGCCATCTATATTTTGTTCCCTTTTCCCAGTCTGCTGCCTTCTCTCAGATTAATTCAGTATTTTAAAAATTCCATTTTATTGGTTTATTAGCTATGTCCTTCTTCTGTGTGATGTTTTAGAGTTTATAGCATACATCTTTAACTTCTCATAGACTACTTTTGAGTAACATTAGACCAGTTCACAAATAGTATAAAAATCTTATAACAGCGTAATTCTATTCCCCTTCTCTTGGCGTTTGTGCTCTTTTTGTTATATATTTATATTTTACTTCTGTCTAAATTATACATCTCATATTACATTCTTATTACTTTTATTTTAAACAGTCTTCTAGTGATTAACCTTATATCTTTTGTGAGTCTTAAAAAATCTTTATTTTACATTTGTTTCTGAAGGGTACTTTCTCTGGGTTTGGAATTCTAAGTTGGCAGTTTTTTTTTTTTTTTCTTTCCATGTTTTAAAGATGTTGTTCCACTGTATTCTGGCTTACATTGTTCCTGAAGAGAAGTCTGCTACTATTCTTATCTATATTCCTTTGTATGTAATGTGCTTCCCCCCTGCTCCCCAGCTGCTTTTATGATTTTCTCTTTATTACTGTTTTTAACGTTTTGATTATGACATACCTTGACTTCTTTTTCTTTATATCTTGTGCTTTGGGTTCATTAAGCTTCTTGAATCTGTGGGTTTTATAGTGATCATCACATTTGGAAAAATTTTTTGCCATTTTTTTTCTTCAAATATTTTTTTCTATTTATCCCTCTCTCTCTTCCCTTCAGGGACTCCAACTAATTATTAGCCCTCTTGGAGTTGTCCCACAACTTACTAAAGCTCTGGGATTTATTTTTGTCTTTCTTTTTTCTTTGTATTTTATTTTGGATAGTTTCTATTGTTATATCTTCAAGTTCACTAATATTTTCTTTTGCAGTGTATAATCTGTTATTAAGCCCATACAGTATGCTTTTAATCTCAGACATTATAATTTCCATCTCCAGAAGTTCAATTGTTTTGTTTTTTTGTTTTTTTGTTTTGTGGTACGTGGGCCTCTCACTGTTGTGGCCTCTCCTGTTGCAGAGCACAGGCTCTAGACGCACAGGCTCAGCAGCCATGGCTCACGGGCATAGCCACTCTGCGGCATGTAGGACCTTCCCAGACCGGGGCACGAACCTGCGTCCCCTGCATTTGCAGACGAACTCTCAACCAGTGCACCACCAGGGAAGCCCTCAAGTGGGTTCTTGAGAAGCGTCTTCCATATCTCCACATGGTTCATCTTACTTCTACCATCTTGAATATATGGAATATAGTAATAAAAACTGTTTTAATGTCATTGTCTACTGACTATGTTATCTTTGTCTTTTCTGGGTCTGTTTCTATTGATTAATTTTTTTCCTTAGTATGAGTAGTGTTTTCTTTCTTCTTTGCATGCCTGGTAATTTTTGATTGTATCAGACATTGTTAAATTGTTGGGTACTGGAAGTTTTTATATTCGAATAAGTATTCTTTAGCTTTGTTCTGGGAAGCAGTTACATTACTTACTTAAAGTAGTTTGATACTTTTGAGGCTTGCTTTTAAGCTTTCTGAGGTAGGATTGGAGCAGCCTTTTATCCTGGGCTAATTTTTCTCCATGACAGAGATAAGCATCTTTCTGAATGTTCTACCTAATTGACCATGATTTACAAGGTTTTCCACTCTGGCTGGTGAGAACACAAACTATTCTTGGATGTGTGAATCCACTGATTGTTACCTCTTCTCCTTTGGGTTGTTCTTTCCACAGCCCCATGTGGTTTACTCACATGCATGTGCTGGTCAGTACTCAGCTGAAAATTTGGGAGGGATCTTTTGAACATTTCTGGAATTTAATCTATCTGTGTAGATATTGTCTCTCAAGGGATTTGTCTTACAAATTCTAGGCACCTTTATCTCCTTGGACACCCAGCTCTCTCTCCTTAGTTCAGGAAGATGCCTGAGCTCAACCTGGTTTCCACCTCCCTGCACTGTTGCCTGGAAGATATCTATAGATAGTAAACTGGGACAACTGTGCTTACTTTGATTGTTTGCTGTTTTTAAAGGAATCTCTGCCCTGCATTGCTTAATGTCCAGTGCCTGAAAACCATCATTTCATATATATCCAGTCTCATGTTACTCCATCTTTATTGGAGGTGGAAATCCTGTTATTCTATTTTTGTGATAAAACTTAAGCTCCTTGGTTCTAAATCACTTAGTTTTGCTTTAGAATGTTTACACAGGCCACTCTAGGTGGCAGCATTAGGCATCGTGTCATCATTCTTAGCTTTATAAAAGCCACTATAAGGGTCTTTATTTCTAACATCTGTAAGGTAGTTCTATTTCTACCTAAAGAGATACTTATTGGGGGTTAGGTCCCTGACACTTAGGATGTAGAAGTGAAGAAGGCATGTGAGGCCTTTTCCTTTAAGAAGAAAACATTAAATAAATAAACATAATACATACTATCTCCTTACCCTACCTTAGTTTTCTTTTTTTTGAATTTTATTTATTTTTTTATAAAGCAGATTCTTATTAGTTACCCATTTAATACATCTTAGTGTATATATGTCAATCCCAATCTCCCAATTCATCCCACCACCAACGCCCCTGCCACTTTCCCCCCGTGGTGTCCATACGTTTGTTCTCTACATCTGTGTCTCCATTTCTGCCCTGTAAACCAGTTCATCTGTACCATTTTTCTAGGTTCCACATATATGCGTTAATATATGATATTTGTTTTTCTCTTTCTGACTTACTTCACTCTGTATGACAGTCTCTAGATCCATCCACATCTCTACAAATGACCCAATTTCATTCTTTTTTATGGCCGAGTAATATTCCATTGTATATATGTACCACATCTTCTTTATCCATTTGTCTGTCGATGGGCATTTAGGTTGCTTCCATGACCTGGCTAACATAAATAGTGCTGCAATGAACATTGTGGTACATGACTCTTTTTGAATTATGGTTTTCTCAGGGTATATGCCCAGTAGTGGGATTGCTGGGTTGTATGGTAGTTCTATTTGTAGAATTTTAAGGAACCTCCATACTGTTCTCCATAGTGGCTGTAACAACTCACATTCCCACCAGCAGTGCAAGAGGGTTCCCTTTTCTCCACAGCCTCTCCAGCATTTGTTATTTGTAGATTTTCTGATGATTCCCATTCTAACTGGTGTGAGGTGATACCTCACTGTAGTTTTGATTTGCATTTCTCTAATAATTAGTGATATTGAGCAGCTTTTCTTGTGCTTCTTGGCCAACTGTATGTCTTCTTTGGAGAAATGTCTATTTAGGTCTTCTGCCCATTGTTGGATGGGTTGTTTGTTTTTTTAATATTGAGCTGCATGAGCTGTTTATATATTTTGGAGATTGATCCTTTGTCCATTGATTTTTTGGAAATATTTTCTCCCATTCTGAGGACTGTCTATTCACCTTGTTTGTAGTTTCCTTTGCTTTGCAAAAGCTTTTAAGTTTCATTAGGTCCCATTAGATTATTTTTGTTTTTATTTTCATTACTCTAGGAGGTGGATCAAAAAAGATCTTGGTATGACTTATGTCAAAGAGTGTTCTTCCTATATTTTCCACTAAGAGTTTTTATAGTGTTCAGTCTTACATTTAGGTCTCTAATCCATTTTGAGTTTATTTTTGTGTATGGTGTTAGGGAGTGTTCTAATTTCATTCTTTTACATGTAGCTGTCCAGTTTTCACAGCACCATTTATTGAAGAGTGTCTTTTCTCCATTGTATATCATTGTCTCCTTTGTCACAGATTAGTTGACCAAATGTGCCTGGGTTTACCTCTGGGCTTTCTATCTTGTTCCATTGATCTATGTTTCTGTTTTTGTGCCAGTACCATATTGTCTTGATTACTGTAGATTTGTAGTATAGTCTGAAGTCAGGGAGTTGGACTCCTCCAGCTCCGTTTTTTTCCCTCAAGACTGCTTTGGCTATTCGGGGTCTTTTGTGTCTCCATACAAATTTTAAGATGATTTGTTCTAGTTCCATAAAAAATGCCACTGGTAATTTGATAGGGATTGCACTGAATCTGTAGAATGCTTTGGGTAGTATAGTCATTTTCACAATATTGATTCTTCCAATCCAAGAACATGGACTATCTCTCCATGTGTTGGTATCATCTTTAATTTCTTTCATCAGTGTCTTATAGTTTTCTGCATACAGGTCTTTTGTCTCGATAGGTAGGTTTATTCCTAGATATTTTGTTCTTCTTGTTGCAATGGTAAATGGGAGTATTTCTATAATTTCTCTTTCAGATTTTTCATCATTAGTGTATAGGAATGCAAGAGATTTCTCTGCATCAATTTTGTGTCCTGCAAACTTTACCAAATTCATTGATTAGCTCTAGTAGTTTTCTGGTGGCATCTTTAGGATTCTCTATGTATAGTATCATGTCATCTGCAAACAGTGAGTTTTACTTCTTCTTTTCCAATTTGTATTTCTTTTATTTATTTGTCTTCTCTGATTGCCATGGCTAGGACTTCCAAACTATGTTGAATCAAAAAGTGGTGAGAGTGGACATCCTTGTCTTGTTCCTGATCTTAGAAGAAATGCTTTAAGTTTTTCACCATTGAGAATGATGCTGACTGTGGGTTTGTCATATATGGCCTTTATTATGTTGAGATAAGTTTTCTCTATGCCCACTTTCTCGAGAGTTTTTATCATAAATAGGTGTTGAATTTTGACAAAAGCTTTTTCTGCATCTATTGAGATGATTGTATGGTTTTTATTCTTCAGTTTGTTAGTATGGTGTATCACATTGATTAATTTGTGTATATTGAAGAATCCTTGCACCCCTGGGATAAATCCCACTTGATCGTGGTGTATGACCCTTTTAATGTGTTTTTGGATTCTGTTTGCTAGTATTTTGTTGAGGATTTTTGCATCTATATTCATCAGTGATATTGGTCTGTAATTTTCTTTTTTTTGTAGTATCTTTGTCTGATTTTGGTATCAGGGTGATGGTGGCCTCATCACCACCACTGAGTTTAGTAGTGTTCCTTCCTCTGCAAGTTTTTGGAAGAGTTTGAGAAGGATGGGTGTTAGCTCTTCTCTAAATGTTTGATAGAATTCACCTGTGAAGCCATCTGGTCCTGGACTTTTGTTTGTTGGAAGATTTTCAATCACAGTTTCAATGTCATTACTTGTGATTGGTTTGTTCATATGTTCTGTTTCTTCCTGGTTCAGTCTTGGAAAGTTATATCTTTCTAAGAATTTGTCCATTTTTTCCAGGTTGTCCATTTTATTGGCATAGAGTTGCTTGTAGTAGTCTCTTAGGATGCTTTATATTTCTGCAGTGTCTGTTGTAACTTCTCCTTTTTCATTTCCAATTTTATTGATTTGAGTCCTTTCCCTCTTTTTCTTGATAAATCTGGCTTATGGTTTATCAATGTTGTTTATCTTCTCAAAGAACCAGCTTTTAGTTTTATTGATGTTTCCTACTGTTTTCTTTGTTTCTATTTCATTTATTTCTGCTCTGATCTTTATGATTTCTTTCCTTCTACTAACTTTGAGTTTTGTTTGTTCTTCTTCCTCTAGTTCCTAGGTGTAAGGTTAGATTGTTTATTTGAGATTTTTCTTGTTTCTTGAGGTAGGCTTGAATTGGTATAAACTTCCCTCTTAGAACTGCTTTTGCTTCATCTCATAGGTTTTGGATCATCGATTTTTGTTGTAATTTTCTCTAGGTATTTTTTGATCTCCTCTTTGATTTCTTCAGTGATATCTTGGTTATTTAGTAATGTATTGTTAAGCCTCCATATGTTTGTGTTTTTTACGTTTTTTTCCCTGTAATTGATTTCTCATCTCATAACATTCTGTTCAGAAAAGATGCTTGATATGATTTCAATTTTCCTAAATTTACTGAGACTTGATTTGTGACCCAAATGTGATCTGTCCTGGAGAATGTTCCATGTGCACTTGAGAAGAAATTATAATCCACTGTTTTGGGATGGAATGCTCTATAAATATCAATTACATCTATCTGGTCTATTGTGTTATTTAAAGCTTGTGTTTCCTTATTAATTTTCTGTTTGCATCATCTGTCCATTGCTGTAAGTGAGGTGTAAAAGTCCCCCACTATTATTGTGTTACCGTCAATTTCCTCTTTTCTAGCTGTTAGCAGTTGCCTTATATATTGCGGTGCTCCTATGTTGGGTGCATATATATTTATAATTGTTATATCTTCTTCTTGGATTGATCCCTTGATCATTATGTAGTGTCCTCCTTTGTCTCTTGTAACAATCTTTATTTTAAAGTCTATTTTATGTGATAGGAGTATTGCTACTCCAGCTTTCTTTTGATTTCCATTTGCATGGAATATCTTTTTCCAACCCCTCACTTTCAGTCTGTATGTTTCCCTAGGTCTGAAGTGGGTCTCTTGTAGACAGCATATATATGGGTCTTGTTTTTGTATCCATTCAGTGAGCCTGTGTCTTTTGGTTGGAGCATTTAATCCATTCATGTTTAAGGTAATTATCAATATCTATGTTCCTATTACCATTTTCTTAATTGTTATGGGTTTGTTTTTGTAGGTCTTTTTCTTCTCTTGTGTTTCCCACTTAGAGAAGTTCCTTTAGCATTTGTTGTAGAGCTGGTTTGGTGGTGCTAAATTCTCTTAGCTTTTGCTTGTCTATAAAGCTTTTGATTTCTCCATCGAATCTGAATGAGATCCTTGCCAGGTAGTGTAATCTTGGTTGCAGTTTCTTCCCTTTCATCACTTTAAATATATCATGCCACTCCTTTCTGGCTTGCAGAGTTTCTGCTGAGAAATCAGCTGTTAACCTTATGGGAGTTCCCTTGTATATTATTTGTCATTCTTCCCTTGTTGCTTTCAATAATTTTTCTTTGTCTTTAATTTTTGTCAGTTTGATTACTGTGTGTCTCAGCATGTTTCTCCTTGTGTTTATCCTGCCTGGGACTCTCTGTGCTTCCTGGACTTGGGTGGCTATTTCCTTTCCCACTTTAGGGGAGTTTTTGACTGTAATCTCTGCATATATTTTCTCGCATCCTTTCTCTCTATCTTCTCCTTCTGGAACCCCTATATGCAAATGTTATTGCATTTAATGTTGTCCCAGAGGTCTCTTAGGCTGTCTTCATTTCTTTTCATTCTTTTTTCTTTAGTCTGTTCCACAGCAATGAATTCCACCATTCTGTCTTCCAGGTCACTTATCTGTTCTTCTGCCTCAGTTATTCTGCTATTGATTCCTTCTAGTGTATTTTTCATTTCAGTTATTGTATTGTTCATCTCTGTTTGTTTGTTCTTTAATTCTTCTAGGTCTTTGTTAATTATTTCTTGCATCTTCTCAATCTTTGCCTCTATTCTTTTTCCGAGGTCCTGGATCATCTTCACTCTCATTATTCTGAATTCTTTTTCTGGAAGGTTGCCTATCTCCACTTCATTTTGTTTTTTTTCAGTGGTTTTATCTTGTTCCTTCATTTCGTACATAGCCCTTTGCCTTTTCATCTTGTCTATCTGTGAATGTGGTTTTTGTTCCACAGGTTGCAGGATTGTAGTTCTTCTTGCTTCTGCTGTCTGCTGTCTGGTGGATGAGGCTATTTAAGTGGCTTGTGGAAGTTTCCTGATGGGAGCCACTGGTGGTGGTAGAGCTCAGTGTTGCTGTGGTGGGCAGAGCTCAGTAAAACTTTAATCTGCTTGACTGCTGATGAGTGGGGCTGGGTTTCCTCCCTGTTGGTTGTTTGGCCTGAGGTGACCCAACACTGGAGCCTACCCAGCTCTTTTGTGGGTCTAATGGTGGACTCTGGGAGAGTTCATGACAAGGAGTACTTCCCAGAACTTCTGCTGCCAGTGTCCTTGTCCTCACGGTGAGACACAGCTACCCCCGCCTCTGCAGGAGACCCTCCAACACTAGCAGGTAGGTCTGGTTCAGTCTCCTATGGGGTCACTGCTCCTTCCCCAGGGTCCTGATTCACACACTGCTTTGTTTGTGCACTCCAAGAGTGGACTGTCTGTTTTCCCCAGTCCTGTTGACGTCCTGAAATCAAATCCTGCTAACCTTCAAAGTCTGATTCTCTAGGAATTCCTCCTCCCATTGCTGGACCCCCAGGTTTTGTAGCCTGACATGGAGCTCAGAACCTTCATTCCAGTGGGTGGACTTCTGTGGTATAAGTGTTCTCCAGTTTGTGAGTCACCCACCCAGCAGTTATGGGATTTGATTTTACTGTGATTGCACCCCTCCTACCATCTCATTGTGGCTTCTCCTTTGTCTTTGGATGTGGGGTATCTTTTTTGGTGAGTTCCAGTGTCTTCCTGTCAATGATTGTTCAGCAGTTAGTTGTGATTTTGGGAGTGAGAGCATGTCCTTCTACTCTGCCATCTTATTTTTCTTCATAATACTCTTTGCCACCTGATATACCTTATGTGCATTTAAAAATTTTTTGGTTTTACTCCAGTAAGACTGCAAGCTCCATGAGAGCCAAAACCCTGTGGTTTTCTTTGTAACTGCCATGTTCCCAAAGCCTAGAAAGATGTCTGGAGTATAGTGCATGCTAAACAAATGTTTGTTAATAAATGAGTGTTTAATGAAAGAGCTACAGAGAGGAAGGCAAAAATATAATGGAATTTTACAACCTGGAATTCCTCTCAGGATGCAGTCCTTGGAAACACCTGCATCAGAAACATTTCAGGTGACAGAAATCCCTGGTGGTCCAGTGGTTAGGACTCTGTGCTTCCACTGCAGGGGTCACAGGTTCGATCCCTGGTCAGGGAACAAAGATCCTGAATGTTGCATGGCATGGCCAACAAAAAAAAAAAAAAGAAAAAAGAAAAGAAACATTTCAGGTGATTATTTAACATGCACATTTTGATCACCTCCCCAGATCAACTGATGTTGACTTTCTGATGGTGAGGCCGGGCAATTAAAAATTTTAACAATTTTCCCATATAATTTATACACACCCTGAATTTGAAGAACCACTGATTTGGAGTATAGAAAAGGTTGAGGAGAAGTAGTCATGTAAATGAAACTCTGAATAGTGTGTATGTGTGTGTGTGTGTGCAACCTCCAGGTGGGAAGGAGCTATTTCAAGAAGTATTTTTAGCAGGAGAGTGACATGATTAGGTCTATGTTTTTAAAAATATCACTCTGGCTCTAGCGAGGTAGTTTTGTTTATCTCACAAGTTCTCGTGTCTTATAGCTGAGGTCCCATATATACAGAGATCACATGCTTTGCAGTTAACTGGACCAGACACAGCCTCTTATTAGCTGTGTGACAGAGATAAAGTACATAAATCTCTTAGCCTTATTTTCCTCATGTGTAAAATGGGGATAATAATACTTTTCACATTGGGTTTTCTGAAGAATTGACTTTTAACTCATGTAAAATACCTGGTACATAACAGACCTGAGAATAATGTTGGTTTCTTGTGATCCTCATCCTCAAGGTGCTTTTGCTCTTTGGAAGAAAATCAGGGAAAATCAAGCACTGGCATCCCCAGGGCAAATGTTGACAAGTTGTGAAATCAGTCTCAGATATGAGACATCCTGCACAGTGTTGGGGAGACCGTGGGTAGGTACAGACCCCTAGAGGCAGCATCAGGAAAAGTAGAAGAAAGCGGTGTGACCAGTTCCTGCTGGAAAAGACATGAATAATTTATGCACAGACAGCCTGTCATCAGGGACTGGGACTGGAGTCCAACTATTCAACAAGATCTTTGTCAAAGACCAGCACTAATCACTTTAGGTCCAGTAATAAAGTTTTCCAAGTATTTCATTAGATTTCTCTCTTCCCTGGTGATTTTTGCTCTTGACTGCATAGGAATAAAAATGTCAGGAACATTTTGTACCTTGTTTTCCTCCCTTCCTTCCTTCCTTTCTTCTTTCCTGTTTCCTTTCTTCTTAACTTATATCTTAAACAATTAGCCTCTAAGAGTTGAACCTGTTTTATATTTTCCTATTACTAGAACTGAGTGATGGTTTGAGCAGAGATCCGTGTTCCCAAGCCAGCATCATGTTCCTCCCTACAACACACACCCTCCACTGTGTCCAATCATCTCTCATTAAGTCTCTTGTTATGTTCCACATTGCCTGAGTGTAACCTCTTTCTCTTTTGAGGCTGTCCTTAATGTTCACTGTAACCTACTTTCAGCTGGTTAGAATTAATGGGGAGGTACATAGGGTAAACTTTGTTTTGTTGAGACATTCTTTCATTCAATTAAATTTAAATAAGGAACACATATACTCACATAATGCTCATTATGTGAGCATTCATACTCACATAATCTTGAGTGACTACTATGTGCCTGGCAATATTGATAGTAAGTACACATCGGTGAATAAAACAATCAGAATCCCTGCAGTCATGGGGGAGATAAAAACACACATACAAGTACATGTATAATAACAATAAATGGTAATAATTCCCATAAAGGAAATAAACAGGACACATTAATAGAGAAAAACAAGGAGATAAAGAAGAAGCTTATTTAGCATGAGCCTGGAAGCATCTCTGAAGATATGAATTTGCAGGATAAGACAGGTCAGCCATGGAAAAAGCACAGGGACATGCACTCAGAAAAAGGGAATAGCATGAATGAAGGTCCTGAGACAGGAGAGAGCTTTATTTGTGTGAGGAATTGGAAGGAGATCAGTGTGGCTTGGCATCAAGCATAAAGGGAAAGAGTGACCCAAGATGAAGTTGTAAGGTAGTGAGGACCAGGGACTAGATCTGTGGGCTCTGGGTAAGAAGTATGAGTTCTATTTTGAGTGCACTGGGAAGACATTGAGAGTATTTGTGAAAAGGCATGAAATTATCTGATTTTTATTTTAGAAAGATTTACTCTGGCTTATCTGTGGAATGTAGATTGGAGGATCAAGGGAGAAATCAGGAAGCCCAGTATGGAGGCTGTCACTGTGATCAAGGGAGAGATGCCTGTGGCTTGAACCAGGATGGTTGCTAAAGCCAGAAAAAAGTGGGTGTACATCATGCTTATTTTGGAAGAAGAAGTGAAAGAATGGATCTGGGGTTGAGAGGAAGTAATCAAGGATGGCTTACAATTTCTAGTCACCTACTGAGAAAAGGAAAGGCTGGGAGAGAAGCAGTTTGGTGGTTAAATCAAGCTCAGTTTGAAAATGAGTTGTGGCGTCAACCAAGATTTAAAAAATCAGGGCCCTAGCAGGACAGGAATAAAGATGCAGATGTACAGAATGGACTTGAGGACACGGGGAGGGGGAAGAGTGAGCTGGGACGACAAAGTGAGAGAGTGGCATTGACACATATACACTACCAAATGTAAAATAGATAGCTAGTGGGCAGCAGCTGCATAGCACAGGGAGATCAGTTCGGTGTTTCGTGACCACCTAGAGGGGTGGGATAGGGAGGGTGGGAGGGAGATGAAAGAGGGAGGGGATATGGGGATACATATATATGTATAGCTGATTCACTTTGTTATACAGTAGAAACTACCACAACAAGCAATTATACTCCAATAAAGATGTTTAAAAAAATTCATAGAAATTCCTAGAAAATGTGGTGGTTTTAAAATATGGATGTTCTAGTATACATAGGATGGATAAACAACAAGGTCCTGCTGTATAGCACAGGTAATTATATTCAATATCCTGTGATAAACTATAATGGAAAAGAATATGAAAAAGAATATATGTATATGTATAACTGAGTCACTTTGCTGTACAGTGGAAATTAACACAACATTCTAAATCAACTATGCTTCAATAAAATTAAAAAAATATCAGGGCCTGAAATACTGTGGATCAAGTTTATTTCTCATTCCCGTAATGGTTCAGAGGTGGGTGGTCTGGGTTACGTAGACAGCTCCATTCCAGAAGGTCATTCAAGGATCCAGTTTACCTTTATCTTATTGATTTGTCATCCCCTTGAATATTATTTTTCTTTGAATGATTGACATTGGCTCACTAACACCAGGACCACATTCCATCATTCAGAAAAATGAGAAAAGACAGCATCTTCTTTTTAAGGAAGTGACACAGAACTTTTATATATTGCTTAGCTGCAAGAGAGGCTGTAACATACAGTCTCTAAACTGGCCACATTGATGAGGTGTCAATTCCACTACTAAAAAGAAAAGAAAACTAGATACCAGAAGATGACACATTTTTTTTCTACCACACAGATAGTATATGAGGTCAAGGGACTGGCTATAAAGGGCTTCTCAGTGCTGGTATTATTGGCAGTTTGGACCAATAATCCTTTGTTGTGGGAGGCTATGTATTGTAGGATTATGTATTAACCATCAGTGTTTAGAAGCATCGCCATCCTCTACCCTCTAGATGCCAGTGACATCCTCCCAGATGTAACAATCAAAAATGTCTTTCAGGGCTTCCCTGGTGGCGCAGTGGTTGAGAGTCTGCCTGCCGATGCAGGGGACACAGTTTTGTGCCCCGGTCCGGGAAGATCCCACATGCCGCGGAGCGGCTGGGCCCGTGAGCCATGGCCGCTGAGCCTGCGCGTCTGGGGCCTGTGCTCCGCAACGGGAGGGGCCACAAGGGTGAGAGGCCCGCGTACCGCAAAAAAAAAAAAAAAAAAAGTTAAGTAGCCAGTTTGATTGGACAGAGAGTATATGTGTGGAAGTAGAGAGAGAGGATGCTGACAAAATACAGTGAAGATTTAAATGGTATGAGTAATAATTACAACTAATATTTGTCAGGCACTTAAAATGTGCCAAGCCCTGTCCTTGGGGCTTTAAATTCATTACCTCGCTGAAAGCTTCTAACTAAACTTTGAGATTGATGTTATCCTTACCTGCCATTTTACAGATGGATGAAGTGAGGTTTAGATAAGTCATTTGTCTAAGGTCACATGTAGAGTAGTGATGAAGCTGAGACTCAAACCCAAATTTATCTAATATTAAAATCCCCATGTTGTTATTCATGGAACTTTATGGTCACCCGGCAAATGCCACTATTGACATCAAATGGGCTCTACTTCAGAGCCACAGTTGTAAGCCACTGGGAACATTTTTCTTCTCCCCTGATTTATGTTGGTCTGATATAAGTTGTCATTTGCTGCAGACTTTCAGAAGACTGTGAGGGAGGAGTTGGCCCTAGTTTCATCCCAGTATAGAAAGACTAAAGAAATGAAGAGTGAATAAGCTTACTGTCTGCTGAAAAGTTGTCTCTGTTACCCAAACTAAACTATAAGAAGTTAGGTCTTCACATTCAGGTGTAAGAGAATGGACTCATTCATCATTACACTTACACTGGAAGGGGGATCAAGGGGATCATTTTCTGAGGCTCTGGATAATATATCACTTGAGATGCCTTCCATGTTGGCTTTATTCAGGGTTACTGACTTAGGGTAACTATACATCCATATATATAAATTATATGGCCACTCTACTAAAGTTCAGGGTAACTAAGGAGTTTGGAACAGCTCCCCACACTGTCACTTTGGGTGAGGTTTCAGTCTTACAGAGAGTTGCAAGCGGGAGTGTAGACCACAGAACTCCAATTCTGCTCCTTCACAATCTGGCAGAATGAATAATGCCTAGGGATGCAGACCCTATCCATTCAGCCAAATGACTGATGGTGTCCTTGGCTGCTTCACAGACAATGATGTCAGGTGCTCTTCCTGGCATTTGAGGGGATGAACTCAGGGTGAGGTAAGAGGAGAGGCTATACTCATCCATGAGGTCACCAGCTTTGGGAATGGGAGGATATGGGCTGCGAACTTCAGTCTCAGGAGATCCCACTGAAATCTGTCATTGTGAGTCATGAGCAGGGAGACACAAATTATGCCCTGAGGTCAGAAGGCTCCTTAATGAGGCATCATGAAGCCCCCTTCCTCTACATACCTATGTTGGAAGAGTTATTTGTACTCCTTGAAGTTTTCTACTAAAAATTAAAAAGTGTATAAATATCATCTATCTTGGTTTACCACTTAACTTGGCATAGTTTAGTTATTGATGATTTTGAGGAGATTATTTTCTCACGAATTCATTCACATTTGTTGAGTACAAGACGTTGGGCCACTGGGCTCAGGGCTGAGATTGGAGAAAATAGAAACCAGAGTAAGGTAACGTTGTAATGTTGTTCTTTCTCACAAAGCTTATTCTCACCATCCAGTACAATACACCACTTCAGCAAATATTTTTAAACACACAGACAATACTCTATATTGTTTGTAGAAACATTCGTATACAATAAAAATACAAAAATATGCAGGAGAATGATGCAACAACTCTTGAATATCGGTTAACTTTAGGGAGGGTGGGAGGGAAGGAAAGGGATGGGCCTGGGCTTTTAGCTACATTGGGAAGCATTTTATTTCAGAGAGAGAGCGAGAGAGAAAGCAGGCTGAAACAAAAATGGCAACATTTCAACATCTAAATCTAAAAATCTTATCAGTGGTATTATTTTCTGTACTTTCTAAATGTTCCAAATGTTTTATAATTAAACATTAAAAAATAATCCTATGACTGCTGTTTAAGGAGGATGGATCTTTTTTTTTTTCCTTGTTCTCCCCTTCTGAACAGAAGACTTCCTTCTTTCTTTCTCTCTTGTTTTTAAACAATCCAGAAGAAAAATTTAATGATTAAATTTTAAACTCTTTCTCTCCCTGTGCTATACAGGAGGTCCTTGTTGGTTATCTATTTTAAATATAGCCGTGTGTACATTGTCAATGCCAAACTCCCACTCTATCCCTCTCCCCAACCCCTTCGTCCTGGCAGCCATAACTTTGTTCTTTAAGTGTGTGAGTGTTTCTGTTTTGTAAATAAGTTCATTTGTATCATTTTCTTTTAGATTCCACATATAAGTGATAGCATGTGATACTTGTCTTTCTCTGACTTACTTCACTTAGTATGATAATCTCTAGGTCCATCCATGTTGCGGCAAATGGCATCATTTCATTCTTTTCAATGGCCGAGTAACATTCCATTGTATATATGTACTACATCTTCTTTATCCATTCATCTGTCACTGGACATTTAGGTTGCTCCCATGTCCTGGCTACTGTAGACAGCACTGCAATGAACATCGGGGTGCATGTATCCTTTTGAACCACAGTTTTACCTAGGAGTGGAATTGCTGGATCATATGGTAACTCTATTCTTAGTTTTTTAAGGAACCACCATACTGTTCTCCATAGTGGCTGTACCAATTTACATTCCCACCAACAGTGGTGTGTTAATTTCTGCTTTATAACAAAGTGAATCAGCTATACATATACATATATCCCCATATCTCCTCCCTCTTATGTCTCCCTCCCTCCCACCCTCCCTATTCCACCCCGCTAGGTGGTCACAAAGCACCGAGCTGATCTCCCTGTGCTATGCGGCTGCTTCCCACTAGCTATCTATTTTACATTTGGTAGTATATTTAAGTCCATGCCACTCTCTCACTTTGCCCCAGCTTACCTTTCCCCTTCCTCGTGCCCTCAAGTCCATTCTCTGTGTCTGCATCTTTATTCCTGTCCTGCCCCTAGGTTCTTTAGAACCATTTTTTTTTTTTAGATTCCATATATATCTGTGTTAGCATATGGTATTTGTTTTTCTCTTTCTGACTTACTTCACTCTGTATGACAGTCTCTAGGTCCATCCACCTCACTACAAATAACTCAATTTCGTTTCTTTTTATGGCTGAGTAATATTCCATTGTATATATGTGCCACATCTTCTTTATCCACTCATCTGTTGATGGACACTTAGTTTGTTTCCATGTCCTGGCTATTGTAAATAGAGCTGCAATGAACATTGTGGTACATGACTCTTTTTGAATTATGGTTTTCTCAGGGTAGTTGCCTATTAGTGGGATTGCTGGGTTGTATGGTAATTCTATTTTTAGTTTTTTAAGGAATCTCCATAGTGGCTGTATCAATTTACATTCCCACCAACAGTGCAAGAGGGTTCCCTTTTCTCCACACACTCTCCAGCATTTATTGTTTCTAGACTTTTTGATGATGGCCGTTCTGGCTGGTGTGAGATGATACCTCATTGTCATTTTGATTTGCATTTCTCTAATGATTAATGATGTTGAGCATTCTTTCATGTGTTTGTTGGCAATCTGTATGTCTTCTTTGGAGAAATGTCTATTTAGGTCTTCTGCCCATTTTTGGATTGGGTTTTTTGCTTTTTTTGATATTGAACTGCATGAGCTTCTTGTAAATTTTGGAGATTAATCCTTTGTCAGTTGCTTCATTTGTAAATATTTTCTCCCATTCTGAAGGTTGTCTTTTCATCTTATTTATGGTTTCCTTTGCTGTGCAAAAGCTTTTAAGTTACATTAGGTCCCATTTGTTTGTTTTTATTTCCATTACTCTAGATGGTTCAAAAAAGATTTTGCTGTGATTTATGTCAAAGCGTGTTCTGCCTATACTTTCCTCTAAGAGTTTTATACTATCTGATCTTACATTTAGGTCTTTAATCTATTTTGAGCTTATTTTTGTGTATGGTGTTTAAGAATGTTCTAATTTCATCCTTTTACATGTAGCTGTCTATAGAAAAATATTTCTTTTCTCCATTGTATAGTCTTGCCTCCTTTGTCATAGATTAATTGACGATAGGTATATGGGTTTATTTCTGGGCTTTCTATCCTGTTCCATTGATCTATATTTCTGTTTT
Source organism: Delphinapterus leucas (assembly GCF_059928025.1). Classification (NCBI taxonomy): domain Eukaryota; kingdom Metazoa; phylum Chordata; class Mammalia; order Artiodactyla; family Monodontidae; genus Delphinapterus; species Delphinapterus leucas. Next base: position 37,467,697 of record NC_143147.1, read on the forward strand.
GTGCCAGTACCATACTGTCTTGATGACTGCAGCTTTGTAGTATAGTCTGAAGTCAGGGAGCCTGATTCCTTCAGCTCCATTTATCTTTCTCAGGATTGCTTTAGCTATTTTGGGTCTTTTGTTTCTCCATACAAATTTTAAGATTTTTCGTTTTAGTTCTGTAAAAAAAAATCATTGGTAATTTGATAGGGATTGCTTTGAATCTGTAGATCACCTTGGGTAGTACAGTCATTTTGACAATACTGGTTCTTCCAAGCCAAGAACATGGTATATCTTTCCATCTGTTTGTGTCATCTTCCATTTCTTTCATCAGCATCTTACTGTTTTCAGTGTACAGGTCTTTTGCCTAAGGAAGGTGGGTCTTTAAAAATGGATGGCCTTTTTGCAATAATAAAGACTGAACAGCAAGGAGGTGATGAGAGGAGAGATGGAGAAAGAGGGGACAGTGAGAGGGGATGAGGCTGGGGCCAGCTGGTCTATGAAAAATCTTCAAGTATGGTTTGACTATTTCATGTAAAGTGCTCTCCATATGTAATTTGAAGTTGTGTGTGTTGTTTTAATATAAACATCTCTGTCTACTTACACACATGTGCCTGGTGAGAGCTGTTGTTTTTTTTAAACCAAGGAAGGTTCCAGGTTCTTATCTGGGTGACTTTGGTATAGAAATAAATAACATGGCAAGAGCAGGATTAATGTCCACATGGTTGTTGCTTGGTGAAAGCAGGATTTGAGAACCAGGTTGATTTTTGAAGAATCTACCTCTTGAGAAATGCACAGAAAATTGGAGGTGGACTTTGGAATTCTACAGGGAAGGCATAAGAGGGAATGGAGTTGTGGCGATCTTCTCTAAAGCTTAAGGGCAGGAAGACCTCAGAGGACTCTAGGTGATAGTTCTCACACTGGTGAGGGAGAAATTAGTAAGCCCTTCAACCATAGTCATCATGAGTAAGACTCTAAGAAAAGATGGGGGAAATTGGAAAAGTGTGGTGGGAGAGGAAATGTGAGGGAGACGGAAAGAAGGAATACAAATAGAAGAAAATGAATGTAAGAGAAACTTGCAGTGAGGCACAGGGTGTTACCAGGGTCTCACTGAGTGATACCTGGGCAAGAAACAGGCCACCCAGTCAATTCTCATTGGCTAAGAACAGCCTCGGGTCCTGGTGGAACACGTGGATCAATAGAAGATGCTCAGCGTTTGTGAACATTGGTGAGTTCTGAGGGAAAAGACACTGGAGCGAGTCTGCTCAGCTCATTCAGAGGTCTTTTCTAAAAATTAATTAATTAATTTTTGGCTGCGTTGGGTCTTCATTGCTGTGCATGGGCTTTTCTTTAATAGCGGCGAGCAGGGGCTACTCTTCACTGTGGCTTCTCTTGCTGTGGAGCATGTGCTCTAGGCATGCAGGCTTCAGTAGTTGTGACACATGGGCTTCAGTAGTTGTGGCTTGTGGGCTCTAGAGCCCAGACTCAGTAGTTGTGGCACACAGGCTTAGTTGCTCTGCAGCATGTGGGATCTTCCCAGACCAGGGCTCAAACTCGTGTCCCCTGCATTTGCAGGCGGATTCTTAACCACTGTACCACCAGGGAAGTCCAATCCAGATGTGTTGCTTTATCCTGCCTTTCAAACTATGGGCCACCAGGACTCTCACAAGGAGTCCTGCTTGCAAACACAGTGGCTATTTCCACCAAGTTGCTGACTTTTGACCACAAAATGGACTGAGGTCCGTTGTCCCATTAACAACATAGGCAGAAGGTAGTAACCTAGAAAAGGCAAAGGCAGGGGAGTAATATTTTGCCATCGGCTGCAGCCACTGACTGAAATTTAATCTTTTTTTTTTTAGGTCTGGTATTAGCTAGGGTCATGTAGCAGCTTATTTCCTGGACAAGCAAGGAGTTGATGCAGTAGTAGATGGGGTGAGGGGTGAAATGGTGAGGCAGAGTGGGTGGACAGGGAGGAGGCAGGGCCCCAGAAGACAGCAAGGGAGGAGAAGCAAAACAGGTTTCTTGGAAATGAAACTGCCTCTAATAAAGAACAGCCTGATGTGATAAGGGCAAAGTAATCAAAAACAGACAGCTCACATTTCCCTGGAAGTGGAGAGCCAAACAGCAACTGGATTTTGACTGTTTCCAGATCATTAATTCGACCCAAGTCCTTCCCTGGGCCTTGGGTGGGGAATGCGGTGGGGCAATCTTTCTTCAAAAGCTCCCCACTAGCTCTATGGCAGAGTGCAAACCTTGGGAACAGTGAGCCCTCCTTCTTCCACCTCCCAACCAATATGGTCCTATCAGCACTACAAACAGAGGGATGGAAAGTCCTCTTGCTCAGTCCCCTCCTCCTTCCAAATCCCCCTCACCTGATCCCTATCACCCAGATGCTTCACTAAATCATCCAGCTCAGAAAGGACTGCCCACACCCGTGTCATTCACTCCCTCGCTGAGCGGAGGGCCTGTCTAAGAGGCAGAAGGTAAGTGGAATCCAATTCACACAGCTCGCAAGGAGAGGACTTCATTTGATAGCCTTTGTTCAAAGGAGTCAGTGGTGAGATTTGATATTGGATCAAACAGCTTCCCCCATCACTCCCTCCTAACCCTTTGTTTTGGCTGATTTCCTCCTAAGCAGGATCCCGAGAGCCTTCTTGAACTTGTACCAAAACACAGTCTTTCTTGCACCATTCAAAGACTGCAGTTTCTGAAACCTTGGCAGGAGCAGTCTGCTTCTTTGGCAGCTGGACAAGGGAAGGGGCAGGTCTCTAAGAAGAAAGTGGGACCTTGATTCTAAGCTGATAGCTCAGTGGACCTGGAGGAATAGGCCCAATATTACCCCAGAGTCTTCATTTAGTACTGAAAGCAGCACAGGGGCAATTCCAAAGCAGAGATAACTATGCAACGGCAAGGATGAACATCTGACATTTCAACTAAAGCCTAGTTGGGGTGATGAATAAGAAAGGGCAGTTATGTAACTTTCCCATGTGTTAGCTGGAGATGAGTCTGGGCACTGGTCCCTCCGTGAGCTTCCCTCTCTTGATCCAAATGGGCTCTGGGTTTCCGAGTCCTGGATGCAACTTGGTGGAACACACTCTCTCCTTTTCTTGTAATTGTTGTAAAGCCCAGCAAAACAACAATGATTGAATTCAGATTGTGTGTGTGGCCCTAAGAGGAGCTGAGTGCTGTGATGGCTGCTGTAAGAACTGAAGACATGACTTGTGGCCTAACAGGAGAGGAAGGACACATTGCCTGGTTTACAAAGGGTCTAGCTCAGACTTACAAGATGTAGAGATGACTGCAAATTAATAGTGAAAGCATGGTACAAAGTAATCTGTTTACCTGACACTTAAGAGATTTTATACAAGATTCAATATCCATTAAAATTTAATTTCTCTAGGTCAGGGATTTTTCTCTGTTTTATTTCCTGTTGCATCACCAATGCCTGGAATACTGCCTAAGTATACTGCACATACTAGATACTCAATGAAATTCTGTTGAATGAATACATCTACTCCAGGACCAAACCTTTTATATTAAGTACCTATTAGAAATCTTCCCTTAATTCCTTATAATTTTTATTGGTACCCTAAAAATAAGAGACAAAACTTAAATTTTGCTTGGTGACTCAGGGCTGATTCCAACCTAATTACACCATTATAAGAAGAGGGTAGATTTCATCAGGTGCATATGCCTGTTTGTTGCTGTTTGCCCCTCTGCTAAATGGCCTCTGACTATTTTGAATTCTACTGTTGTATTTGTATTGTTTTCCTTTATTCTCCTACATGGGTAAATTGTGGTTTTAATATTCTATTTTTGTTCTTTGGGCATCTATGTATAACCTCCTGAGTTCTGATTTGCTGCTTTGAAACTGTGACTGAAATGCCCACTCTAGTGGGAGAAAGTGCAGGCCTTGAAGATCTGGGTTTGGTTTCACCTCTTAACTTTGTATGTATAACTGACAAGGTGATTAACCCCTGTGGGGTTCAGTGTCCTCACCTTTAAAATAGGCATAAAAATATCTTATTGGGAGAACTCAACAAAATAATAAATATTAGTCAAATGCCTGCGTGCTTAGAGCCCGTGCTCCACAACAAGAGAAGCCACCGCAATGAGAAGCCCACGCGCTGCAACGAGGAGTGGCTCCCCGCTCGTAGCAACTACAGAAAGCCCGCGTGCAGCAACGAAGACCTAACGCAGCCAAAAATAAATAAATAAATAAATTTATGGGAAAAAATGGCGAATTTTATTTATATACATTTAACCACAATTTTAAAAATTAATAATGTATTATACTCAAACCATTGAATCATACACTTTATTTATTTATTTATTTTAACATCTTTATTAGAGTATAATTGCTTTACAATGGTGTGTCAGTTTCTGCTTTATAACAAAGTGCATCAGTTATACATATACATATGTCCCCATATCTCTTCCCTCTTGCATCTCCCTCCCTCCCACCCTCCCTATCCCACCCCTCTAGGTGGTCACAACGCACTGAGCTGATCTTCCTGTGCTATGCGGCTGCTTCCCACTAGCCATCTACCTTACGTTTGGTAGTGTATATATGAATCATACACTTTAAATGGGTGAATTGCATGGTATGTGAACTAGATCTCAGTAAAGCTGTTAAAGGCACTATTCTTGCTTTACAGGAGTTCATGCCCAATGAGAAGATCATTCTATGAACAAACGATTGTAAAGGACAAACGTATCAACACTGAATGGTTAAGAAGACATTTAGAGAGTCACTTTGCTTCAATTGAATCACTGCTTTTCTGTTTCAATGATGTAATAATTTTTTAATAATCATTATTTTATTAGGCATTGCAGTCTAAAAAAATAAGTGACATTTCTTCATATGTGTTTACTACTCTCACTTGAACTGAGTTGTCATGGATGTCACAGTATCCATTCACTCTCAACCTGAATGTAGTACTGACAGACACAACTTAGGGAGTTTTGCGTTTGGGATGCCTATGTTACCTTCTCCCCTAACTTCCAAAAGATGTCTGAATTCCCTCATCACCTTTTCTACTTGCGCAACTATAAACCTTCATTTAAAGAGTGCTCTGTGGGGTCATTTGGACTTCACTTAGTACCAATGCAATTATCACTGCAAAAGTGGTCCTGAAATTTTATGGGAGAACTTACTCATAAATTGGTTGTCTAGAACATGCGAATTACACTTGGATTAATTTTCAATGGTGGGTCATTTATACGGGTTAAAATTGTTAAATTTAGGCACAATTTTAAAATTCACATGGAACTCTAAGACCTCGGAGTACATTTTTTCTGGCACTCAGGTATCAGCTTTTGTTAATCTATTGATATGTTGCAATGCTATGTATTGTTGATGTTCCTATGCTCTCGCTTTCTGTTTTCCCTCTCTTTCTAAACTTCCTGTGCATGGGCTTCTACATCATCATGCTACCCTTTAAGTCAAACATCTATCTCTATTTCTATCTACATTTACATCCATCCCTATATCTATGTTTAAGGTAAGAAATTCTGTTAAGATAAATACAAACTGAGCAACTATGACCCAAAATGGATACATTCCTTAAAGTTCATGCTTAGAGTTTGGAAACACAGATTCCGAAATCTAGCATTGTGGTCCATATAGAATATATGACTGCCAAACTCAAATCAGAACTCTGATTCTTTTTTAGGCTCACCTTTATTTTCTGTAAATATGAGAGGACTGCACCAAGTAATTGCTGATGCTCTGATTAGGTCAAATATTCTTAGACTGAGTTTCTCATCTGATTTAATTAAGCTTTTCCATGCACTATGGAAGTGTCCCCACTGGACAACAACATCCACAAGGGTTGGATTTTATCTGTTTTCTTTACATTTATTTCTTAGCACAGAGCCTTGCCCAATAAATAAGGATAGAACGGCCATTTATTGAATTTCATTAATATACCCTCAGATATCATATTTGTTTTGCTTCAGTTCACCAACCAGACAGATTTGATCATGCTATTCTTCCAATTCACAGTCTCTGAATGGACTCGCATTGCCTTCTTAGAATGAAATCTAAACCCCTTTCTATGGCATTTAAGGACATCTACAATCTGGTTCCACCTACATGATGATGTAGAAAATCATGCACAGGTAAGACATTAGCCAGGAAGCTTAGGAAGAGAGGAAAAACAGAAAGTATTAGTCCCATTTCCTGACACTCTGTCCCTGTACAACAGCTACATTAAACTACTTATTGCTATTTCATTGCTCCACCCATCAATTTTGAAAGTTCTGGCTACAAATTAGTGATTTGCATCTCCAACAAGTATGGAGAGCTGAGATTTTCCCATATATTTTAAGTAAGTGATCTTCTTTGCTTTAATTGTGAATGTTATGGACTTTTCCCTCTTTCCCTTTTTAATGTAGGGATTTTAATAATTTGGGGCTTGTTTGATCCTTGATAATGTGACTATTATTAATTTTTATGCAAAATTCTTTTCATAATCTTATCCCTCCATTTATTCTTTGAACCATTGTCTCATCATTGTTTTTTAGTCTTAAATATTTTAGTTTGTGTAATCTAAATATTTTCTGGAAATATGCAAAAAGTTTACCTTCCCTAAGCAACCAAAATATATACTATTGGTTGTGTTTGTTATATGTTAATTATTAATCTTTTCTTCAATATGTCTGTGCAACTTTTATTAGTCTACTAAACTTATACCTTGTGGCATTTATATGCACTTAACATAATTAGCCCTTGAAATAATTAAAAGTTGTACAATTTAGCATTTCCAATCTCTCTTTCTTGTTCTTGTTTTTCACTTGATCTATTGCTAAACTTAGTTCTTTTAGCTCATAGTGGAATGTTTGAAAGTTCATCTTTTTAGGTCCACTTGGAATGTTCTCTTTATCCTACACTTTGCAGGTTAAAAAAAATTAGTTGCTGAATTTTTAAATTCCTTAAAAATGCTTATTGGACTTTTAGGGAAAGCTAAAAAGATGTAGAGATTTCTAGGCCACTGAAAGTTTTTATTTTTCTTATTGTAAAAGTAATTTTTATACTTCCACTAAACTAAATAATTTATAACATTAATAATTTCAATTTCATTTATGTCATTTTAAAAGTACTTACTTTATGCCAAGTGGAGAGTTAGACCTTGAGTAAGAGAGGTACATAGCCATGCTCCTTCCCTTCAAGGAACTCTCCATTTAGCTAGGGAAGCAGACAAGGGACAGACCCTGAATTCATCAGGGCTCTCGAGAGAAACAGAACCAACAGGATGTGTATATATAAAATATATACATAAATATATATGTATAATATCTATATATGTCTGTGTGTATATACATCTGCATACATATGTGTGTGTGTGTATATATATATATATATATATATATATATATATATAGCGAGAGAGAGAGAGAGAGAGAAAGGGAGAAAGAGACATAGAGAGAGACTGAGTTTGAGAAATTGGCTCATGTAATTGTGAAAGCTTGGCAATCAAAAGTCTGCTGGGTGGGCAGTCAGGCTGGAGACCCAAGGAAGAATTGCAGTCCAAGTCCTAAGGCAGACTGATGATAGAAACCCTTCTGGCTCTGGGGAAGCCAGTTTTTGTTCTATTAAGGCCTTTAGCTAACTGGATGTGGCCCTCCTGTCCAATCATAATCCATCCATTATGGAGGGTAATCTGCTTTACTCAAAGTCCACTGATTTAAATGTTGATCTCAACCAAAAGAATCTTCACAGTAACATCCAGAATAATGTTTGACCAAATAACTGGGCGCCATGGCCCAGCCATTTTGAAACATAAAACTAACCATCACAAATAGTGACACTGCAAAGAGTTTAGCACCATGGCAGTTTCATAAACAATAAGCCACATGAGCATGTGGCAGTGAGGAATGGGGACACCTAACATTTCTAAAGTGGAGAATTCTATCATGACTTCATAAAAGGAAGTTACTTTTCTGGAATTTTAAGAATAGGTGTTAATAAGACCAGTAATAAGAGGCTATTTTACCTAGATCATCCTCATAGTCGTGTGGCTTCAAGAATTTCACTTTTAAATGCTTTAAATGACTGTATTTCCTTTCTAAGTATCCCACTTTTGAGGGCTACAGTGCCGTGGATTTTTCTCAGTGTCACAGTACTGAGTGTGAGCAAACCTCCTATTGTCTGAAGGATTGGTTATCAGGTATAGTGTGCCATTGTCACAAAGCTGTTTGCTTTTAACAATTCTTTTTTATTTTTATTCTTTCTAACAGAATTTTACCCAATATTTTCTAAAGTTCTGTGGCACACTGGGCCTGAAAGACACTCTGGGGAACAAAAGGTCAAATATATTTGCAAACAGCTGCATGTGATTCCTTTCTTAGAAGTTAACAGGGCACATGTATATTTATTAGAATGGTGATAAAGTGAGGTTAAAAATATCCTACCAGTAGACATTTGATTCCCTTTATTAAAAAAAGTATTATATTTGTTTAGTAAAATACCTTTCTAAGCTGCTAGGAGAAGGTGAAGTCCCAAGGACTTGGATTAGGAAGATAGGAAGTTACAAGGGAGACGACTAAATCACTGTGCCTTAGAAATGCACAGAGACTTGGGGGATGGAAGGAGAGTAGAGAAGAGAAGAGAGGGAGCAGGAAAAAGGAGAAACCAGAGTAACTAACAGTAGATTTTGTTGTTTGCCTTTTTTGCCATATAACTCCCATTTATTATAGTTTGTTTCACAAGCAAAGGAATTGTGTGAGACGAATGTGACTGATTTCTTCATTTGGGTCAACACCCGTCTGGAGTTAGAGGAATAGCTGTAAGACACAGCAGAGAACCAAAATTCAGGGAACATGGGATGACATCAGAGACAGAGGCAATCATGGGCTTGTTAGCACTGGAGTATTTCATAGAAATGCAGGAGGTAATGGATTCTCCCTCCAGGCAAAGACAAGGGATTCATAACCATCTTTCAGTCTTAAAGTACAGAAAAGCCCAGTTGGCACGTGGATTGTGTGTATGTGTGTGTTTTCCCATGTAGCTGCTGATAGCGCACTAAAATGTTAACAATTGTCCTTTCTGGGTGATTGACTCTTAAGCAGCTTTTACTTTCTTCTTTATACTTTCTATATTTGAATCTTCTCCACTAAGCATATATTATTTTTATAATCAGATTAATTTAAAGATTCATTTTCATTTCTAAAAAGCATTCTCAAATATTGCTTCACTCAGGCAGGCTTTTGGTAGACATTTGGCAACAGTGTGCTCCCCAAGATTGCCTATCCCAAGATTGTAAACCCCAGGAAGAGCTTGGAATGTAGCTAATTAAGGTTTCCCATTACAAATCCACATGTCTTTATAGATTGTCTAGCTGGGATAGGGTGGGTAGTCCTTTACGGAAATAAGTCTGAGAGCACAGGTAGCTGACAGAAGGTCATCCCACCTCTGCTATGAAGTGGCCTAAGGGAGTGTTGTTTGAAGTCTTACAGTGATCAATATATTGCTTTAAGATTAAACCATTCTTTAGTTTATTATCGGTCTTCTCTTGTTTGGGAGAACCAGGAAGATGGTTCAACTAACTAATTTTAAGATTATTATCCTTTCTTGAAAACGTATTTGTACTGTTTCAGTTCTATTTTCGGCCACCTTGATCCCTGGGAAAATGAGCTTTTTCTATCTGGTCCCCAAGTCCCTATTTCAGCTTTAGGTCATGACCTTGGGGACACAAATGTGACATTCATGCGGTAGGTTAGTCTTGAACCACCCTAAGCTCTGGTACATCACACCGAGTCCTAGCACTTTTCCTTGGTTTTGCTTCTGCCAAGGTGATTTGTTTCCTCCTGTCTAGTCCTCAAGAGTCAGTGCAGCAAGGGGGTTACAAGCATGCGATTGGGAGCCAAATGGTTGACTTCTAACCTTGGCTTGGTCATTTAATGACAGCATGATCTCATGTATGCTACTTGACCTCTCTAAGTCTCAAGTGACTCATCTGTAATGTGAAAATAAAAATAGCTCCTTCTTCAGAAGTTTTTGTGAGGATTAATTAGATGATGGATGAAAAATCCTTAGTAGGCTCTAGTACATCCGTGAGTGCTCAAACAAACATAAGACATTATTTCTTAAAAATATTATCTCACTTTGTACTTTCCTTCAACCTTTCATGATGTTCTTGTAAGGCTGATATCAGAGCCTACTGAATCTCCAGCTGTTGCCACATCTTCACCTCTTTTTGACAGGATGTAGTAAAAAGAGTGAGGACTTTGAAGTTAGGGAGACCTGGTTTAGAACTGTGGGTACACGACTTACTGTATGATTCCTGGCCACTTGTGTCCCTTAATGTTCCAAAGCCTCAGTTTTCTCACTTCTTATAAAGTAGAGATGATAAAACCAACTTAAAGAGCTTGTTGTGAAGATGAGTAGGTGTCCTCATTGCTTCAATACTAATTATCTGGGTGCTCTGCCCATAGTAGTGGATCAATGAAAGTATCACACTTTTCCCTTGTATCTGAGCTTCTTTAAGATTTCACTCCCCAGGTCATCCAACACCCCCATCTGGGATAATACTACCCTCTTCTCACCCCTCCCTCACCAGAAAAGCCATATCTTTAAGTCTCATTCAAGGATAGATTAGTAGGGTTGTTAAAATCTGGATTTGATTCCTACTTTTCCCATATTTATGCTGGGTAAGTTTGGGCACAGTTTCTGACATTCTATTTTTCCTCCTCTTTAAGACAGAGATAATGATAACTACTTCAAAAGGTTGTTCTGGGGATCAAATTAAATTTACTTACTGAGTATATTTTGAGGACCTGCTCTGTGCCTGCCATTGTGCTAGGTACTGGGATTGAATAAAGAGCCAGCCAGATAGTGTGTTTGTACGGTGCTGAGCACAGTGTATGGTATCCAGAGAGCTTCAACACGTAATGTCTGCCATCATCAGCATCACCATCATCGTCATCGTCATATCTGTGTGATGCTACATAAACACAGAATCTTTCAATCACATTTTATATCCTCTAGTCTCAATCAAAATAAAGAAACCATCCTATCTTCTAAGGAAGTCTGGGGAGCTCTGTCTTTCCATAGAGGTACCCATGATCCATGATACAGCAAAAACCACAAGTAAGGTAAAAAGTTATTTAAGTCATTCTCACATACAGCTGAGGTTGCAAATCATTGGTGTAAAGTGTACTGTCCTGTAGTTAGTACCTGGTTAAAGTGAAAGAGTAGTCTGTATAATCCTAAAGGATAGATAATGTTTTAAAAATTAAGTGATTGAACAGTAGAATAGATAAATTATGGTATGTTCATAAATGGAATACTACACAGCACTTTTTTTTTTGGCCATATGGCTTGTGGGATCCAAGTTCCCTGACCAGGGATTGAACCTGAGCCCCGTGAAGTGGGAGCACTGAGTCCTAACCACTGGACTGCCAGGGAATTCCTGGAATACTACACAACACTGAAAAATAATGGGCTACATCTTGTTAAATGTAACAACGTGGAAATCTCACAAACATTATGAGCAAAAGGGGCCAGATTGAAAAGAATACAATACTGTATGGTTCCATTTATGTGATGAGCAAGACAGACAAAACTTATGCATAGTGGTAGAAGTCAGAATAGTGGTCGCCGCTGGGGGAAAGTTATTGACTGGGAAGGCCATAAAGGAAACTTCTAGGTAATGAAAATGTCCTCTATTTTGATCTAGGTGATGATAAATGATCTCTCTTTCTCTCTCTCTCTCTTGCTCTAGCTCTGGCTCTCAGCAGCTTGATACATTTTACATATGTTAAAATGCATCAAGCTGTTTACTGAAGATGTGTGTTCATTATTAAATGTAATGTTACATTTAATGTTAATTATAATATGTAACAATAAACGTTAATTAATATTACATCACTATAAAGTAAATCTATGTATACATCTCTCTATCTCTCTTTGTCTATCTCTATTCCCATTAAAATTAGTTATACATTTAAAGTTAACTTATATATATAAGTATAAATTTGTAAATTTTATATGAATATGTAAATTTAAATTATATAAAAATAAATTACATATATAAATTTTTTTCTCCTGCCTATTTACTTTGCAGTTCATGTGTAGTTGAGGCCGGTATGAGTTGTGTTTTCCAAGTGTAGTCTCGGCTCCTCTCTTCCTTCCTCAAGCTTCTTGGCAGTATTTTTTGGGGAAGAGGCTGATCAGTGGGTGGTGGGGGAAAGTCATAGGGCAAATACAAAAGTAGCCTTGGACTTAAAATGTACTGTCAATTATTATTAAAGTGAATCATCTGTATGTGGGTAAATGCTCATTATATGAGGCTGTTAGGATTTTTTCCCTGGGCGTTGGCAATGGAGTGCTGGGGTGCCTCACCTTGGCCGAGGATTAAATAGGATAATGGTAATTACAAGCAGGTCTCTAGTCCTCCAAGTTATCATTATGGGTGGATGATAATGGCTTTGGAAGTGTTGGGGATGTGATGGAGGCAAGAAGAGAAGGTGGAATTTCAGGCCTTGAGCACTTCCCGGCTTACAAAGTTTAGCTGCTGCCGTCTTTTTCTTTAAATTTGATTGATGCCTGAAAGGGTAAGGGGCAGGTTTCCTGGCTCCTTCTGACTTGGCTTTGGGGAGGGGCCATGATGGTGCCTGTGCAGAGTGCAGCTTGTTTGAAAGAGGAAAACGTTGATGGTCCAAACACTATGTTATAAGTGGCCATGTGTTGGGAGAGTTCCTTCCCCAGATGGGCCCACAGCCATGGGGGTGGCGGGAGGTGGTGGGTGTGAAGCGGTGGTAAGATCTACAAGGGAGAGGAAGGAAGCAACGCAGAGAAGGCGCAGGAGCAAATGCAAAGCAAATCTCTCTCTCCTTTTTTTTTTTTTTTTCAGTAAAAGAGCGAGAGAGGAAGAGAGAGAGAGAGAGATTGGGCTACACAAAAGAAACTAGGAAACGAATGGAGCTGGGAAGGTGGGAAAGAGAGAAACCAACCGCTAAAGAACAGTGACTTGACAACCTCCAAATCATAATTAGGAGCAACTTCCTGGCCTCACATTTTCCACATAAACACTCGGGCGCTGGGCAGAGTTAATGGGCCCTGACTCCTGCCCGCGAGCAGCTCTGGCCAAGCCCAGCCGCGATTGACGTCACCGCCGCAGCGTCTCAGAGGAATGTGCCCGCTCCCCGCGCTTCTGGGTCTGACCCTAACCTTTCCCAGATGTGCAACTGTTCTTCCTTCCAAACAGGGAGTTTCAACACTGGGCATTGTGTGCTCTCTGAGTCCCGTCCTGTGGCCAAAACAAAAGTCCCAGTTCCTGCGTTTCAGAACAGGATTGTGCGCCCGCCGGCCTTTCGCGCTCTGGGCTGCTGAGCGATCCCGCTGGAGGCGGGTACCACGGGGCTTGGGTCCCTACTGGGCTCCTTATCTCGCGCCACAAGCTGCTAGCTAGCACAGGTGGGCCGCCTCTCTTTGGCTGCGGAGCGGTGGGAGTCCCCGGCAAGCAAGGTCCTTGAGGATCGGCCTCCAGCCGGCTCCTCCCCTCGTGCTGCCTGAACTCCCTGCCTTTCCTGGCCTCAGGCACGCAATTTGCAGTTGAACTAACACTTCTTGGTGACCCGTGGCCCTCCTTGCCCACTCTGTTCAGGCTGCTAGAATGTCCTCTACCCCTTTCCCTTTCTGACTTGGTGGACACAGAGTCCTCATTTAGTTATAAAGGCAGTGCAAGCTTCCCCTACTCCGGGAAGCCTTTTCCAACCCCCTTCTCTGTTGCCTCCCGGTTTGAATTGGCTGCTCTCTCCGTAGCCCTGCTGCCCTGCTTTACACAGACTGCAAACCTTATGCTTCATTACACTGGGGATTACTTTTCTCTCTATGCTTTATGTTTGAGTTGGTTGTTCATGTGTCTATTTCTCCAACTAGATTGTAAGCCCTTGAAGAACAAGGACCATATCTTGCCCATTTTGAACCTCCGATTTAGTAGGATATGTAATAGGTATTCATAAATGTTTGTTGAATGAATTAATGAGTATGTCCAAGGACATGAGAAAAATGGTGATATAACAGAAGTCAGGTATCTTGATGATTTTGGAAGAGTTAGCATTGATAAAATAGCAAGGCCTTGTTACCACTGAGGAAGATGAGCATAGGAAAATAAACATACATATTACACAACAGGAACAATTGCTGTTGCTATTAGAGGTCCTTAACCATGTCCCTTCCTAAGTGCTTCACTGATATTATCTCATTTTCTTCTTACAATATCCCTTTCCAAGTGGCATGGGGATTCTATAATCATTGTTTGTGGTATTTCAAGTTTCTAGACAACATAATTCTGTAGCCTGCAGTGGAGGCATATTCCAAGACCTTTCAGCCCTTTGGAAAGCCCTAAATCCCTTTGCTGCAGAGCAAGTGTACTATATGTTACAAAGCAGCTGAACAAAGAATCTTGGCTTCAAAATTCCCTCTGTGCTTATTGTGTGAAAAACAAATTTCCCCTCCCTTCTGCACTCAGAGTTACCAACCCTCCTTTCCCCAAACCTAAAACCCCTGATAGAGAATGAATATAGATGAAGAGGTAACAGAGGCCACCTACTAATCTGGGCATAATTAGTTGCCTTTCCCCTGAAAGATAAGAATGGATACTTAAGATAGGGCTACGTATATCTTGGGAAAACTACGCTCCCCTCTGGACTTTCATTTGTCGTAGCAAAATTCCCAAGTAGGAGTTCCCAATGGGAATAACAACTTGCTTTCCCACCACCTGCCTTGGGCCCATCCACCCATTGTATATCCTCCCCGTCTCCTCAGGGAATCTGACACCAAATGTGCAGAGATCCAAGAAAGCACAGGAGAGATGCTGTCACAGTGCTGTCACTTTGACAGCCAGAAGTCAGCTCTTTCCGGAGGTATACAATCATAAGGGTGATTTCAGGACTTAACAGCAGCTGGGAGGCTGAGTTGCACAGGGTATCTGCTTGTTATCATTTCAATAAGTGGAATTAGGAGAAAAGTCCCCTTATCTGACTGTTCTCTGGAGGGAAAACCAGAAGTGGTGATGTCTTTGATCTAGAAATCTTTCTGGCTTCCCACTGGAAAAGGAAATTTCCACAGGGAATTTTCAACTTGCTGCCTCTCTTGGGGTACGTAGACATGTAATTTTAACAGAATTAAGGACTAATGGATTAGGCCCTTCAGAGTTGCTCAGGATTCCTGGTTATGTAAAATAATTTATACATTTTGTAATACAACTATGTATTATAATTATGTTTGTGTAATTACTATTTTATACATAAATATAAATTATGTAAAATAATTTTAAATTTATGTAAATAATGTAAAAACCAGGCCTTTGATATTCTGTCGTTCCCATACTTCTATGCAGCCTCCTTAAGAACTGCCTTCACTGAACTAGGACAAAGTGGTTTCCCAGAGTTATAGGGATTTTCCCAAGGAAGCTGTAAATTGGTGAAGCTGAGAGCACTGTAGGAAATTTATATTTTAAATCAGAAACAAAAAGGTGTTCTTTTCCAGAAAAACTCTTTGTTATTTTTCTCTAATATCAGTGCTGGGCATAGAAATTTAGATTATAAGGCTTGGAATAAGGCTTGCATTCATTTAAACTTTCATTAACTGATATTTATGAGGAGATAAAGGCAAGAGAATGATGGGAAAAAGTAAAAGAATCCCCAGCCAAATCAGATAGAGGGACGAGAGGAGAAGAGGGGAGAACAAACACATGCTAACACACCACATAGGAGAGAGGAGACCTGGGAAAGTGAAGCTGTCCTATTAATTCTCCAGGCAGAAAACTATTGCTGAGTTAATTTCACGGGTACAGGGAAGAGTAAAATCAACACACTGTGGTAACTCTCATCATCTCATGTTTGCAAAAAATATTCCACCTTAACGATGAGGAGGTGGGAAAGAATAATGAAGCTTATCAGTGCTGCTTTAAGGACTATGGTCCCCGAATTACTGTCTCTAACAAACACTTAGGGTGTGCCTACTATGTGCAAAGCATGGGTAAGGCATTTGTAGGTATAGGGATGAATAGGCCACTTGGCCTTCCATCAAACTGGCTCTGAGTTCTCTGAAAGGGTTTGAACGAAAAAGATAAAGAGGGAGGCCAGTAGAACTGGTTGCTGTCTTGGATGAATTCCTCCTGCCTCAAACTTCCAAACTGCTACATAACTAGCATTCTGAATCATTTGTCTGTTGCTCTCCTGTGTGGTAGGCTTCCTCTCTTCCCTCCCCTCCCTTCCTCCCTTCCTTCCTCCCTCCCTCCCTCCCTCCTTCCTAACTTCCTAATTTCCTTCTTTTCTTCCCCTACCCACCCACACCATCTTTCTCTCTTTTTCATTCTCACCATTATCAGATTAAGGAAGTTTGCTAAGGCTCTAAAGACTATTTAAATATTGTTAAATTTTATAACATTTTTTTAATCTATTAAGGTGATCATATTGTTTTCTATTTCTTTATTCTCATAGTTTGGGGAGTCACATTGGTTGACTTTTAAATGAACCAACGGTGCACACCTGGGCTGAACACAGTCTAGTTATTCTTTTTGTGTAATTGCTGGATTTGGCTTACTAATATTCTTTTTAGGATGTTTACACCTTGTTCATGAGTAAGAGACTAGCCTATAAATTTCCTTTTTAATAAGGTCTTGGTACATTTAACTTAGTATCAAGATTATACAGAACTTCCTTGACTTACAATGGGGTTACATCCCAATAAATGCATTGTAAATTGAAAATATTGTAAGTAAGAAATGCATTTAATACACCTAAACTACCCAACATATAGCTTAGCCCAACCTATCTTAAACATTCTCAGAACACTTACATTAGCCTAGAGTTGAGCAAAATCATCAAACGCAAAGCCTATATTATAATAAGGTACTGAATATCTCATGGAATTTATTGAATACTGTACTGAAAGAGAAAAAATGGCATGGTTGTCTGGATTCAGAATGGTTGTCAGTGTCTTGGTGGTTTACCCTTGTGATCAAGTGGCCAACCAGCAGCTGCACTGCTGCCCTGCTCAGCAACGCCAGAGAGTGTCTACCACATGTCAGAGGCCTCGGAAAAGATCAAAATTCCAAATTTGAAGTATGGTTTCTACTGAGTGTGTATTGCTTTTGCATCATCCGAAAGTCAAAACCATCGTTAAGTTGAAACATTGTTAAGTCGAGGACTGTCTGTACTGGCTTCAAAAAATGGGTTTAGAATTGTTTCTTTTTTTCCTATTCTCTGGAAGAGTTTGGCTAAAATTAGTTTTATTTCTTTCTTAAACATTTGGAAGAATTCTCTGGTGAGGTAATCTGGACCTCAAATCTTTCTTTATCCACTAATTAGGGTTCAATTTTTTTTGATGAGTAAATGATTTATATTTTCTATATCTTCTTATATTAGTTTTGGAAACTATATCTTCTTGTACCAGTTTGAATGGTATAAATGCATTTATTCATATTTTAGAAATTGGTTCATATTATTTAAATTTTTAAACGTATTGGTATAAAGTTATTCATCATGTTCTTTTATAATACTTGCATTTAATGCTATGCGTTTCCCTCAGATATGGCTTCATTTTCCTCACACACATTCTGATATGTCATATTTTCAGTAGTATTTATTTCAAAATATTTTCTAATTTCTATTGTTATTTCTACTATGATCTATTGATTATTTAGAAATAAATTGTTATTTTTCATTTGTATGCATTTGTAACTTAATTCTACTGTGTTCAAAGAACACACTCTCTATTATTACAATCTTTTGAAACTTTTTGACACTTGTTTTATAAACCAGGATATGGCAGTTTTGGTCAAATTTCCAGTGTATTTTTGGATTTATAGATATTAGATGTAAGACTTGTCAATTTTGGCTTTTGGTAGAGGCTAAATTATTAGGTGTATACAGATCAAGAATTATTACATCTTCCCATTGAACTGAAGGTTTTATCATTAAGTAATGTCCATTTTTATCTTTTTAAAAAAATAATATCCATTTTTTCTAATTTTATGGTTCTTCAGTCTGATTAAGTTGATGTGGATACAGTCTGTATTTTAATTGGAATATTTAGTCCATTTAAGTTAATCATTTATAAGTTGGACCTCTTTTTACCATTAAAGTTTATTTTATTTATTTTATTTTATTTATTTTAGTTTATCCCACTTTGTAAGTTTCTTTTTAATCCTTACTTTTTCTTTGAATTGCTCTCACTATATAACCCCATTATGACACAATGTTAGCTTATTCTCATATGGTTGTTCTCCATTTCCTGTTATCCCATTATATTGACAATATCCAGACCAATGTTTCAAACTTTTTGGTCTCGGAACCTCTTTATACGCTGAAAAAATATTTAGAATTCCAAAGACTTTTGTTTATGGGAGTTATATCTATTAAAGCTTATCATATTACAAATTAAAACTGAGAATATTTAAAATATTTATTAATTCATTGAAAAATAATAATAGCAAACCCATTACATGATAACATATCTTCATGAAAAATAACTGCATTTTTTTAAATGAAAGAGTGGTGTTGCCTTACATTTTAGCCAATCTCTTTTTGTCAGTCTTAGAAAAGATTCTTATATTTGTTACTACATTTAAAAAAAATTCGTAACTCATAGAGCCTCTGGAAAACTCCTTTATACAGTCACGAGAGAGAATAGAGAGCCAAATAACATTTTTAGTATTACTATGAAAATTGTTTTGCCTTTGTGGATTCCCTGAAAAAGTCTCAGGAATTCCCAGGGGTCCATAAACCACACTTTGAGACCACTGATTCTCAAATTTTAATGGTGTATCCAAATCACTGGGAGGCTTGTTAAATCACAGACTGCTGGTCCCCACACCCAGAGTGTCTGATTCAGCAGGTCTAAGATGGGGCCTGGGAATTTGCATTTCTAACAAATTCCAAGGTGATACTGCTACTGCTTTTCCAGGTACCACATTTTAAGAACCACTGATGTAGACTTTAAATCTGGGTAACTATGCATGTAATTTCTCTTTGTTTTTCTTGTAGCTAATTTTTAAGACAACATCAAACTCTACTAAGGTATTTGATCACTGTTACTTCATACACACCTTATCTCCTGGAATTTTCTCTTCTCGAATTGAAGTACTTAATACAGAATTAATTTCAGTATAAGTGTTTTTGTGGCAGTCTGAGGGTTTTGATGCCTGAGAATATTTTTATCATATTTAAATAACAATTTGAAAGATTAAAAGTTTCTTGGTTCTATGGTTCTAATACTTTTCCCCAATGCTTTGAAGACACCACACTATTTTTTTCATTCTTTTTTTTTTTTTGTTATGGTTGTTTCTAATGTGCTATTGAAAATTTGAAATCAATCTAATCCTTGCTTATGAATTCAGGACCTGTCCTTGTTGTCTAGGAACTTTCATAATTTTCTCCTTGTCTTTGATAGTCTTACATTTTCTTATTAATGTCTAATGTGGGGTTTTTGTGGGACTCTCTGGCCCTTTCAATCTGAAGCCCCTTCCTCCTCTCCCATTTCCTTCTTCTCTTACATGCAGGGAAGCCTACCTCCATTTCTTTGAATATTTCCTTCTCTTCATTACTGTTCCCTCTTTTGGAAGTTCTATTATGACTTCTGTTTCCCTGGCCCTTCACCTCTAAAGATTTTCTTTTGTGTTTTGTATTTCTCTGCCTTTTCATTCTTCCCTCTGGGATTTTTTTTCTCAGTTCAGTCTTTCAGTTGGTAATCCATTCCTTAGCTAATTCTTTCTGCTATTTCTTTCATTTATAGTTTTTTTTTAACTAATATCTTTTCATATTTAATATTTCTTCCTGGTTCTTTTTATACTTTCTAGTTCTGCTTCAAATTGCTAATAACTTTTATTATCTCTTTTAATATTTGTACTAGGCAAACATTTTTTTTTGCTAATATTTCTGCTTTTGGTGGAATATATAACCTGCTAAGTTATTTTCATTTGAAATAATTGTGCTCCTCAAATGCTTGTTATTTTGGCTTGTGAGCTCATCTTCCCTGGGATATTGGCTATTTTGTCAGACCAGGTTAGACCTTAGTTTGCAACAACCCTAGTTAGCACAGTTTAGGGAGCTGAGCCCTGCGAAGGAAAAAGCCAGGCATGGGACAACCAATCAGTTACTTTTCATTCTTTGCCCACCAGGAAGAAGCATCCTTAAAAAGTCTGTCAGCCGCAGGAGTTTGGAAGGAGGATTTCTGCTCAAGGTTAGTCTTCACTTGTTTTTCTTAGCACCTCAAAACTACATATCTTGTGTGCCACCTTGTTTGTGTCACCTAGAACTGGACTTGTGGCTGAGAGCCACAAGTAGGAGGGCAGACAGTGTTTGCTCAAGGCAATAGCAGAGGAGAGCAGAGCAGATCACCAAGCATTTCTATCTTATTGTACTCTCCCAAAGTACGCAGTTCTGCCTCTTATTAAAGCCCCATCCATACACCATTCAAAATAGCCTAACTCCAGGTCTCCTGGAAATTTCTTGGTGTTTTTCCCCTGTAGTTCCTTGGGGAAGGGAATCAGCTTTCATACTGGTTCAGTGTCTTGGAGCATCTTTATCCTAATCTTATTTCTAATTTTTCCAAGAGTATGATTTTGGACAAGTTACTTTATTTCTCCTTAGTTTTCTTATCCATAAAATGGAACTAATATCTAACAACATCAATAGCAATATAAAGATTAGAAATAACATATATGCAGTAGTTAGCATTGTTACTGGTATGGAGTGGATGCTCAATAAACCATTGCTGCTATTATATTTATTGCTGTTGTAACTGTTGTTATAACTAATCACTAGAGCTGAGCCTGCTTCTCGGTTCTGCAATGGAATGTTCTGCCTAATTGGGTGCAATGTTGCTGTACATATAATGTAAAAATGTCTTTGTTGTGTTTGGGATCACATCACTCAGATTATGTTTGTGGTCATATATATGTGGTTAGTCAGGATTTGGGAGCCTGGGCTCCAAGAAAGGGAGATGTGGTCCATAGAAGTCTTACTGGGAATAGGTAACTGACCCTTGCAACATGCTGGAGAACCAGCGGGGAGGGGATGGATGGCCATCGTGGATACTGGAAATAGCTATATCCACAATCTAGCATTTACTTTGTGTTTTTAAATTTTTGTTTATTTATGTTTTTGGCCATGCCACACACTTGCAGGATTGAACTGCAAGTTCCCCAGCCAGTGATCGAATCCAGGCCCCAGCAATGAAAACACCGAGTCCTAACCACTGGACCTCCAGGGAATTCCCTGCTTTTTTTTAAAAAAAATTGAAGTATAGTTGATTTAAAATGTAGTGTTAGTTTCTGGTGTATAGCAAAGTGATTCAGTTATACATATATATACATTCTTTTTCATATTCTTTTCCATTATGGTTTATTACAGTATATTGAGTATAATTCCCTGTGCTATACAATAGGACCTTGTTGCTTATCTATTTTATATATAGTAGTTTGTATCTGCTAATCTCAAATGCCTACTTTATCCCTCCCCCACCTCCTTTCCCTCTTGGTAACCATAAGTTTGTTTTCTATGTCTGTGCATCTGTTTCTGTTTCATTAATACGTTCATTTGTGTCAAAATTTAGATTCCACATATAAATGATATCATATTTGTCTTTCTCTTTCCGACTTACTTCACTTAGTATGATAATCTCTAGTTCCATCCATGTTGCTGCACATGGGAATAATTCATTCTTTTTTAGGGCTTAGAACTTTGCTTTTTGCATGTTGCAATTCCCCTCTGCTAGAGCCCAGTGCCTTCAATAAAGTGCTGCTATATATTAAAGTGGCCCTGCTTGTGACTGAGAATTAAGGGATAGAAATATATCCATTCTTAGGGTGACAAGTCTCAAGTAACTGATCATGAGATATTAAGAAAAATCTTCTACAAAAAGTAGATCCAGTCTCAGACTGGTTTACTGAGGTGACAAGGGACAAACTGGCTGGACTGTGAGACATCGCAACATGCCTCAGAGATTCTCAGAAATACTTGGGGTGAGGAACCTGGTAAAAGACTGAGCAGGACAGGAGATAGACAAATTATGTCTGACATTACAGGAAATTGCGGCCCACTGTAGGATGGAGAAGCAGGCACTCTGCATTGCAGCATTAGTTCTGAACCCTCTAGGCTAACATCATCACCACATACAGCACCCTGTACCCACTAGTGACAAGACAAATGTCTGTTGCTTCCCCTCCTGCTTGTAGGGCTGCTGGAGGCAGATCTCTTGTCCTTAAACCACTTGATTGGGCATGCCTGGTGGTGCAGTGGTTAAGAACCCGCCTGCCAATGCAGGGGACGGGGGTTCGAGCCCTGCTCTGGGAAGATCCCACATACCGTGGAGCAACTAAGCCTGTGTGCTACAACTACTGAGCCTGCACTCTAGAGCCTGCAAGACACAACTACTGAACCCACATGCCACAACTACCGAAGCCCGTGGGCCTAGAGCCCATGCTCCACAACAAGAGAAGCCACTGCAATGAGAAGCCCGCACACCGCAGCAAAGAGTAGCCCCCACTCGCCGCAATTAGAGAAAGCCGGCACACAGCAACGAAGACCCAGCACAGCCAAAAATAAATAAATAAATAAATAAATAAATAAAAACAACACTTGATTTGTTAGTCACCTGCCTTGGGCTCTCAGCCACCACTTCAGTCAGCAACACTGACTTCTGAAGGGGACCTGGCAACATTTCAGTGGCAACACCCACCACCAGGCCTCAGCAACATGTGTCCTCAATTTCTCTCTCCCCAGGGTGGTTATGGGGTGGGAAGCAAAGAAAATAAGACTGCTGATTTTTTAAACTCACACATATTTATTCTTGGAACATATGTTTCTTTTCTCCCTCAGGGCTAATGAAACCTGATTAGAACTTTCATTTCCATATCTAAAATTATATGGCTCATTTCTTATCCTCTGCCGAGGAATGGCCAATTGCTGGTGGGTCAGCGAGCTCCCAAAGGAGATAAAAATGAAGCTGATGTTATTTTTAAAATGCCAGGAAATCTTCCATTATGCCTAAATATGGCCACGGGAGACCTGGGTTCTTTAGTTACATTCTCCCAAGTTCAATAATTACTTAGGGAAGCAGCTTGGAGTGAAGGCTTTCTGAGCAATTCAAAGGGACTTTGGCTGCCTCTGGGGCCACTTCCATAAACTCTGCTACACAGACCTCATAAATTCCAATGAGGCTGGTCAAAGCAAGCCTCCCTTCTTTGGGGACAGGCCCTGTTCCTTTCTACTCTAAGCAATGACTCTCCCAGCCTTTGTTATGGTCTCTTTGGAACTCTGTACATAGCAACCAGGGCATGAGGTGAGCTGGTCTCTTCCCATTAAATATGATGCCACCAAGCTGTTACTGTCAGTTACTGCCATTAAAATGACAGCTGTTGGTCCATCCTTAGTGAAAGAGGCAACCTCCTCTCTCTTCTTGCTTCTCAAAAATAACAATCTTTTCACTCTATCCTGATCAGAAAATGCACAGGCTGACTCAGAGGGATACTCTGAGAATTTTCCCAGGCACCATCCGCCCAGCAGGCTCAGAGTACTGAACTTGAGGACATAAACTTGCCAGGCTCTCAGAGAGGCATATTGAGCCTCCAACCTTCCCACCTTCCCCCTAAGCTGTCCCAGTGCTTGGACTCTGCAGTAAGATCAGTTTGGTTTCTTCCTTCAGAGAAGTAAAATCCCCCAGGAATGCTCCCTTCTCCCCCAACAAGTGAGGGAGTTGTCCTGGAGGAAAGAAAGAGGCAGATGTGTGTGTGTGTGTGTGTGTGTGTTTGTGTGTGTCCGCGTGCATGCACACATGCTCCCATGTATGCATGTGCACAGGGTTTTTACATGTGTGTGTAATGGGCATATGTGAGCTTTTGTGTGCATGTGCGCCAAGTGTGTGGTATGTTGATAATCAGAGAACTTCAGTCCCCTTTCCTCTCATTCCCTATCCACAGGCTGCTTCTCCTTGCCCCAAGGAGATCTCTTATAATTTATTTTATCTGTTTAATCTTATCTATCTTTGTGTGTATGTATGCAACAAAAAACTGACCAGAATTTTTGCAAAGGGAATTGTTTGCAGGTGTGAACAGTTCCTCTTAGATTGGTGGAGTTCTTTTTCTGGACCCAAGTTTCCAGGGCCCATGGGGTAGGAGGACACTGTCCCTTACTGACATTGTAACCCTGCCCTACCACCCCACCTGCCCAGCCTTGGTTGGGAGGTTGTGTGCTCTGGGTGAAGAAGAATGATTTGAGGCAGCCTGTTAATCTTATCTGGTCAACATCGAATAGTTAAGCGGGAAAAGACAATGGCTTCTAACTGGTGTTTAATCAAGCCCAAGTGCCTGTGTTTGTTCCAAAACTTTCTCCATTTAATAATGTGTCTTAAAAACATTTTTCAGATTTAATATCTCATGATTCCTCTTCAGGGACCCACTGACACAATCACATTAACCCAGTTCCCATCTTTGTATGTGTCTAGAAGTATACCATGAAATTTAAAGTCAGATAGGATCCAATCCTTTTTTTTTTTTTGCGGTACGCGGGTCTCTCACTGTTGTGGCCTCTCCCGTTGCGGAGCACAGGCGCCGGACGCGCAGGCTCAGCAGCCATGGCTCACGGGCCCAACCGCTCCGCGGCATGTGGGATCCTCCCGGACCGGGGCACGAACTCGTGTCCCCTGCATCGGCAGGCGGACTCTCAACCACTGCACCACCAGGGAAGCCCTAGGATCCAATCTTGAACTGGGCTACTAGCCACGTAACCTTGAACAAGTTAATTTATTCTCATTTGCTTCATCTAGCAAAAGGGAGAGATAACCATGCCTATGTAATAGGGCTATTGCACAGATTAAGTGAAGCTAATCTGCAAGGATCTTAACGTGATACTTCATGACTAGGAAGTGCTCTGTTAGCTATTTTTATTTTCCCTTCCCTGCTCCTAGCTATTGCTGGTGCTAACTCTTTCACACCTATCCCTTCCCCTTCCCTCCCTACTGTGTTTGTTTCCTGGGGCTGCCACAGAAAGTACCACAAACTGGGTAGCTTAATACAGTAGAAATATATTCGTTCACAATTCTTGATCTTCTGGCTTCTCGTGACTTCAGGCATTCCTTGGCTTGTGGCTGCATAACTCCAATCTCTGCCTCTGTCTTCACATGGCCTTCTCTCTGTCTCTGTGTCCTCTCCTATTCTTACAAGGACCAGTCATTGGATTTAGGGCCCACCCCAAATCCAGTATGAGAGCATGTTGAGATCCTTAACTAACCACATCTACAAAGATCCTATTTCCATATAAGGTCACATTCTGAGGTTCTGGATAGACATGAATTTTGGGGGTGACACTATAAAACCTACTACACCTACCAACCTAGGCTCCTATCTTTTAAAAACTCATCTCAAGATTTGTATCTCTCAAATTCACTTCTCTTAGTCCATTAGGACTTTATTCACTTTTCTCTGCCCTTATTGCATGACATACAGCAACATCCTCCTGTGTAACTCTACTACCCTGTGGATAGATCTTGCTTTTTCTCTGGTCTCGCTCACATTCTTTCTCCACACTGCCTCTAGGGTGGTCTTTTTAAAGTCTGGACAGATCTGATCAAGGGCTCTTTCTTCTCAAAAACCTCTAAAATCTCTCAGTTTTCTTTAGGATAAAATTCAACATTTTAGCATTCAGGGCTGTTTGATTTTTTAATATCCCACTGATATCTGCACTAATCACCCTCAACTCTCCCAGCCACTCCAAGTAAGTCTAAGGGAGAAGAACCTCACCACCACTCAGCAGGACAGCTTATTCCAGGGTGTGGTCCTGGAGGCCAAGTTCATTTAAGTGGAAAGTTTATCGAGAGTTCCTTGGAACAGGCATTAACTCAGGTGTGAGTGTAAGGAGGGAAGTTGGAGACCAACTCTAGAGAATCTGGGTCAAGCACCAGGCTTGAAGGATGGGTTTGATTCCATAAACAGAGAGTAGGCGCTTTGGAGCCAAGGAGGTCAGTATCAAGTTTGGAAAGGGAAGACAAGTTGGTGAAATTGTTGACTCTAGTGCTTGAACTGAATGAGTGTGATGAATTCATTCATATATTAGGGACTAGTCAAGTGGCCTGGGCTAGGCTGGCTAACATCACTAGGGCAGGATGGGAAGTGCATTTTATGGTCAGTCTCCACAAATCTCTCTGGTCATCAGGGAGGGATGCATGGACCGCAGAGCCCAGTGACTCCCTGTTCTCTTTCTTCTTTGTTTATTCTGTGGGATCTAAGGCACTGACAACTCCAGGTCATAACTTGTGTTTATAGCTGCTTGCTGTTATGGTTTTTGAAACAGCTAGGCAGATGGAAGAACTGAGCTTTCACTGTTTTTGAAAATGTTAGACCCTTTTTTTCTTGATTCTTGCTCTATTGCACTTCTAGTTTCCAAGGCAGATTGGACTCAGACTGAGCATGAATCAGAAGACGGAGCTTGACTTGGTGGTGTCTAAGGAGCTCTATATCTGACACTTTATGAATCTAACAAATTAGCTGAATGAGGTGGCATTTTCTCTTCCTCCCAGATTTGGCCAATACTCAGTGTAAGACTCTTGCTGGGTAGCTGACATCCTGTAATCTTCTGGCACAGGCTGCAGCGTAAGGAAGCAATGAGGGACTTAAGCTGCTTCAGAAGTGATTTACAAGGTTCACAAGACATAACCACTTCTCAAACCCATGTTGTAATTTATTACAAAAACTTTTTTTTCTTGCAATGCTTTCCTTGACCGTAAGTCATTTCAGAAAATTAACAGACTCAGAAGGTTTTAATGTTGGACTAGTCCTTGGGGATAACTATTTCTGTCTTAGTTCAGGATGCTATAATTAAAATGAATAGACTGGTGGCTTAAACAGTGGTTGCTTCTCTGTTTCCCAGCTGGTAGACAGTCTGCTTCCCAGCTGGTAGACAGCCATCTTCTTCCTGTATCTTCACATGGCCAAGAGAGATCATCTCTCACTGTCTCTCTTTATAAGGCACTAATCCTAATCAGGAGGGCTCCACCCTCATGATGTAATTACTCCCAAAGACTATCCCTCCAAATGCCATCATACTGGGAATTAGGCTTTGATGTTTGAATTTGGGAGGACACAAATATTCAGTCCATAGCAGGGTCTAACATCTTCATGCAACAAAAGAGAAAATTGAGGTTCAGGACCATGAGATCTCCTGCAAGGGTCCCCAAGCCAGTGAACAGGTTGTTTGGTTTCCAACACAGGGCTTTTTCCTCCTACCCCATGATCATGATTCTTCCTGATTATTTAAATAATGTTATTTCATATTCTCAATCCTGCCTCGAATATTTTTTCCTTTCCTTTCACTTAAAAAACAGAAATAAGACAGTTTTTAAGAACACTGAGGAGTAAGGATTCGTGGAAGATGGCCATCTAGCTGTAGCCTTCTTCTCCTTGACTCTCAACTCCCAACTCCTACTTTTCTTGAGCTAGATGGGAAGGAGATGAGGCTGAGGTGAGGAGGGGAGGTTGGGCAGAGGGTTTTCTTTCTCAAGTGTAGAGACAGAGCTGGAAAGGTGATTGTCCCATCAAGATAACAAAGGTCTGCGTGGAGGCTCCTGAGAAAATGCTGGTTTTGAGATCTATGGACCTGAGGGAAAGAATGACATTAGCCTTGAGAGTGTCTGGTTTGTTGGTCCTCATGAGGCCAAGCAGGAGCTGGATCCTCCCTACCCCTTAGGGCATGGTGTGAGGACCTATCTTGTGCTAGAATGTGGGAGAACCCTTTGTAGCAGGCAAGTAACAATCTTCCGGTTTCTAAACTGCCAGTCTCCTGGGGGTAGAAAATATTTCCCCCACATTGTGTGACCAACACCAGTTAGGAGACTCCAACAACCAGACCTGAAAATTAATGAACAGACGAAATGAAAACTCAACTAAGTGATCCTGACAGCCAGAATAGGAGATGAGTCAGAACTAGTAGAGTCCCTTCCATGAATGGCTTGATGGAGCATGACAGGTGACATTCTGAACTAAAACTGACAAGGACACTGAAGGAGGCTCAAGTGCAGCACAAACACAGAGATAAACCACATGATTTCCCAATTCAACAATTTAGCAGACTGAATGAAGGAGAGGATGGTCACTGTGGAGGCAAGTGGGAGATGTATCTCAAAGCCTAGAGCAAAGATTTAAAGAAGGAAGCTCTGAGGAGAAAGAAGTTTGGGGAGAAGTATTTCAAAGACTTGACATGTGAAAAACAGTTCAAAAAGGAATTAGGAAGAGAATTAATGCCCTAACAAGTAGTAGGGAGAGAGGGTGTCCTGAGTTGAAGACAGATCTGAATTTGCAGATTAAAAGGGTTCTTCAAGTTCAGAGCAGGACTGATAAAAAGTAATATTCACCAGGCAATATTTTGGTAAAATCTGAACTCCTAAGATGATGTGACTCTATTATAATCTTCCAGATAGGAAGGACAAGTTACCTACAATGGAAAAATAACCAGAAAAATCCCAAACTTATCATCTGTAATATTAACTGCTAAAAGATAATAGAATAGCATTTTCTGGTTACAGGGAGAAAGACAGCTCTATAAATCCTATAAAACAATATAAACATTATTATTTGCTAAGGCACTTTAAAAATATTTGTTGATATTCAAGTCCAGAATGTAGTGTTCATCACTTCCCCTAACATTCTACTGGTTAAAACTCAGTCATATGGCTTCATTTGTGCAAGGGGACAGCCTGGGGAATGTGAACTGGCTGACTTATGCCATAAAACAAGATAGTGCTAAAGAGATAATCTAGGTAAAGGCCTTATCATTGTTTCCATGCTTGGTGTTTTCTGATTTTTACCTGATTTTTGTGATGAAAAAAGTCAGATCCATGATTCAGCCTATTAAATCCATGTGCCTTTCATTCATTCAACAGATAGTTCTTGTGAGTCTGCTCTCTGCCTAAGCCTGATATGCAGCAGGGACTGAGAGAGAGAAAAATCAGGTGGTGTCCTGAAGCTCTTATCAGTCGTGAAGAATTGGAAGCCAGTGTCCAGGATTGGATTGTGGGCTTGGAGACAAAGAGATCTCAATTAAACTCAAATCCTGGCCATGACAGAGCCACTCTGTGAGCTTGAGAGAGTTATACAATCTCTTCAAAGTACACTTTCCTTATCTGTAAAGTGAGTGTCATCCCACAGTGCTGTTTTATGAGAATTAAATAATCAAAAAATAATGCACGGAGTACAAATATCCTAGACCTTAGAAACCTATGACTACAAGAAAATTAGATCCCATATATTTATTGTAAAAATTAGTTTCACAATCCCATTTACCACTGCATCAAAAAGAATAAAATACCTAGGAATAAACCTACCTATGTAAGCAAAAACCTGTACTCTGAAAACTATAAGACACTGACGAAAGAAATTGAAGATGACATAAACAGATGGAAAGATATACCACTGTAAATCAATAGTGTCAAAATGATTATGCTACCCAAGGAAACCTACAGATTCAATGCAATCCTTATCAACTTTACCAATCACATTTTTCACAGAACTAGAACAACAAAAATTTAAATTTGTATGGAAACACAAAAGACCCCAAATATCCAAAGCAATTCTGAGAAAGAGGACTCAGGCTCTCTGATTTCAGACTATACTACAAAGCTAGAGTAATCAAGACAGTATTGTACTGGCACAAAAACAGAAATATAGATCAATGGAACAGGATAGAAAGCCCAGAAATAAACCCACATACCTATGGTCAATTAATCTACAACAAAGGAGGCAAGACTACACAATGGAGAAAAGACAGACTCTTCAATAAGTGGTGCTGGGAAAATTGGAGAGCTACATGTAAAAGAATGAAATTAGAACACTATCTAACACCATACACAAAAATAAACTCAAAATGGATTAAAGATCTAAATGTAAGACTGAATACTATAAACTCTTAGAGGAAAACATAGGCAGAACACTCTTTGACATAGGTTGTAGCAGTATCTTTTAGTACTCACCTCCTAGAGTAATGAAAATAAAAACAAAAATAAACAAATGGGACCTAATTATACTTAAAATCTTTTTCACAGCAAAGGAAACCATAAACAAAACAAAAAGACAACCTGAGAGAAAATACCTGCCAACAATGTGACCGACAAGGAATTAATCTCCAAAATATACAAACAGCTCATACAGCTCAATATCAAAAAAAAACCAAACAAACAACCTAATGAAAAAATGGGCAGAAAATCTAAATAGACAGTTCTCCAAAGAAGACATACAGATGGCCAAAAAGCACATGAAAATATGCTCAACATCTCTCATTATTAGAAAAATGCAAATCAAAACTATAATGAAGTATCACCTCATGCCAGTCAGAATGGCCATTATCAAAAAGTCTACAAACAAAATGCTGGAGAGGGTGTGTTGACGGGAATGTAAATTGGTACAGCCACTATGGAGAACAGTATGGAATTTTCTTAAAGAACTAAAAATAGAGTTACCATATGGTCCTGCAATCCCACTCCTGGGCATATACCCAGAGAAAATCATATTTTGAAAAGACACATGTACCCCAGTGTTCATTGCAGCACTATTTACAATAGCCAAGACATGGAGGAAACCTAAATGTCCATCGACAGAGGAATGGATAAAGAAGATGTGGTACATATATACAACGGAATATTACTCAGCCATAAAAAAGAATGAAATAATGCCATTTGCAGCAACATGGGTGGACCTAGAGATTATTGTACTAAGTGAAGTAAGACAGACAGAGAAAGACAAATATCATATGATATCACTTATATGTGGAATCTAAAAACATGATACAGGTGAACTTATTTACAAAACAGAAACCGATTCACAGACTTCGAAAACAAATTATGGTTACCAAAGGGGAAAGGTTAGATGGGGAGGGATAATTTAGGAGTTTGGGATTAACATATACACATTACTACATGTAAAACAGATAATCAACAAGGACCTACTGTATAACACAGGGAACTGTACTCAATATTCTGTAATAACCTATATGGGAAAAGAATCTGAAAAGAATGGATATGTGTATATGTATTACTGAATCACTTTGCTGTACACCTGAAGCTAACACAACATTGTAAATCAATTATACTCCAATATAAAATAAAAATTAAATTAAAAAATTAGTTTCAGAAAATTAAAAAAAATCACGATCACTATGAACATCCATGTAGTGCAGAAGGATATAAAATGAGAGAAGAAAGTGTCTACCCTTTGCTCCTTGTCCTACTCCTCTCAGGTAATCGGGTTTACTGTCTTTGCCTATCTTTTCAGAGATTTTCCATGTGTAGGCGAGCACCTACACACACATGCGTATGCTTCAAAAATTACAAATGGACTTATGCCAAGCAGTGCTCTGTATCTTGCTTGCTTTATCACGTAATGTGCCTTGGACATTTTCCTGTATCACTATATATAGACACACAGTATGTGTATATATCACAGTCTAAGTGTTCCCTACTGACCGATATTTGACTTATTTTCTGACTTTTGTTATGGCTACAATGCTGCCACAAATACTTATGTACCTTTCTATTTGCATACATAAGAGAGTATATCTGCAGGGTGAATTCCTAGAAATTCAGTAATTGACACAAGGGGTATGTGCATTTAATATTTTGATAGAGATTGCCCTTCCAAAGGGGTTGTACCAATATTTATTCCTACCAACAATTTATGAGAGAACTTCCCCACACACTGCCATATTCATCACTAAATTATTTTTGAGATGAAAATGGTATCCCATTGTTTTTCAATGTGCATTACTTTAATGACTAGTGAGGTTGAGCATTTTACATGTTTATTGCCATTTAAATGTTTCTTTACTCTCAGACCCATGTCCTTTGCTATTTTTATGTAGGATTCCTTCTCTTTTTCATAAATGCTTTTCAAGAGTTCTTATAAGGATATTAGCATTTTGGTGTCAAATATGTTGTAAATATTTTCCAGTGTGCTATTATTTTAAATCTTTTCTCATGGTATTTTTTCTATTCAAAAGTATTTTTTATTACTGTATTTATTATTCTTTTAAATGTATGGTCTCTGGGTTTTATACCCTCATTAGAAGGGACTCTCTTACTATAAGACTAATTTGAAAAAGTACCTATGTTTCTCTTAGTACATTCAGGGTGTTTTCAAAAATATTTGAATCTTTCTTACATCTGAAATTTATTTTTGAGTAAGGATTAAGGTAGGCATCTAGCTTTATTATTTTTTCTAAATAGGTTGATAGTTATACGAATATCACATAATGAATATTTGATATATTTTCCACTAGAATCATTTGTACATGTTTCCCTCTATATATCCATAAGTGTTTTGGTATATTTTTGGAGTCTCTATTATACCATTGATATACTTGTCTTTTCAGTACTAACACTAAATAGTTTAAATTACTGTAGCTTTATAATTTTTAAAATAATATCTAATATTTATTTTCTGCTTCAAAATCTCCCTATTTTCACGTTTTTATGTTATAAGATAAATCAGTTTTGAGATGTTATTGGATTTGACTGGATTACCATGAATTTATAGATTAGTGAAATTGGTTTCTTTTCAATATTGGTTCTTTTAATTTTCTATGTTCTTTAGATTAACTTTAACATTTTAAAATAAAAGTCCTGTACCTTTCTTATTTAGTATATTCCTTAGTATTTTAAACTTTCATTTACTATTGTAAATTAGATTTAAAATTTCACATTATGTTTTCTAATTTGTTTTTGTTATCAACCACTTACTGAATTCTCTTATTTTTATTTACTTTTTTAACATCTTTATTGGAGTATAATTGCTTTACAATGGTGTGTTAGTTTCTGCTTTATAACAAAGTGAATCAGTTATATATACACATGTTCCCATATCTCTTCCCTCTTGCATCTCCCTCTCTCCCACCCTCCCTATCCCACCCCTTTGGTGGTCACAAACCACCAAGCTGACTTCCCCGTGCTATGCAGCTGCTTCCCACTAGCTATCTATTTTACATTTGGTAGTGTATATATGTCCATGCCACTCTCTCACTTTGTCACAGCTTACCGTTCCCCTCCCCATATCCTCAAGTCCACTCTCCAGTAGGTCTGTGTCTTTATTCCTGTCTTGCCCTTAGGTCCTTCATGACCATTTTTTTTTTTTTTTTTAGATTCCAAATATATGTGTTAGCATACGGTATTTGTTTTTCCCTTTCTGACTTACTTCACTCTGTATGACAGACTCCATGTCCATCCACCTCACTACAAATAACTCAATTTCGCTTCGTTTTATGGCTGAGTAATATTCCATTGTACGTATGTGCCACTTCTTCTTTATCCATTCATCTGTTGATGGACACTTAGGTTGCTTCCATGTCCTGGCCATTGTAAATAGAGTTGCAATGAACATTGTGGTACATGATTCTTTTTTTTTTTTTTTTGCGGTACGTGGGCCTCTCACTGTTGTGGCCTCTCCCGTTGCGGAGCACAGGCTCCAGACACAGAGGCTCAGTGGACGTGGCTCATGGGCCCAGCTGCTCAACGGCATGTGGGATCTGCCTGGACCGGGGCACAGACCTGCGTCCCCTGTATTGGCAGGCGGACTCTCAACCACTGCGCCACCAGGGAAGCCCACATGACTCTTTTTGAATTATGGTTTTCTCAGGGTATATGCCCAGTAGTAGGATTGCTGGGTCTTATGGTAGTTCTATTTTTAGTTTTTTAAGGAACATCCATACTGTTCTCCATAGTGGCTGTATCAATTTACATTGCCACCAAAAGTACAAGAGGGTTCCCTTTTCTCCACACACTCTCCAGCATTTATGGTTTGTAGATTTTTTGATGATGGCCCTTCTGACCAGTGTGAGATGATATATCATTGTAGTTTTGATTTGCGTTTCTCTAACGATTACAGATGTTGAGCATTCGTTCATGTGTTTGTTGGAAATCTGTATATCTTCTTGGAGAAACGTCTGTTTAGGTCTTCTGCCCATTTTTGGATTGGGTTGTTTGTTTTTCTGGTATTGAGCTGCATGAGCTGCTTGTAAATTTTGGAGATTAATCCTTTGTCAGCTGCTTCATTTGCAGACAAGTTCTCCCGTTCTGAGGGTTGTGTTTTTGTCTTGTTTATGATTCTCCTTTGCTGTGTAAAAGCTTTTAAGTTTCATTAGGTCCCATTTGTTTATTTTTGTTTTTATTTCCATTTCTCTAGGAGGTGGGTCAATAAGGATCTTGCTGTGATTTATGTCATAGAGTGTTCTGCCTATGCTTTCCTCTAAGAGTTTGATAGTATCTGGCAACACATTTAGGTATTTAATCCATTTTGAGTTTATTTTGGTGTATGGTGTTAGGGAGTGTTCTAATTTCATTCTTTTACATGTAGCTGTCCAGTTTTCCCAGCACCAGTTATTGAAGAGGCTGTCTTTTCTCCACTGTATATTCTTGTCTCCTTTATCAAAGATAAGGTGACCATATGTACGTGGGTTTATCTTTGGGATTTCTATCCTGTTCCATTGATCTATATTTCTGATTTGGTGCCAGTACCATACTGTCTTGATTACTGTAGCTTTGTAGCATAGTCTGAAGTCTGTGAGCCTGATTCCTCCAGCTCCATTTTTCTTTCTCAAGATTGCTTTGGCCATTTGGGGTCCTTTTTGTTTCCATAAAAATTGTGAAATTTTTTGTTCTAGTTCTGTGAAAAAATGCCAGTGGTAGTAATCATTTTCACAATATTGATTCTTCTACTCCAAGAACATGGTATATCTCTCCATCTGTTTGTATCTTCTTTAATTTTTCATGAGTGTCTTATAATTTTCTGCATACAGGTCTTTTGTCTCCTTAGGTAGGTTTATTCCTAGATATTTTATTCTTTTTGTTGCAATGGTAAATGGGAGTGTTTTCTTAATTCCATTTCAGATTTTTCATCATTAGTGTATAGGAATGCAAGAGGTTTCTGTGCATTAACTTTATATACTACTACTTTACCAAATTCATTGATTAGCTCTAGTAGTTTTCTGGTAGCACCTTTAGGATTCTCTATATATAGTATCATGTCATCTGCAAACAGTGACAGCTTTACTTCTTCTTTTCAAATTTGGATTCCTTTTATTTCTTTTTTTTCTCTGTTTACTGTGGCTAAAACTTCCAAAACTATGTTGAATAATAGTGCTGAGTGGGCATCCTTCTCTTCTTCCTAATCTTAGTGGAAATGGTTTCATTTTTTCACCATTGAGAATGATGTTGGTTGTGGCTTTGTCATATATGGCATTTATTATGTTGAGGTAAGTTCCCTCTATCCCTACTTTCTGGAGGGTTTTTATCATAAGTGGGTGTTGAATTTTGTCAAAAGCTTTCCCTGCATCTATTGAGAAGATTATATGGCTTTTCTCCTTCAGTTTCTTAATATGGTGTATCACATTGATTGATTTGAGTATATTGAAGAATCCTTGCATTCTTGGGATAAACCCCACTTGATCACAGTGTATGATCCTTTTAATGTGCTGTTGGATTCTGTTTCCTAGTATTTTGTTGAGGATTTTTGCATCTATGTTCATCAGTGATATTGGCCTGTAGTTTTCTTTCTTTGTGACATCTTTGTCTGGTTTTGGTATCAGGGTGATGGTGGCCTCGTAGAATGAGGTTGGAAGTGTTTCTCCCTCTGCCATATTTTGTAAGAGTTTGAGAAGGATTGGTGTTAGCTCTTCTCTAAATGTTTGATAGAATTCGCCTGTGAAGCCATCTGGTCCTAAGCTTTTGTTGGTTGGAAATTTTTTTTTTTTTTTTTTTTGCGGTACGCGGGCCTCTCACTGTTGTGGCCTCTCCCATTGTGGAGTACAGTCTCCGGACACAGAGGCTCAGTGGCCATGGCTCACGGGCCCAGCCACTCTGCGGCATGTGGGATCTTCCTGGACTGGAGCACGAACCCACGTCCCCTGCATCAGCAGGTGAACTCTCAAGCACTGTGCCACTAGGGAAACCCTGTTGGAAGAATTTTAATCACATTTTCAACTTCAGTGTTTGTGACTGGTCTGTTCATATTTTTTATTTCTTCCTGGTTCAGTCCCCTAAGGTTGTGTATTTCTAAGAATTTGTCCATTTCTTCCTGGTTGTCCATTTTATTGGCATAGAGTTGCATATAGTAATCTCTTTCGATCCTTTGTATTTCTGCATTGTCAGTTGTTACTTCTCTTTTTTCAGTTCTAATTCTATTGATTTGAGTCTTCTACCTGTTTTTCTTGATGTGTCTGGCTAATGGTTTATCAATTTTGTTTATCTTCTTAAAGAACCAGGTTTTAGTTTTATTGTTCTTTGGTATCGTTTCCTTCATTTCTTTTTCATTTATTTCTGATTTGATCTTTATGATTTCTTTCCTTCTGCTAACTTTGGGGTTTTATTGTTTTTCTTTTTCTAGTTCCTTTAGGTGTAAGGTTTGGTTGTTTATTTGAGATACTTCTTGTTTCTTAAGGTAGGATTGTATTGCTGTAAACTTCCCTCTTAGAACTGTTTTTGCTGCAGCCCATAGGTTCTGGTTCGTTGTGTTTTCATTGTCATTTGTTTCTAGGTATTTTTTGATTTCCTCTTTGATTTCTTCAGTGATCTCTTGGTTATTAAGTAGTGTATTGTTTAGCCTCCAGGTGTTTGTATTTTTTACAGATTTTTTTCCTGTGGTTGATATCTAGTCTCATAGCTTTGTGATCGGAAAAGGTACTTGATACGATTTCAATTTTCTTAAACTTACCAAGGCTTGATTTGTGACCCAAGATATGATCTATCCTGGAGAACGTGGCATGAGCACTTGAGAAGAAAGTGTTGTTTTTGGATGAAATGTCCTATAAAGAACAATTAAGTCCATCTTTTTTAATGTATCATTTAAAGCTTGTGTTTCCATATTTATTTTCATTTTGGATGATCTGTCCATTGGTGAAAGTGGGGTGTTTAAGTCCCCTACTATGATTGTGTTACTGTCGATTCCCCCTTTTATGGCTGTTAGTATTTGCCTTATGTATTGAGGTGCTCCTATGTTGGATGCATAAATATTTATAATAGTTATATCTTCTTCTTGGATTGATCCCTTGATCATTATGTAGTGTCTTTCTTTGTCTCTTTTAATAGTCTTTGTTTTAAAGTCTATTTTGTCTGATATGAGAATTGCTCTTCCAGCCTTCTTTTGATTTTCATTTCCATGGAATATCTTTTTCCATCTCCTCACTTTCAGTCTGCATGTGTCCCTAGGTCTGAAGTGGGTCTCTTGTAGACAGCATATATACGGGTCTTGTTTTTGTATCCATTCATCCCATCTATGTCTTTTGGTTGGAGCATTTGATCCATTTATATTTAAGGTAATTGTCAATATGTATGTTCCTATTCCCATTTTCTTAATTGTTTTGGGTTTGTTATTGTAGGTCTTTTCCTTCTCTTGTGTTTCCAGCTTAGAGAAGTTCCTTTAGCATTTGTTGTAAAGCTGGTTTGGTGGTGCTGAATTCTCTTAGCTTTTGCCTGTCTGTAAAGGTTTTAATTTCTCCGTCAAATCTGAACAAGATCCTTGCTGAGGACAGTAATCTTGGTTGTACGTTTTTCTCTTTCATCACTTTAAGTATGTTCTGCCACTCCTTTCTGGCTTGCAGAGTTTCTCCTGAAAGATCAGCTGTTAACCTTATGGAGATTCCCTTGTGTGTTATTTGTTTTTTTTTTTCCCCTTGCTGCTTTTAATATTTTTTCTTTGTATTTAATTTTTGATAGTTTGATTAATATGTGCCTTGACATGTATCCTCCTTTGATTTATCATGTATGGGACTCTCTGTGCTTCCTGGACTTGATTAACTATTTCCTTTCCCATTTTAGTGAAGTTTTCAAGTGTAAGATCTTCAAATATTTTCTCAGTCCCTTTCTTTTTCTCTTCTTCTTCTGGGACCCCTATAATTCAAATGTTGGTGTGTGTTTAATGTTGTCCCACAGGTCTCTGAGACTGTCCTCAGTTCTTTTCATTCTTTTATCTTTATTCTGCTGTGCAGTAGTTATTTACACTATTCTATCTTCCAGGTCACTTATCCATTCTCTGCCTCAGTTATTCTGCTATTTATCCCTTCTAGAGAATTTTTAATTTCATTCATTGTGTTGTTCATCACTGTTTGTTTGCTCTTTAGTTCTTCTAGGTCCTTGTTAAACGTTTCTTGTATTTTCTCCATTCTATTTCCAAGATTTTGGATCATCTTTACTATCATTATTCTGAATTCTTTTTCAGGCAGACTGCCTATTTCTTCTTCATTGTTAGGTCTGGTGGGTTTTTGCCTTGCTCCTTCATCTGCTGTGTGTTTCTCTGTCTTCTCATTTTGCTTAACTTACTGTGTTTGGGGTCTCCTTTCACAGGCTACAGGTTCGTAGTTCCCATTGTTTTTGGTGTCGGCCCCCAATGGCTAAGGTTGGTTCAGTGGGTTCTGTAGGCTTCCTGGTGGAGGGGACTAGTGCCTGTGTTCTGGTGGATGAGGCTGGATCTTGTCTTTCTGGTGGGCACGTCCACATCTGGTGGTGTGTTTTGGGGCGTCTGTGGTCTTATTATCATTTTAGGCAGTCTCTCTGCTAATGGGTGGGGTTGTGTTCCTGTCTTGCTAGTTGTTTGGCATAGGGTGTCCAGGACTGTAGCTTGCTGGTCGTTGAGTGGAGCTGGGTCTTGGCGTTGAGAGGGAGATCTCTGGGAGATTTTCGCTGTTTGATATTACATGGAGCTGAGAGGTCTCTTGTGGACTAATGTCCTGTACTTGGCTCTCCCACCTCAGAGGCACAGCCCTGATGCCTGGCTGGAGCCCCAAGAGCCTGTCATCCACATGACTCAGAATAAAAGGGAGAAAAAGAAAGAAAGAAGAAGATAAAATAAAATAAAGTCATTAAAATAGAACATAATTATTTAAAAAAATTAAAAAGTAATAAAAAAAGAAAGAAAGAAGAGAGCAACCAAACCAAAAAACAAATTCACCAATGATAACAAGTGCTAAGAACTATACTAAAACAAAACAAAACAAAAGAAAAAATGGACAGACAGAACCCGTGTTCAAATGGTGAAAGCAAAGATATATAGACAAAATCACACACAGAACCATACACATGCGCACTCACAAAAAGAGAAAAAGGGGAAAACCATAGATATATCGTTGCTCCCAAAGTCCACTTTCTCAAATTGGGATAATTCGTTGCCTATTCAGGTATTCCACAGATGCAGGGTACATCAAGTTGACTGTGGAGATTTAATCCACTGCTCCTGAGGCTGCTGGGAGAAATTTCCCTTTCTCTTCTGTGTTCGCACAGCTCCTGGGGTTCAGCTTTGGATTTTAACCCGCCTCTGTGTGTATGTCGCCTGAGGGCGTCTGTTCCTTGCCCAGACAGGACGGGGTTAAAGGAACAGCTGATTCGGGGGCTCTGGCTCACTCAGGCCAGGGGGAGGGAGGGGTACGGAGTGCAGGGCGAGCCTGCGGCAGCAGAGGTCCGTGTGACGTTGCAGCAGCCTGAGGTGCGCCGTGCGTTCTCCCGGGGAAGTTGTCCCTGGATCCCGGGACCCTGGCAGTGGCGGGCTGCACAGGCTCCCGGGAGGGGAGGTGTGGAGAGTGACCTGTGCTCACACACAGGCTTCTTGGTGGTGGCAGCAGCGGCCTTAGCATCTCATGCCAGTCTCTGGGGTCCGCGCTGTTAGACGTGGCTCACGCCCGTCTCTGGAGCTCCTTTAAGCAGTGCTCTTAATCCCCTCTCCTCACGCACTAGGAAACAAAGAGGCAAGAAAAAGTCTCTTGCCTCTTCAGCAGTTCCAGACTTTTCCCGGCCTCCCTCCCGGCTAGCTGTGGTGCACTAGCCCCCTTCAGGCTGTGTTCACGCCACCAACCCCAGTCCTCTCCCTGCACTCTGACCGAAGCCCGAGCCTCAGCTCCCAGCCCCTGCCTGCCCCGGCAGGTGAGCAGATAAGCCTCTCAGACTGGTGAGTGCTGGTCGGCACCAATCCTCTGTGCGGGAATCTCTCTGCTTTATCCTCTGCACCCCTGTTGCTGCGTTCTCCTCCGTGGCTCCGAAGCTTCCCCCCTCCAGCCCCCGCAGTCTCCGACCGTGAAGGGGCTTCTAGTGTGTGGAAACCTTTCCTCCTTCACAGCCCCCTTCCACTGGTGCAGGTCCCATCCCTATTCTTTTGTCTCTGTTTTTTCTTTTTTCTTTTGCCCTACCCACGTGCATGGGGAGTTTCTTGCCTTTTGGAAGGTCTGAGGTCTTTTGCCAGCGTTCAGTGGGTGTTCTGTAGGAGTTGTTCCACATGTCGATGTATTTTTGATGTATTTGTGGGGAGGAAGGTGAACTCCACGTTTTACTCTTCTGCCATCTTGAAGCTCCTCTGACCTATTTTATTGATCATTTTAGTTACGGTTCTTTTTCAAAGACCCAGATCATACATGCATTTATTCTTTTTTGTTTATAATTAATTAACTTATGCCTTTATTTATTGATTCTTGTATTTTACTTTCCTTAGTGTTTTCTTTTTATTCCTTTTCTACTTCTTTGTGTCAAATGCTTAATTAATAAATTAATGTAACTATTTATTCATATATTTACAGTTACTAATTTTGATTTAGTTCTAAATATAGCTTCATTTAAATCATACAGATTTTTCCTGTTTTTTCATATTTGTATTTTTTAACATTTACCAAAGTTATGTATTTATCTTATTCACAGGGTCAAATATGTAAGATTTTATTATTGGCACAGGAACTCCCTCTTTTGGCATTTATTTGGAAGTAGATATGAAAATAGACAGATACACTTTAATACTTACATTGTACCTTATATTAATATCTTTATATTTTTATTGTCTATTGATCTGCCATATGCTACAGAGACACCAGGAAATCCTCAGTGGACCTTTCTACGTAAAAGGGACTCTCTTTATGCCTCAACCATGACAGTTCCTTTTATTTCTTTGGTATATATGGTTTTATTTGAAGATTTCACAAAAAGACAAATTAAACAGCTTATGTTTAAAACTCATTAAAATTACATACATGTACAGTGTTTATATGGAAACTAGTGGTAAAAGCTCAATATATTATTTGACTCCAAGAAGCCATTGATGACAAAGCACATCATTACTAAATGTGACACTAAGAAAGAAAAAAAAACATGGCTTAGTAGATTATGAAACATCCTTGATTTTAAGAGATATAGCAATATCAGATGCTAAAATGTGAAAAAAATTGTTTATCTGAACATAGACTAAATATGGCATATGCTTCTTAGAAATGAATTAGAATTAAAATCTTAGGTTTGCTCAACAACTTTTTGACTCAGTTCAAAGGTTGTGACGAGTGAAATATAAATTGAGTAGGAACTCCAGCAGATCATTGGCCAAATGGGCACCTAAATTCAGCTTGAAAAGTGACATTTAAAACTTTTCTCCTCAATGTCCTCATTCTGGATGGCCCAGACATGACCAGCTTTTCTCAGTCTCCTTGGCCAGACTGCACATCGCTGAGCCAAGTATGCTGCACAGTCAGGAAGGGGAGATGTCCTGTGTTCAGGGTTTGGAGACATCTTCTTGGATAAGTTTAAGCCAATAGGTGTGCAAATGAGCTTCTGCTGTTTTGTTTTTCCTCCCTGAACCATGTGTGTCACAGCTGGAGCTTCTTCGGCAGCGGTCCCACAACCTGGAGAGCAATGCATCATCGGCCTCCTTCTCACTCTTGGCATGCATCTGCTGCTTTCTTGAAAGTAGTCCAGAGCTCCTCAAACGTTTCCATACATTGGCTCTGATGACCCCAGTGCATGAGAGCACAGAATCTAGAAGCCAAAAGTAACCAGACTTAAATCTGAAAATATTGTATGTCTCTCCTTATCCTAAACATTTATACAAATTAAGTTTTTGATTTTGTGGGTTTTGAATATAAGTGTATTTTCCCAAAAATATTTAAGTAAAATGACCCCAGGAAAATGTGCCATATGTATACATTCTTGCTTTGTGTAACCCACACACCACTTAACTGTGAGATTACGCATCCTCCACTTGGAGAAGCATAGAAAAAGGAGCTCCAGAGAATCAGTTCAAGGTCTGAATTTGTCATTTAGGAATTATGTGATCTTGGGAAGTTAATTAAACTCTCCAGTTTTCAGTTTCTTCATCTGTAAAAGGGGGCATTAAAACCACCAAACTCATGTGATTATCGTGAAGACAAAACCATATCTTTAAATTGCCTGTCACAGTCCTGGGGATGTGGTAGGTGGTCAACAGCGGTTACTTGCCTTTATTCCGTTTTCTCCTTTTCTAAAGAAATAGCTCCTCCCACCCCTCCAGCCTCAGGCCTAGAGAAAGAGGACCACATGGGGGGCAGGTACCATCCAGCCATCCCCCTGCCTCAGCCAATTTAAAAGCACCCTGAAAGGAAAGCTGCCTGATCTTATCTTTAAAATTCCCAGACAAGTAAACTGTGATCATTTGGTAGCTCATTTCAGCTCTCAGACTTTGTTCTTTTGCCCATTTGTCTATTCACAGCAAACATGATTAGACTTGTCTATGCCAGGCAGTATGCTAGGTCTCAGATATACAAAAAGATATTTGACATAATTCCTCTCCTTGAGATACTCAAAATATAGTAGAAAAAATTCTGCAAATTAACGATTGTAATGCCCAGTAGTCAGTGCTATGATAAAAAATATCCACAGATAACATAAGACTGGAATCTTTCAGGAGCTGGGAGCCGATGGATGACACAGAAGAAGTATTAGAAACACCTCCCTATGGAGGGGGGACACCTGATTTATGGCCTGACAAGCAAAGGTGAGTGGGGTTTTCAAGATTCATTTCAGGCAAAATCTCAAAGCTAGAGAGCATGATTCAGGAAAGCGAAAGTTGTTAAATAAGACTCAACGTAGATATCATGAAGAACGGTGAAGAGACTGTGGTGGTAGACAATAAATGTGTTGTCCAACTTTACTCCTGTGAAAATGAAACATTATAAATCTGAAGGCAGAGAAAACAGTTAGAAAAGTTACTATAGTAATCCAGGTAAGTTATGCTGAAAATCCAAGCTAATGATCAGGGCAGAATGAGAAGTCAGGGTGAAGAGACATGAAAGGGGTAAAATATTCAAAATAGCAATGTCCAACTCTGGGTCTCTCTCATTCTTAATTTCCACTCCCCATGCAGGGTTCAGGGCACTTGGTATTGTATCCCCAATGTATCACCAATATATAGTTGCTAAAAGAAGAGGCAATAGAAACATTGTTTGAGAAATTTGATATTTTAAATCTGACAATGATAAAACATTGTTTTTATCATATAAAGAATACACTATTGCTGAGTTAAATGATAAAAATTAATATTTCCAATCATTTTATTTCTCTGAATTGCTAATCAATTTCATGAAGTCAATATATCTTCAGGTCTATGGGAGAAATATGCATAATAATAATGTCTGTTAAAGTTTGTTATAAACTACAGGGTGCTTTTATATATATTTGCTCATTTGATTCTTCCAATGGACCATTCTACGGTCAAGGAAACTGAGGCACAGATTTACTTGAGGTCATCCAATAGCTAAGCCAGGAATTGGTCTCAGACTGGTATGATTCCAATGCCACATTGCCTCCTTCTATGATGCCAACGGTGGGATCAGGATTCCTTCTCCTTTTGGGAAGTTGTCAGAGGCTCTGGTTTATAGCAGGAACCTGAAGGAGGAGATGAGAATACATCTTTGTTCATGTAATCCTCTCCCTGACCTTCTCTAGACAAATCACTTGGCATGCTATTGGAGGGGTGGGGGTTTATTTAGTTTTTCTGGATATTTCTTTAAGGATGTTAAGAGGAGCCAGCCAATACTAATCTCAAACAGGATATCCTTTAGGGAAAACACTCCACACTAAATACAAACAAGAGATTTCAGACTGAAGAATCGCAGACACTGTAGAATCCCT
Organism: Delphinapterus leucas; assembly: GCF_059928025.1. Lineage (NCBI taxonomy): Eukaryota > Metazoa > Chordata > Mammalia > Artiodactyla > Monodontidae > Delphinapterus > Delphinapterus leucas. Next base: position 37,511,564 of record NC_143147.1, read on the forward strand.
TTAACTTAGTTCTTGGTGTGTGTGTGTGTGTGTGTGTGTGTGTGTGTGTGTGTGTGTGTAGTCAGTTTCAGAGTATCTCTTGGACTTTTAATGGAATATGTGTGAATCCTTCTGGTACTCTGCATAAATCTTTGTGAATGTTTCTTCAGGGTTTTTTCTCCTTCTACATATGTTTGTGCACATATGTTTTTCTCTGTGTATTTCTTTATGTGCTATGCATATATGTTTTTCTCTGTGTATTTCTTTATGTGCTGTTATCTCTTTTTCACTCTTTCTCCTTCTCTATTTTCTAACGAACTTGCTCCTGGAATAGTCAGGTCTATTAGGACATTTAAAAAGGAGAAGGATCAGTGAGCTCATTCCCCCTAAGTTCAGCCAGGACCACCCACAGTGAATCACGTGGATCAGGACTAAACGTTCACTGGGGACACATCTTCAGCAGATTTTGCTGTCCTCTGGCTTTAAGATTTGGTCTTCACCATCTCTTGGGTCACAAAAAGTAGGAATCTACTTCTGTTGTCTTCTTGCCGAAGTTCAATCATTGTCCCTGGAAGAAGAGGGAGTGACACTTTAGTCGCCTAAATCTCTGTTGCATTTGTGTTTGAACATCCCTTTCCTGCCTACCAAGTGTTCTTCTGAATACCCCATTGTTATAGTCCTACTCACCACCCTTTCGAGGGATTTAATGGCTAAATCAGATCTTTTTTCATGGCATATCTCAAGGCGGACCCCAACCCTTATCTCAACAACTGATCTTTCCCACTGCAAACCTGGTGCCAGTGTGTCCCAGAACCCTCTCAGCCCCTGGGAAGCACTTCAGAGTAAACAAATTGAAATACCAAGAGGATATTTACAGCTACTGACCAAGCTCCCAATTTCCTTGGCTGGCCCTGTAGACAATGTACTCCTGCATTAGCCTTCAATTGTACTGTCAGAAATTGATACAGGACGAAGATTGAAAAAATATTATGCTAAGCCAGTCAATAGGCAAACAAAACATTCTCTACCATTTCTTTAGAGGATCTTGGGCTAAATGCTTGTTTGCTTTTACAGTGATATCTCAGCCATCACAGACTTTGGGCCTCTCCTGCATAAACTTTCTGATCTATTTCCCAGGGACTTGAGGGAACCTGGCTTTGGAGTAGGGGGAGCCTCATGGCACCTAACAGCTTATGCTTCCCTCATGTCAGGGGACAAAGCTCTCCTCAGCAGGAGTCCACCTAGCTGGCCCCACTGTGCAAACTCATACAACTCATATTAAAACAACTCTGAATGGAAACATCTCCTATGACTATCTAACACCCTTGATGCCAAGGCCTCTTTGGGGCCAATACTATCAACCAACCAATGTTGACAAATTGAAGCCTCGAGATTTTGTTTTGAGGCCCTGGAGAGAAAGGCAATCAACTATAGGGTGTTCTTAAATTAGTTTCTTCTGTTTTAGAAACTAGTTCTTTTTCAAGAATCTAACCACACATTAAGAATCCAACCCAGTATTCTAGAGTCCATGATCCGTAGTGAGGTCCCACTGAACTCTGCTTGTCCCCTTTCCTCCATGCAGTCATGTTCATTTCCCCCAGCTTCCCACACCTGCCTTTGTTCCTTTGCATTTGTTCATTGAACCTAGAATGCCTTTCATTTCTCTGCCTTGCAAAAGCCTACTCATCTGTTCAGGTTTGATTTAAAGGTACCCTGTTAAATCCATCCATTAGGATGTGAAGTACATACACAGCCCTGAGCCTTCTCACCCTCCTCTACACTTCCTCATCATTTCTACCACTTGCTCTTGCTACCACCACTTTTATAGTATACAGAGCTCTTCCTTAGGTCCAGGACTAGGGTGAGTAAAGTGAGAGGTCTAAGGGATAAAATGTAAGGAGATCCTCACTCTCAGGGCTGAGCACTTACATTTTGAGCCCTAGGCACCTCATCTGCCTCACCCCAGTCCTTGCCCTGTTTTCCATGAACAAATCCTCTCTCAAGAAAGACTGGTACAAGTCATATAGACCTAAGTGTAAATGTATTGCCTTATATTCAAATAATATGCTTAGGCTGCTTTCTCTTGATTTTTCAATTTAAAATCTTAGCTAAGGATTTCTTACAGAAGACAATTCAGCTCTCTTAAACTGCCCTCACTCCTGACACACATGCTTTCCTTCCCACATTCTTACAATATAATCCACACCACAGTTTCAAAATGATGGGTTCAATAGCCTATGTTTACAGTATTATGACTATTTAAATGTCATCATATCTGAGTCTGTTGAATATAGTGTTTATATTTCCTTTCTATATAACATTTTGCTTTCTTACAATTGATGGTTTCTTTACTATTTTATTTTTGCTTAATTATTCATTTACCTTTTACTCACTGAAGCCTAAATCATTTCCCAAACTACAAAACTCCTTTTGGTGAGGTCACACCACCAGGGGACTTACTTATTCCATCTTCCTCTGTTCCCCTGGAGTCTTCCATTCTCCAAACTAGATTGCTTGCCTCTGGGCCTACTGCTCAGCTAGCACAGGGGGGTTGCCCTTCATCCTCTCCTGGGAGTTCCTTCACCTCTCTGTCCTGGAGTCCAGGACTTCTTTATTCTTGGCTTGCACTCTTTTGGCAGAACGAAGCTTTGAAAACGTACATGTGAAAAAGGATGTCTTTTTTCTTCACTCACAATTAATCGTTTGGCGGAATAGAGTTCTGGGTTAAATTTTTTTCCAATAACTATGAAGCATTGCTTTATTGTCTTCTAGCTTGCAGCACTGCTGTTAGGAACAATTTATTTCTGATATTTGTATGTGGCTCCCTCACCACCACCTCTCCCTCTCTTTGGAATTTTTTAGGATTTTCTCTTAATCCCTAGTATTCTGAAATTGTATGATGATGTATCTTGGAATAGCTATTTTTTTAATGCATTGTGTTGGTCACTCAGTACTTTGTTTTTCCTTTGGTTTAAATCTATAGACTCACTACTGGGAACTTTTCTCGTATTATTATTTTGAAAGCTTCCTTCCTTCTATTGTTTTCTCTTATTTTTCTCATCTCTCTTTCTAAAATTCTTATCGGTTAAATGTTGGCCCCTGTTCCAGTTATCTACTGATATATAACAAACCACCTCAAAACGAAGCAGGTTAAAACAATAGCAATCATTTATTTTGCTCACAAATCTGTAATTTGGGCAAGGCTTGGTGGGGATAGTTTCATCTCCATTTTATGTGGCATCGCTGGGGCATCTCCAATGGGGCAAGAAGTCCTACTCCCAAGATGGTTCAGTCACAGGGCTGGCAAGTAGGTGGTGGTTGTTGATGGGCGGCGGGGCGCTTTGTACTTTTCCACGTGGGACTCTCCACAGAGCTGCTTGAGCTTCCTCTGAGTATGGTGGTGGGCTCCAGTGTATGTTGTAGGAGGCCTGGATAGGAGTTGCAAGGGTTCTCATGGCCCAGCCCTGAAAGTCTCAGAACACCATATCTGCCACATTCTACAGGTCAAACAACCACAATGACCAGCTTTCCTTTAAGAGGAGGGGATTTAGACCCTACCTCTCAATAAAAGGGATAGCAAAGAAATTTTAGCCATCTTTAATCTGCCATAACACTCACTTCTCTAATTTTAATATATTTCTCTCTTTTTTTCCATTTCTGACTTTTTTCTAGATTTTAGAAGATTTCCTCTACTTTATTTTTCAGACCTTCAATTGACTTTTAAAAACAGCAACAGATTTTTTTTATTGTATTGGTCTATTTCTACAGACTCTTCTCTGAATTCATCAGTTCTTGCTCTGTGGATACAATATTTTTTCTTATCTTCTAAGGATGGAAATTATAGTTTGTTAGTTTCAGTTTTCTTCTGCACCATGCAAGATCCCCCTTTCCCCTCTTCTTCTCCTTCTTATCCTCCTTCTTCTTATTTGTTTTGATCTCTGTCTTTAATATTAGAGACTTTTCTCAAACATCTGGCGTTCTTTGGCTAAGTAAAGCTCTTAACAGCTGAACTCTGGGTGCAGAGAGAGTGTATTGAATGTTAGGTATCATTATAGGGTGATGAAGACTGAGCTAGCTTTTTCATCACATGAAATGTCAATATCTGTAGTTTTTTTTTGTTTGTTTCTTTTTTCTGGGGCCAGTCCACTTCTATGAAGAAGAAATATCCAAATCCTGCCCAGGGAGTGTAATAAGACCATCTGACAGAAGTCTGGGAGCCACACAGTAAAAGGAAACTAAGGATCTTAGCATTCAGAATGTAAACATTCATTTTAATAGCCTTGTTTTCAGTACAGCACTTCACCCTGCTCCCGTCTGTACCTGGTGGCCCCAGTTCAGGGCCTCTGTGGTTCACTTCTGCAGAGATCAAGTCTTTAATTTTCAGTCTGTTTGCTCAGGAGGAAGGAGGGGATGAGGGGAATCAACTGCTCCATATACACACCATCAACTCACCCTGTTTTGTCTTACCTGTCAACTCTGTTTTCAGAGATATCTGGTATCTCAAATTCCTGAGCCTTTTTGGAACTTCATGACCCTAAACCAGCTTGCTTCATTTTGATTTCCCTTAGCAGTCTTTGGTTTCAGCATTTCCTCCCTAGTAAGTCTGTAAAGCAATTATCCTTTTTCATCTTCAAAAATATTAACATTTTAAAATTTATTGTTATTTTATTCTGTTCTTTTGACTTTGTGAGTTTCTCATTTCTTTCTGCTTTACTATAATTTTATTGGAGTTTTGAGAGGGAGTGGATGTATCTGTTGAGTCTTCTATGTTTAAACAGAAATCTACCTGTATTTTTTCCCCTACTAGGGAACATTCCAGTGTTTCTTCTGTGATAAGAGCAACCATGTATCTGTTGAGTCTTCTATGTTTAAACAGAAATCTACCTGTATTCTTTCCCCTACTAGGGAACATTCCAGTGTTTCTTTTGTGATAAGAGCAACCTCCTTTCAGATGACCTTGAGGAGGTCCATGGTAGGCCAAAGACTCTCTCATTGCTGATCTGCAGGACAAAGGCATGCTTAGTAGTGCTGATCCAGACAGTGAGGGAGCAACTAGGAGCCATGGCTGCCATTAGCCCTTGCAGGTTCCTATCTCACTCAGGGGTGAGCAGAGCCAACTACAGTCCAAGCTCCTGCCTGCTTCCACATTCAGGGACCTAAGAAAACACCACATTTATTGGATTTCCCAGTCACTAGGCTAAGCACTTAGATGTGGTGTATCTCATTTAATGCTTATAACAACCTTGTGAGGTATGTATTGTTATTACCTCTGTCTTAGAGACAAAGCATCCGACCACAGAGAGTTTTAACACCTTTCCAAGCCCATACAGCTGGTACATGGCAGAACTAACCAAGAGGTCTGTTTTGAGACTGTTCTGTATTTCACTTTGCCTTCTAATTTGATATCATCTGTGTGATATGAGGACCTAATTACCCCTTGCCCAGGGACCATCACATCTGGACCAGGAGTTTTTGTCCCTGGCCTGGGTACTGAGGGGAGGAGAGACCCATCAACTTTTCAAAGATAAAACCAGGATGTAAGGGAAGATGTTACATTGGGTCACTGTAAGTTGGTTGAGGAGGATGGAACATGGGAATGAATAAGACTGTCTACACTACATGGATTAGGATTTAATGAATAAAATGCCTTTTATATACCAGGCAGTATGGTAGATGCATGCAGACTTATTGCTTTGTTTAAGCTTTGAAACAGCCTTCAGAGAAAGGTGATACTTTTTCTACTTTTCAGATGAATTAGTTCATAATCAGATTGGTTAAGATACCTGTCAAGTTCACATGGGTAAAAAAGCACAGGGCTGGGACTTAAACCCAGACTTGTTGACCATAGTCAAACCTAGTTCCCTTTTCAAAGGAGGAGTTCATTGTTTTCAGGAAAAATAAGATCTACTATGAAAATCTTTTATCACACTGTTTGGTATGCTTCAGACCTTAGAAAAGTCTAAAAGGTCAAATTAATATGATCAGGATTCTGTTAACTGTTGGCATTGGCTACAGATCTTGGGCAAATGACTTCACCTCAGGTTTTTAACCTATTAGATGGAGGTAATATGGGATATCAACATGGGATATCAAACAGAAAATACCCTGCATGGTGACACATGGACCTACATTTCAAAAAAGTGGTAAATATTTTTCAACAGCCCTATGATCAGACTATATCTTTGGCTGTATTAAGCTATATCAGGCTATATTTGAAAAGTGCATCTACCTTTAAATGAACTCCAGGAGGTAGGGTCCAGGCCTTTCCCTTACACTATATGATTTAGTACTCTATGGCTTTGATGTCAGGTCTTTGGGTACAGATGGAAGATAAATGATGGGAACCATTTTGCCAAGTTGTTTTAATTCATGTGGACATGGCCTTCTTCATGACCTACCAGCTTTCAGGAGGTGCATCCTCTTTCCTCTCCAGGTTCATGTCTCTTTAGGGATTCCTCCACACAATGATTTCCAGTGTCTGCTTAAAATCTAACTGCTGACAAGTCAGGGGAGAGGGCTATAGGTCTGATTTATCACTGGGTGCCTGGGGCTGGATGTCATTAAAAGAAGATTCTGATTCATGAGGTCTGTAGTGGGACCTAAGATTCTGCCTTTCTAATCAACTTTCAGGGGCCACATGCTGCTAGTCCTTGGAGCACACTCTGATGAGGGAGGGTTCAGAAAAAGTCAGAAGATGTGGGCCAGAGTTACTACTTGTGGCATCTTGGGCAAGCCACTTTCTTGCTAATCCTCAGGTTCCTTATTGTTGAAATGGAAAACATAGTACTGAAGCAGAGATGTTTAAAGGTGTATATTGCTTTAAATGTTTGGAAAGGTATTTGGGAAACTTTAATGAACCCTTTAAATTTAAGGGACCATTACTTTTGCCTGTTTAATAAGCAATTTAGTCTGAATCCAATAAACTCAATATGTGGCTTATAATACACCTCAGATTTCTAAGGGTTCAAAGGAAACTGTTAATATAACATGGGTTAATTTTATTTTGTTTAAAGCAAAAGCACTCCCTATTTCTTTATATTTAAGAAATTTATGAAATTACAGTGCTCTGTGAGGCAATGCTTCTTAATTTAAAATTCTTCTGATTTTGCATAATGGAAGTTATTTGATTGACTAGAATCCCTTGGGATTGGCATTGGCAAAACCTACATTCACCGCTAGTAGGACTCAAATGGCTTCAATTTGCGTTTATTTGAAGGTAGAGATGAAGAAAAGAGCTGTGAGAAGGATTTAAGAAAAACCTACAATAATTACCAAATGTTACAAGGTAGAAAACAAACAAATAAAACTAAAAAAAATTACACCCTTCATGAAAAAAAGAGATAATAATTTTTAAGAGCTTCATAAATACTAAAGCACCATAAAATGTCCTATACATGACTATCAAAAAATTTATAAAATCAGAAAACTTTTGGTTTCAGAGCTCAATGCATAATTTATACTGATCAGATTAGGTTAGCATAATTCTTTCCATTCCGAACTTTCGGTTAATATAATGTAATAGTAATAGTAACAATAGTAATGATTATAAAGCAACCTACAGCTAATTCAATTTATAGAATCCACTTCTTATTGAAAACAGCTGTGGGGTTTCTTGCCAAAATAGCTCTCCTCTGGCTTTCTGGGACAGTTTCTGAAAGTGGGGAGCTTTTCCATTGCAGGACTTCCTATCTGATGGGTAAAGAAGGAACTTGGGCCCTCTTGTACCCTGGGCTTTGATTACAAGGCTCTGGATTGCTTTGGACACCTAATTACTCTTGTACCTGTGAACACAGCATTTGTTTAGTTTCTCAAGTTTCCCAGCTTCTCAGAATAATAAAGCCAAAAGTGGGGGTGACTTTGTATTTGGGGAACAAGTTGCAGCAATCTAGCAATGTTTCTTCTCACTGTCTTGGAGAGAGGTAAAGAATCCTTGTGCTTGTACTGAAACTACATCACTGTCGGCTGTGTACTACATTGAGGTCCCCAGGCTATGAGGTGCTACTCAGCTGGAACCAGCCAAGAAGCCCCAGGCTAGTGGTTCTCAAAATGTAGTCCCTGGATGAACACCCCATCATCACCTGGGATCTTGTTAGAAATGCAAATTTTCAGGCCCTAGCTCAGGTCTACTGAATCAGGAACTCTGGGGGAGACACCCAGCACTCTAGAGTTTAACTCACTCCCCAGATGATGCACAGTAAAACTAGAGGACCACTACCTCAAGACAAGGCCTTCCACTGGAACCAGAGCCATCTTGGCAATTTCTTTCTTCAGTACAGCTCAGAGGTTATGAGTTCCTGGTCACTGTGCATGCTCATTCTTAGGTTGGTGTTTCTTCAACTTTAATGTGCCTGGGAACCTTCTGGGATCATGTTATAATGCAGATTATTACTCAGCTGGGTCTGTGGAGGGGCCTGAGATTTATAATCCTGAGTAGCACCCAGATGATGCTGATTTGCCAATGGTTCCATCAACGGATCTTCCACTGACAGAGATGGATCCTTGATCATTCTTGAGTAGAAAAGCCTTACATCATGTATTCTCAACAAGGATAGTATCTTCTCCAAAGGGGTGAAAATTGATTGGGGAGAGGGGGGCAAAACAGTCTGACTCTTTGCATATGAAAAGCACAGGTACACATGTAGTACTGAAACAGATATACAGTATACCATGGTATTAAAATTTAATGGGGATAAGTGATTAGGAAAAAATGTCTAAAAGAGCTCCTGGGGGGAGAAGGCTAATAATAAAAAAGAAGGTTGAGAATCACTGCATTATACAGATAAATTGGTAGGGCCAGCCTGTCCTCATCTGTGGTGAGGGCAGGAATGCTCTGTCTCCATTAAGATATACTCTTCCCACCCCAGACAACAGCAGAGGACACCTAGATGAGGGGATTGCAGGAGTTCTAGGGTTAAAAACTTAGCACCTCCCTACATGCGTCCTTTCTCTATGTTAAGAAGAGCCCTGCCCAGTAATCCGTTAAGATGTTAACAATTTCACAAGGGCCACGAGTGCTGTAAGTTATCATTAGGCCTCAAGGTCCCAGATATCCTATGTGGTTTTCAGACTCAAAAGAAGCACAAATAAGGACTGAAACCCTAGAGTGACTATCTTAGCAAACAATGAATCATTGGAGGGTTTTCACCCTGGACCTTCCCAGGAATCAGTAAACTCCTGTCCTGGGGCAGATGAGACGCTTAGGGACTCCTGTATTCTCTCCTCCACACGGCTGGCCCTAGTGGGACTTGTGACACCTGTGATTTATTAACTGGCTCCCATCCTGAGCAGAAGAAACCTGGCATCTTTAACTTCCAACCAGTCCTGACACAGCACCTGGATAAACTTTCTGAGTCCCAGTCTCCTCATTAGACACTGTTACAGAAAAACAGTGCCTAATTGTAAGATTATTGTAAGGATTAAATGAGATACGAACCAGACACTTACTTAGCCCTCTGTTAGCTGATGCTGTTCTTATTGTTGCCCGGATTTTATTGCCAAAACGATGGCTGGGTACACTCCATAAATATTTGTTGAATTACTGATGACTGGGTGCAGCCTGTTTAATTCTGTCTCTCTGTCCTATTTACATTGTCCTTATCTGAAGTTTGCTTGGGTTTCCTTAAGAAGTTCCCACAGACCACACAGTCATGAAGGGCCACATGAGCTACCCTGAGCCTTCCCTGCCACTTCACTTTCATCCCCAGCACTTCTTGAGCTACAGGTACACATCTCAGCAGCCTGTCTGGCCAACACTTGCTTGTCTGCTCTTACAAATTTGGTCATGGCTCACGTGAGCAAAAGTCTTTTCTTGATCACAGGGTGATCTATTCTTCACTTTCTTCCTTTGTCAATTCATGATTTCTTCTAAAGATTGAGGAGTCACTTACCCTCTGTCTTCTGTGGCAGTTTCTTGCCTGATGAACTAGGTCTCCTATTATCCTAACCAGACATGACAACAGGCAGGATACCTACAAACTGCTTCTAATAAGTATGTCCAGAGGTCAGCAAACTTTTCTTAAAGAGCAAGAGAGTAAATATTTTAGACTTGCAGGCCTTGTGGTATCTGTTTCAACTACTAACCTGCTGCAGTAGTGCAAAAGCAGCTAAAGGCAATGGGCACGGATGTGTTAATTGAAGTTAAAGTAAAGTTTTGTTTTCAAAAATCATATTTGGCTTGCAGGCCTTAGCTTGTTATATCTAATTTTCAATTTCTCAAGTATTTTTCCTTTTCTCTTTAAAGTTCATTCGTAACACTCCCTGTTTTGTCAAGTTGGTCACATTTCCATTTCTTCCATGTCACTAAGAATCTAAATAGTTTGCTGGAGAGTCTCATGGTGCATACAGTAAGGTCATAAAGCCATCAGAACTACACTTCTTGTTCTCTTTCACTGGCTGATAAGTTGACTGTATCATTCAATACTAGAGAACAATCCCCCACATCAATGTCTCCATCCTTACCATAGTCATGGGGATTCAGTTTGAGTATAAACTGTGTTTCTCCATTGGGATTCAGAATAGTGTAGAAACAATTATGCATGAAACTTTAGTCAGGATTCTGGGGTTCAAGACACAGTTCTGCCACTTGCTAGCCATACAACCTTGGCAAATTATTTAATAACTGAGCCTCAATTTCCTTCCATGAGATAAGACTGATAATAACTAGTGTTGTTGTGAAAATAACATGAGATGATTTATATAAAGTATCTGGTATTTAGTAGGCACTCAATTTATGTTAAGTATACTCAGAAATGTTTGAGCATAGAGATAATTTGCTGGGGAAGGCTTTCTCAAGAGGTCTATTTTATGAATTAATTCAGTGAGAAAATATTCGTGTGGGATTCTGGGGTCAGTGAATGGCAGGATGGGGGTTGGATGGATAGTACAGAGCCTTGGTACTCAAAGTATGCCCCATGGACCAGCTGCTCTACTTTATTCACTTTAAAGATATTTAGTTTTCATTATTAATTTCTATAGATGAGGCAATGAAATAAAAGTCTAGACCAAAGAGATTTGCTTTTAAGAAACAAACAAAAGAGTTTTGTCTTTTTTATTGAAGTCCCTTGGGAAGGGGGCAAGGAGGGAAGATCTATGATCATTTCAGTAACATTGCTATTGATCACAATAGATTGGGATGTAATTTTGGTAAACACCTTCAGAAAAAGTTTGAGTCAGTCTAAGAAAATCAGTCTAACTGGGTCTTATTTTTGATAATTTTAAAATTTCTTAGTTTGACCACTGTAGTGGTTTTAATATATGTCTGAAGATTTGACATTTTTCCCTTTAAAAGGTAAAATCTAAACCCCTGTCTAATGAATGTAATTTGGCAGAAGTGATGCTCTGTGACTTTTGAAGATAGGTTATAAAAAGGATAGCTTCTGTCTGGCTTTCTCTCTTTCTCTTACCTGGAAAGCCAGCTGTTTTGTCATGAGGACACTAGAGCAATCCCCGTGGGATGTGGGGAGGAAGTAAGGCCTTCCACCAACAGCCGTTACCAATGTACTACTCATTGGATGAGTCACTTTGGAAATGGATTCTCCAGCCCAGTCAAACCTTCAGATGACTGCAGGCCCTGCTGACATATTGGCTGCAACCTCATGAGAGACCCTGAGCCAAGTAAGCTGCCCACAAATTCCTGGCCCACAAAAACTTTGAGAGAGTATTTTTTATTGTTTTAACCCACAAACTTTTGGAGTAAATTTTTATGCAGTTATAGATAACTAATGTAGATTTGCTACTTGGAAATAGGGTATTACCAAAATAAAAATCTAAAACGTGTGAAGGGCTATGTTACCAGTCAGTAAATAAGACCTAAAAGGGCCTTCCAGAAAGTGTCAGGGAAAGCATAGAGCTTTGGAGAAACTGTTAAGAGAAGTCTGATGGCCTTCAAGAGGCTGGTAGGAGGAATGGAAGGAAAGTGAGGAAATGTTATTGGAAACTGGGGGAAAGATATGCTTTTCTGTAGTGGCAGAAGGTTTAGCAACACTGTCACCTGTGATAATGCGAAAAGTAGGAAACATACTTTATGAACTGTGTGATCCAGCTAAGGACACTTATGGGCAGAGTGTTGAAGATGCCGGCTTTTTTGTTTGCTACTTTTAGTAAAATGCTATAGAGAGCTATTATAATTATTTATAATTATAAAAAGAGAAACTAAGGAAGGAATGTTTAACAAAAAGGGGCAGAACTTGTGGGTTTTGAAAATTCCCAGCCCTCTCCTCAGATAGTAATTAATGCTAAAATCAAGATATGAGTTCTGGCAAACATCAAACCCAGAGCACTGTCAGAAAAACATTGCCTAAATATGAAGCTGAGGATAGGACTGTAAAATTCTTTAAGGTCTCAAAGATCAGAAAAAGCTTTAGTCAAACAATAGAGAGTCTAAGGTTGTTCCTCAAGACGTTCATCAGAAGCCAGATACACTGTGGACTGAATGTTTGTGTCCTCCCTTCCCCCGCAAATTCCAATTTTAAATCCTAACTGCGGAAGGTGATTGTAATAGGAAGTAAGGCCTTTGGGAGGTGATCTCTGGGATTCGTAAAGAGACCCCACAGAGCTTCTTAGCCCCTTTCACCAAGTGAGGATACAGTAAGAAGTTAACCACCTACAATCAGAAAACAGCCCTCATCAGAAACCAACTGCACTGGCACCCTGATCTTGGACTTTTAGCCTCCAGATTTATGAGAAATAACCCATCCAGTCTGTGCTATTTTGTTAAAGCAGCCCAAGTAAACTAAGACAGGTACTTATTTTGAAGAGACTTGTGAATACAGCTTTTGTCTAACTCTGCTACAATTCATAGAAGACCCACAAACTTCTTAAGAGAATTTTGTTGTCAGAAACGCTACCAGCTTGGACTAAAAGGGACATAGATAACACAAAATCAAAATGCATCCTTTGGACTCTCAAACTTCTACAAGGAGAAAACAGCCTGAGGAAGTTGAAAACTTGTGCTATTTTTCAAGGGAAGAGAAGTATCAAGAGTCCAAAAGGCAGAGCCAAGAGACATGGAATATTATTCCCAGGACTAGAGTCTAATCAAGGAATTGCTACCATTAGCCCTGATCAATTTCAGAATTGTTGTGGATCAGATACTTCTTTGAGCCTCTCTTTTCCTTCTGTTTTGAATGGAAAGATCTACAGGTGTGCAATAGAGCATTTATGTGAACCTTTTCAAGAAAAGTTTGCTGACCCCTGGTCTAGAGCACTGGAGAAGGGTCTGGACTGAAGATAAAGATTTTGGAGTCAAGAGCATCTCAGTAATATTTGAAGTTATGGGAAGAGATTGTTTGATATGTGTATCTAGGGCTTGGTTCCCAGGTCTGTTACCACTGGAGAGGAGATAAGTCCTAGGCTTCCCCAGGCAAAATATGAGAGATACAAGTGTCATTTATAACAGTCCCTACCCAACCCAGGCTCAAGGTTTCTCACAACTGCCTCTATTCCTTCCTAGTTGACTGTGAGTCCTGCCACCATCTGATCCCCTCTAGGCCTTGGTTCTCAAGTGCAGGAATGAGCTTTCATGGGGAAAGCTCCTGTAGGTCTTCCAGGTGTACAGGCCCGCACCTAACAAACCGGGGGCAAAGTAAAGACTTGTAAGTGGTGTCTCCTCTCAGCTGGGTGTCAGCTCTGTCTCCCTGTCCCCTCTTCTCTTCCAAGGCCTGGGTCCTAGCTATGCATCCTCTGGGAATGAGGGTCTGTGGTTCTTAATGGTATTTGACCTTATCTGTCCAGAGCTCAAGAGGGAGAGAGGACACACAATTGGTCCTCTACCCACCCAAGCTGGCTGCCTGTTCTGCACCAAAATTACTATGATAATTGAAAGGACCTAAATTGCCCTTGCCAGCATCTGCATGGATTACTATATACACATCTCCAGACCTAAAGAGCAAATGTGCTCCATTTTGCCGGATGTCTCATTCTGTGGATTCAGCTGGTGTCCACCCTTTAAAGCTCAGTCTTCTCAGCACTCTTTCTGCGCAGTTTGCAAATCCCTGCAGCTGTAAGTCAAATCAATGTTTTCTCGTTCTGCTCTCAGAGACATGGAAATCAGCTCTTCAATCTTGTTTAATCCACATTTAATTTTCAACTGAAGGAACCAAGTTCCACTTTGTGTAACATAAATAACAAATGGTCATGATCCCAACTTCATTCAGCCTGTGTTCCCAGGGAGAGGGAGGAAGGGATTGTAGACATTTCTTCAGATCTCTCTGGTTTGATGGGAAAAGCTCCTTATTTGGGCATCCAAAGAACCGGATAAAACTAAACACAAGAGTAATTGCTTGGGAGGATAATGAGAACACAGTGTAGTCATATGAATAATATGTCACAGTTGAAAGTAGAGCCTATAATGGACTTTTAATATCATGTTCTGCAATTAGAGGAACTGGATAAAAGTCCTAGCTTTGGGTGGCCTTAAAAAGACATTTAGCCTGATCAAGCCCCAGGTTAATTAATTGGTATCATGGAGATCATGACGAGGGTTACATATGATGAAATTTATAAAGGCATTTGTATCCTGAAAATTTGTATGTCTAAGGAAGGAGATGTTTTTATTTTATTTTCAAAGGTGGGGAAATAATTCAAATCTTTGTCCACTGGTGATGCAGTTAGAGTTTCTGTTTAGCATAACTTATATCACAGCTTACATATATGGACAGTTCGTAAGTTGAGGTTACTGCGTTCCTCAAGAGAATCCAATTACATCAGTTAATAAACTCTTTTCATAAACAGCTGTCTTTCTGCAACTGATGATAGATGGGGTGAACTTGCTATGCCATTCCGACTTAAAAGGAGGGGCAACTTTACGAGTCTTGGCTAAAGCAGAGGAGAATCAACCCAAAGAAATATAATGCTCATTGTCTTCTTCCCACATGCTCTTTTTCCTTTAAAATTGGTTCACCATTTTTTTTTTCAGTTGTTGTTTTTATTTTTGAAGAATTAGCCCCTTGGGAAGAAAACAATACATTCAATCTCTACCAATGTTTTCAATGGAATACATTTCAACCACCCTAGTGGCTGAATGGGAATGCAGCGGGAAAGTGAGTTTGACCTTGTTCATTTCATCACTCTCCTTAAGAAAGTTACAGCCTCACTGAAAAGCTTTTAAACTGGCAGGACCTGTTGAATTTCTCTCATGGGCACATGGGGATGGGTAGGGCACATGGGGATGGGTAGGCCATCTCTGGTCTTGACTGGGATTCTGAGAGTCAGGTCTGGAATGATGAGAGGTGGAAAGATCCCTGCCACCTTTATCTGCAAACCTGAACTTTATTTTTTTGCCTCCCCTGTTTGGATCGGTGTCTAGATTTAAGGTGATCTGTTTGTTTCTGACCTGAGTCTCTCTTTGCATGGTGGATGTGAGAACTGTCTTTTAGGGTTCTTATCCCACAACTATGAGCAACAGGTGTTGTACCCCTTTCCTGGCCCAAGTTTGTGAGCACATTCAAAAGCCACTTACCTGTATTTGAAAGTTACTTCCTTTACATTTAGAGTAAGATCTAAAGCACCTGGACCAGAATATGTACTATGTAAGGGGCAGTTTTCTTCCATCTCCTCTCCTTCAATTACTGTAAAGACCACAACACTGTCCACTATCGGGTCCAACCCTTCCTTCCATCCCTTCCCAGGCTTTGGGTCCAGCCTTTAGTCTATTGAAAAAATGGGACTTTAGAGTCAGCCCTTGTAACTTAAAGATCTTGGGTTGGAACCCAGATCCAAGGGCAACCAGCTCAGTGGCGTGAGGCTTAGGTAATACATTGAACCTAAAGGAGTTCCCTTGGAATCACTTGCACCAGCTACCTTTCTATTCTATTTCTACCTGCAATTGTTTGAAGACAGAATGGCTAACAGCTATTTCTGATCCCTTGAGGACTCTATCAGGATTTATATCAGTAATTAAAAGTTTGGATAAGTTTGCCGCGTAAGGCGGCTGAATGCATCAAACAGTACAATTTTAGGCAGGAAACAGTGAGTTACTCCCATTCACTCCCAAGCCACAACAGCACTTACTTGAACACTTTATCTTGGTGCAGCTGCCAGAAAACTTTTCATTCTCCTCCCTTACACACAGGGAGCCGCCTTTCCTTGGATATCTGAACTCGGAAACATTTAACATTCTCCCAGGAAATAACTCCATTCAAAACTATTGTTTTTAAGTGCTAGAATGATTGACTGAATGTAACTTGCGTAAATCAGTGCTGTTGATTACTAAACACAATGGTAATTACTGGGAGGTTACTGAAAACACAATATGAATAATATGGCACAATTGAAAATAGAACCTATAATGGACTTTAAATAACATCATATACTGAAGTTAAAGGAACAGAGTTGGCAAGTATGTGGCTTGCATGCTTTCGCTACTTTCCCTGTTTCCCCACATGGCAAGTATTTTTTTTTAATGCTCCTATACCATTTTTTTTTTTTGTAGACTTCAATCTTTAAAAAAATTTTATTGGAGTATAGTTGATTTACAATGTTGTGTTAGTTTCTGCTGTACAGCAAAGTGAATCAGTTATACATATATATCCACTCTTTTTTAGATTCTTTTCCCATATAGGTCATTACGGAGTATTGAGTAGAGTTCCCTGTGCTATACAGTAGGTCCTTATTAGTTATTTATTTTATATATAGTAGTGCGTATATGTCAATCCCAATCTCCCAATTTATTCCTCCCCCTTACCCACTGGTGGTCATATTTTTTTCCTTCTGCCCTTGGAGGCTTCAGAAGCATTCTCAGCTAGTGCTTCAGTGGCCATTACCAACCAACTGGATTTGCACAAATGATGAAAAGGATTTTCTGTCCTAATATCCTAGATGATGAGTTCTTTGAGGGTGATGGCAGTCTTTTCTTCATCTCTGTGTTCCTAGCCCCTAAGCTCAATGTTTGACACATAATAAACACTCAGTGAATGGTTATTAAATTGAACACCTGACAATACTCAATTAATGAGTCAAGAAGAGCTTCCTGACTGGCATGTCTGTGTGTCAAATGGATTATAGGTATGTGGACGTCCTGTCTCCTTCAGTTCTCACAGTCTGAAATGGTGTGAGAGTAGTCAGAGCCCCAAGGCAATGGTCTCTGAGAGCAGCTTCATCTAATCACCATGCTGTGCCATCCACATCTTATTTTCTGTGTTTGCCACGGTGTGAAAGGATTAGGGAAAGGTTGGGAAGTGCTAGGTTAGATGAATTTCTCTGGCTAATATTAAGATCAAATAACATACTACCAGCTCATCTAAACAATTGCTCTGTATTTCTTTATGAGGTATTTCAATTCCTTAAGATCTCAGATAATCACAAGCAGAAAAATATGTCAATAAAGTAAGGAAATAATTATCACAATCAAATCCCGTTGTGTGTGTGTGTGTGTGTGTGTACCATAGGGAACAGTACCATAAGGAGTTCTTGCTACTTTCTAAAGAGTCTCTCATTTCTCAGAAGGGGTAGCCAAGGAATTCTACATATACTGATTAGACAATATTAATGACACCTTTATGTGCGGTAGCTATAAATACTTTCCCCAGGAGAGAAATGCTATATATCTTCAAAGAGAAATGAGACCATGCTCTCTGAATTCTAAATGTGGTAAAAAAATGTTCAGAACCAACATCAAAGACATGAGCTGACATTGGGACCATCTACTTGAAATTGGGACTATCTCTGAAAATCCAGGACACATAGCTCCGATTTTTCTATTGAAAATGTATGCACCCAGCAGTGTTCTGAATGATGTGTTTTCAGAAGGGAAAAAATATTGGGCTCTTCCTGAAGAAGGAAATCCAACATGGGGGAGGGCTATTGTTGCTGTTGTTGCTGCCTTTGAAGATGAAGAGAGCCAAATGGCTAGCACCTGGGAGTAACTTCTGGGAGCTAAGACTTTAAGAATTGAGAGAAAACCCCATTGACACCGAGGCAGCAGCAAGGAGCTGAATTTGGCCGACAACCGCATAAGCTAGAGGACCATGAGCTCCAGATGAGAAGACAGCCAGGTGACACTTCCATCTCAGCCTGAAAGACCCTGAGTGGAGCACCCAACTACACTGTGTCCAGATTTCAGACCGACCAGAATCGTGAAGTAAATAATGGCTGTTTCTTTAAGCCACCATATTTGTGGTAATTTGTTATGTAGCAATAAGAAACTAACAGAAAGTGTTTTCAGTCTAACCCATTTGGGTCTTTTCTCATCAATCTCATTCAAGGTTTTAAAGGGTCTTTCAGAATTGTAGAATTTATCCCATTCTGCCAGGTATTATAAGTTTCTGTGTTCATGTACGACTTTCCAAATAGCTAGCAAGTTCATTGACAGCAGGGTCCAGCTCTTGTCACTGTGGTTCCTCAAATAGTCCAGGGGAGTGCTCAGTCAATAGCTGTTGGGTAGGGCATTTGTACAGCCTTTGGCCTCCTACAAAGCATTTACATCCTCCATCTCATTTGATCCTCATTGCGACTATGATGCTGAGGCAGGGCAGAGAAGGGAGCTGAAGCTCCAAGAGGGAAAGAGATTTGCCTGGGGTTAAAAGAAAAAATCCTGTGTCCTCATAACCCCCAGTCCCATGTAGTTTCACTACATTAGAGCTTTTTCCATGACAAGGATTAGGACGTGAAGTATCTTGTACTTTGAACAGAGTTTTGCTGCAAAGGACTTTGAGGGTTCTGAAGGAGCCAAGCCAAAGGGAACATGCCCAGACCTTTGAGTCCCACCTAGTATTTTCCAGAGTTTTGAGGAGTTACATACTTGTTTTCCATGCTCTATTTCTGAAGGATAAGACAATCAAGGAAAATGTTCTTTTGCTTTATATTAACATTAAAATGAGAGGCACATTGCTCTAAGGAAGTATTTCAAAGGCAACAACTCACATGAATATCTTGGCAACTCACTGTATTCTGAGCTTATGAGAAAACTTAGGGGTCTTGGCATTTGTGAAGTTACCCTTGCTGGTACTCATTGCCACTACAAGATTGGGCATCTTGTATTTCTTGGTGTCAGGACCATATGGAGCCTCCAAATGTCAGCATAATCACTGCCTCATTCATTCATTCATTCATTCAACAAGTTTCTGAGTGCCCACTGTGCAAGAGGCACTGTACTAAGCTCAAGGAGTATAATGGCACATTAGAAACAGACCTGGGGACTTCCCTGGTGGTGCAGTGGTTAAGAATCCGCCTGCCAGTGCAGGGGACACAAGTTTGAGCTCTGGTTGGGGAAGATCCCACATGCCGCGGAACAACTAAGCCCGTGTGCCACAACTACTGAGCCAGTGCTCTAGAGCCCGCGAGCCACAGCTACTGAGCCTACGTGCCACAATTACTGAAGCCCGCGTGCCTAGAGCCTGTGCTCTGCAACAAGAGGCCACTGCAATGAGAAGCCCGTGCACTGCAGTGAAGAGTAGCGGCCGCTCACTGCAACTAGAGAAAGCCTGCGCTCAGCAAAGAAGCCCCAATGCAGCCAAAAAATTAATTTAAAAAAATCATTGTTAAAAACAAACAAACAAACAAAAAAGACCTTGTCTCAGCTTTTCGCTCTAAGTGAGCAAATTATATTCTGGAAAGCTGTCCTTGACTCCCAGGGAGAGTTTAGGAACTTCTGCTCTTTGCTCTTGTTTACCATGCATATGAGACAGATCTATTATAATCAGTATCTCATAGTATGGTAGCTCTTTTGTGCCTTTGGTTTATCAGTCCAGCCTATAAGCTTCTCTAGGTCAGGGATTGTGCCCTTCCTTCATTGCATACCTAAGACTATTGTGCCTGTACAGAGAATGTGCCCCACATATAGCTGGCTAAATAATTGAATGAGTAAATAAAGGAATGGATTCCTTTGCCTGCCATATTTGGAGGTGATTGTCTTTGTAAACTCAGCTGGGATGGGTGTTATAGTAAGCTTTCTTCACCGCTTGGACCATGGTAGACTTTCAATACATATTTGTTGAATTACATGCATTCTTCACAATCAAGGACATTTCTTTTGTCCCAAATGTGTTAGAAATCCTCCTGAACTTACTTCCCATGGGGTCTCATTTCCAAAGGAGAAAACTCAACTACCAAAATCCTGAACAGACTGAAGTCAGATTCCCTAAGTCACCTTTGAAGACCGAGAGGGCCAAATGGCAAGGACCTGGGAGTAACTTCTAGGACCTAAGAGCAGACTTTAAGAATTGAGAGAAACCCCTATTGACGCTGAGTGAGGAGCGAGGAGTGAGGAACTGAATCTGGAGATGCTGTATTAGCTGTTTATAATTGTAGCACAAATCCCAAATTAGCAAGGCTAAGTGGAAGAATCAGCCAGGCATTACTCTTGGCCCTCTAAAGCATCTTAAAAAAAAAATGCCACACGACATTGACACTACTGCCGGAGGCTTTAAATAACCACCACTTCCCACAGAAGCTCTTAAGCCGGGCAGCCCCTACTGCACAGTGTGTCCCTGACTCCCTGGGCAGCAGATAACTAGTCAACAGGCCCTGGGAATCCCTTTTAGACCTCAGGCTTGTTAGCAACAACACAACAAACAGTTGAAAGGGCTTCTGCATGTAAGCTTCTGGCTGCTTCATGAATTGCTGCTAAAATAAGGGGGTCAAAGCTGCAGGTGTTCTCAGCCTTCAGAGAAACACGCTAGTAGTGCTGAGTGAAGGGGCAGGCATGTTTGGCTGGGCCTAAGTGGAAGTCCTTAGGGTAAGAGTCATGGACTAGTCTGCAGACACAGTGACCAGGAAGCAGGGTTGGATGTATTTCTTTTCTTGTCAGACATATCAACCATCAAACTGAATTCTCTGACCCCAGGCTCCACCCCTTCAAGTCATTATCAATATCACTTCTGGTTATCTTTTTGAAACTTATATTAAACTGTGACATTTATGCTTAAAATTCCCATCTGAATTGTCAGGGCATAGAGAACAATGTCAAGTTCATGGCAAGCATTGAGCCCCCTTCCACCACTTGGGCACAAATGATTGGCCAAACTTATCTTTGTCTTACTTTATCTACTGATGTCTATGGACCCTGGGCTTCAGCCTCATGGAAATTCATCCCCAAATGTGCCTTATCCTCGGGGACATTTGGCAATATCTAGAGATATTTTTGTTTGTGGGGGTGGGTGTGCTACTGATATTTGGTGAGTGGAGGCCAAGAATGCAGCTATGCTTCCAACAACACACCAAACTGCTCCTTACATTAATGGAATATCTAGCCGAAAATGTCAATAGGGCCAAAGTGGAGAAACCCTGGCCTCAGCTATTAACTCTACCTAGAATACCTTTCCTTCTTCCTCCCTCCTGCTCTCCTGCCCTCCCTTCCCAATCTGGTGAAATGCTATTCTTCTTTCAAGCCCTGCAGAAATTTCCCTAGTCTGTGAAGCCCTCTCAACCCTGCTCCCCACTCTCTTGTTTCTTTAGTTTCTTTGTCCGATCCTGTAACATTGTTTCCTAACCCCTACTAAAACAATTTTTTTTTTCCAAAGCAGCACAGATGACAAAGGTCACTTCACCCTTAAGAACTCGAACAATCTTCTTGAACTTCCAATTCCATGCTTGGTAGAAGTCCAGACCACACATCCCTGCCCCCAGTGTTTTCAGAAATAGTGGTCACATTGGGCTAGATGACTGCCTCCTTGGCTTGTGGGTTGTCACATTCTATGTGTGCCCTCCAGTGTGCTGGGTTCTGCACCACTTCAGCCCAGAGAGGAAATGCAGGCTGTTCCTCTGTATTTACAAAACCCCACTCACATGAGGCAATTTGCGCAGAGTGGATTTTGCTGGAAGGCAGAATGGAGGGAATTTACATTGCAGTAATGAAAACAATTCAAAGTCAACATTAGACATCTCCCTTCTAAAAGCCTCAGCCAGTTTGCTCTGGAGATGCTTCATAGCTGCTTCGACACTGTGCTCTGGGTACAGCACCAGCTCACCAGCTCCTCACTCTGCCTCGCCTCTCTTGTCTCCTTTTCACCCCTGCCCTCTGAAGTTAACCCCAGGAAATATAATTAATTTTCACCTTATGTTTGGTCCTGCCACCTCCTTTTCCCCAGCTCAGATCCGTGTCCACCTTCGCTTAAGCAAATCAATTAAAGTTCTGAGAAGAAAGAAAAAAAAAAAAGTGTGTTTTTCCAGATAGCAACCTCGGAAGGAATGTTGTTTAAAAATACCAGTTCTTTTCTCTTTATTCTATTTTGCTAACTGTTCCAGGTCCATCTTGAAAAGACATTCAAGGACGGAGATTGAACCTCATTTATCTCTCTTTCAGGGCCTAGGACAGTGCTGGGTACATCCTTGATGGCCAGAGGATCTTGAAGAACTGTTCTCCCATTTTGGTGCTGATGTGCAGAGAGGATTAGCTGGGATTAGAAGTGAATTGTGGAGGTTGGGGATGGTGGAGCTTATTTGAATTTCACCTCTGCTGGTGAACATGGCGAAATGAAAACGTAAAGGTGCTAAATGGGAACAACTTCTTTCCTCTCACAGCCTGTGCACAGATCTTTACACTTGGTGAGCAACATGTAACCCCCTTTGCTCCCATACAGAAGGGGAGGGTAGTCAATGGCAATGGGGCTTCTTTCTCCTGTGGTCATTTAGTGCCAGGACACGTGATATGTACAACTTTGTGGGCAGAAGGGTTTCAAAGGGAGAATCTTGGGTCTGACTTAGGGAAGCTACTTATCCACTGAGAATACTCGACTCAGGGGAAACCAGTCCTTGGAAAGCCTGCTGGTAGGCCCCTCTCCTGGATCATGGCATGGATGCAATGGATGCACCTCATTCTTAGCCCCTCTGGGAGGCTCCAAGATTATCAGGGCTGGGCAGAGGTTCATGTTCGAGGTGAGGGAAGTAGAGTGTAGCAGAATTTGGGTCCAGTGATGCTGCTAATACCACTTTCTCTACAATATTAGGGTTTTGTGAGGTATTTTGAAATTCTAACCACAATCATTTTACACTTCCAACGGTAAAAAGTTTTATAAATATTTAACTTAAAAGAATATAAACCTTTTGAATACACAATTGGTTTTTAATTTCCTATAGCTGCATCAAGAAAAGGAACACTGTTAAAATATTGTTAGGAGCACTGTCAATAAGAACATTGAAAGCTGTGCATACAAACATCCTGAATTGAAAGTTAATGTCGTGGAAAGGAGGGGACAGGAATGCAGGGAACATAAGAAGACCTACTTTTGAATCCCAGTCCTGCCAACAGCTAGCTCTGAGAACTTAAATCATGATCTCAGTTTCCTCATCTCTCTGTGAAAACAGGATAACAGCAGTTGTCCTGCCAACAGTATAGGCTTGCAAGGTGGATCTAAGGAAATAGAGGACTTGGAAAAGCTTTGGGAAGTTAAAACAGTTTTTCAAAGAATAACAATAACACTGGAATTATCTGTGCCAGATTGGCTAAACCAGGTAATTGTCTTGTAGCAGAGTTGTTTTCAAACAGTGGGTCATGATCATGGCACATTGACATTGTTCAGGCCTTGTGCTTTGATGGGTCCTATGTTGCTTGGAGATGCATTCACTGACAGGGCTTTTAAGTGGCTTTGATACAGCATGGGATGGAGAAACATATGACACTGGATGATGGTGAGATGAAGATGTTGAAACTGCAATGCCTAGGAGTTGCCCACAGATTTCCTGAGACTGCTGCTTGGTCATTGGAGACATTCTTTTAGGACCTTTCAAGAGAGTTTACTGTGCTAGTAGGATGGAAGTCACATACCTTGGGGCCTCCATGAAGGAGAGCCTGCAGTTCAGTGTACTCCTGCTGTTCACAGAAAACAAGCACTTGCAGTTCAGTGTCAAGTACGTTTTTCATCAGGGGACTGTAAAAGGCTATGTAAGCAAAGGACCAACATTTGGTCTCCCAAAGACTGGTCCAGGAGAGTCTTTCCTTACTAGCCCGTAATTTTCTGTTACCCTGAAGTGAAGATCCTCTCCATGAATGTCCACACTGTACATGTGGGAATGGTGTTTCCCCCTTGAAAGTGGTGGAACTTTCCTCTAAAGACTCAATGGGATATCTTGAGGTTGGGGAGAATGGGATTCTGTGGTTTCTGCTCCTTCCTCAGGAGGAAACATATTTCACAGCAAACATATTTTGTAAGATGTGAAATATGCCCATTAGCAAACTTGAGGACAGTAAAAAAAGTTCAGGGTAAAAGTGCCTTATGGCTGAAAGGAATAAAGACATTCCTTCACAAGCCTTCTGTATCAATCCTGGTTCTGAAAGAAAACAGGACACCCTCAAGTGAGGAAATTGAGAAAAATAATAATAAAATGACTATTTACAAAAGGGTGGGGGGAGTTAAGGGAAGTCAACACAGGGGAAGGGGAAATGTGCAAGAGCTAAATAATACCTGGGAGCCATTACCAGCTCTGGATCTGATGGGGTATGAGGGAGAGTGGTTATCTGAGCTTAGAGTTGTAGGAGAGAGACACGAAGCAGGAGCTGAGGCTTGGGTGGAGGAATGCAACGACTAAAGCCCAGCGATGAGAGAGTGGGGGTGTGACTACTCTGATCTCATTATTTTCTCACCCTTAGCCTCCAGCCAGGGTTCCCCATTAGCTGAATCTACCAGGAAGCCAAAGGACAAGGGCCAATGTAAAGGCTGCCTGTAGCCTCCCAGAGGTTAGACAATCTTCTCAGACAGGAAAATGGAAGCTATCCAGCACACTTTTCTTGGCTAAAATACCCTATTTTAAAACAAAACACTCAAACAAAAACATAACTTAGTGGAAAGAGCAGAGTCACCAGTGAGGAGACCAGAGCTCTGATCTGAAGTCTGTTACCCATTTGCTGAAAAGTCTTGGGCAAGTCACATTCCCTCTTTGTGTCAGTACCTCTCCTTCTTCCACATCCAGGGTAGTATGCAGAAAAAGTGGGTTTATTAGTACTGGTGTGTGGTGAACAGCTCCCCTGGTAATCTGAAGGGGAGATTGAGCAGCAGCAGATGTAACTTAAAGGAGGGAGAAGGATAGTGAAGGGACCATGCAGATCTCTCAAACCTGGTGGAGAAAGAATAAGAGCAGGAGGAGCAGAATCCTGAGAATAAGCAAAGCCCTGAGACTCTCCCCTCCTCCTTCATTCAGGAAGGAGGGCAATGTTTGCTGACAGCTGCAGATGTGAGCATTGAAGGAAGAAGACAGAGAGGCTCTGTTTATTACTGAGCAAAATGAACACTGTTTTCATTTAATGGTTGCTTTCTTTTCTTGCCTAGTTGCCAAAAAGCACATCAGTGATTATGTGTCTCAATGACCATGTGTCTCAAATTGGCTCTCTGTTTGCTGCCCACTCTTTAGAATGTAAGGTCCAGAGAGTAGGGGGTTGTACTCATAAGTAAAGGAAATATTAAAGGAGACAATATCTATGAGATAACAGTGAAGTACAGACCTAAGCCAAATCTTATAAGTATTTGATTGGTGCCTTCCTTCCCCATAGAGTGTGAGCACCACAAGGCCATGCCTATTTATAAATCATCAGTCACAGATCCTGTTTCAGTCTACAGAACTGTGTAGGTTCTTAGTCACATCAGTTCAACGGATAATGCAACAATGAAAACATGTTCTGGTTTCTCAGATTCTTATGTTTCCTGGTACCTGGAATCTCTTGTTTGGCTTGGCTTCCTCACATTGATAATTTGACTGCATATTTTGCTCTACTTTGATTTTATTTCCAACCCTGGAGACTGTCTTGGCTCTAAAATCTGTGTCTAATTAGATAGTAGTAGATGCAGGAACCACAAAAGTAATGCAAAAACAAAGTGCTTGCAAGAACAAATAAAAAGGGCCAGGACAACTGATAAAAAGAAAATGCTATAGACTGAATGTTTGTCCCCCCACCCGCCACAATTCATGTTGAAATCCTAACCTCCAATATGAAGGAATTAGGAGGTGTGGGGTGTCTTTGGGGGTGATTAGGTATGAAGGTGGAATTCTCATGAATGGAATTGTGCCCTTATAACAGAGACCCAAGAGAGCTTTCTCTCCCTTTCTGCCATGTGAAGGCACATGGAGATGATGGCATTCTATTAACCAAGGAGTGGGTTCTCACCAGATACCAAATCTGCCAGTGCTTTATCTTGGATGTTCAGCCTTTAGAACTGTGAGAAATAAATATTTGTTGTTTTAAGCCACCGTATCTATGGTAATTTGTTATAGAAGCCTGAATGGATTAAGACAAAAATTGAGTTAAACATTCTTTTTTATTGCTCTTTGGCTGGCTGTATGAGTAAGGCATGGAATAGAGGAAACCATGAGAGAAGACATTCAAAGAATGCCCTGAAATACTAAACACAATCAAGCATATTTGAGTAAAGGTGTTTGAGCTCATCAATACAGACTCTTATAACTTTAGATCTCTGTGACATTAATGGCTTTCTTACTATTCTCTTACCTCTTACACTACTTCTAATTTGTTCTGAAAAATGCCTCCAAATTAATCTTCTAAAGTACCTATTGGCAATGAAATTGCTTTCAACTCACACTTCTGCAGGACAAACACACAAATAAAAGTCCCCAGAAGTTTGGGAGAACTTGTACTAACATTAGGACATGAGTGCTGACAAGCACCATTTTTGAGTCCTTCCTCTAGCCTATTAGTGCCTGGGGCTTACCTGCCCACCTGCTTACCTGCCAACCCATCCTGAGTCGCCCTGGGTTGAGCAGCCAGACACGTGGGGACCAAGCCCCACCCTCCAGTGGTCCAGTAGCCACTGCACAAGGCACTGCCTGACAGCCAGCCAGGCAGGGGCAGCCCTGCCTAACTGCATGCCCACAGTAGTTGGCCCTGTCCCAACAGAAGGGCCCATGCAGCCACAAATGGGGTATTCTGAGAGCATATAGCTACAGTGAACAGAGGGGAGCGTGCTGCTAGTCCCCATAGGACATGTCCTACATAAGGCCACTTATCCAAGACCAAGAAATGTAACCAACGTACCTAATACATAGAAATAAAAACAGAGAATCAGGCAAAGTGAGGTGACTGAGGAAAGGAATCCAAATATAATATTAAAGATAGTCATCAAATCACAGGGAAGAGAAGAAAAGAAGAAAGTAACATAGAAGAACTACAAAAACAATCAGAAAACAATTAACACAATGGCAATAAGTACATACCCATCAATAATTACTTTAAATGTAAATGGACTAAATGCTCCTATTAAAATACATAGAGTGGCTGAATGGATTAAAAAAATAAGACTCATATTTATGCTGCCTACAAGAGACTCACTTCAGCTTTAAAGGCACACAAAGACTGAAAGTGAGGGGATGGAAAAGATATTCCATGCAAATAGAAATAAAAAGAAAGCTGGGGAAGCAATACTTATATCAGACAAATAGACTTTAAAACCAACACTGTAAAAAGAGACAAAGAAAGACATTACATAGTAATAAAGGGATTGATCCAAGAAGAAGATATAATAATTGTAAATATATTTGCACCCAATGTAGGAGCACCTAAATACATAAAGCAAGTATTAACAAACATTAAGAAAGAAAGTGACAGTAACAAAATAATAGTAGGGGATTTTAACACCCCACTTATATCAATGGACAGATCATCTAGACAGAAAATCAATGAGGAAACACTGGTGTTAAATACCACTTTAGACCAGATGGACTTAACAGATATATATAGAACTTTTCATTCAGAAGCAGTGCAGTACACATTTTTTCAGGTGCACATGGAACATTCTCCAGGATAGATCACATGGTAGGGCACAAAACAAGTCTTAATACATTTTAAAAGATTGAAATCATGTCAAGCATCTTTTCTGACCACAACAGTATAGAAATCAACTGCAAAGAAAAAGACTGCAAAAAACACAAACACAGGTAGGCTAAACAGTATGCTACTAAACAACCAATGAGTCACTGAAGAAATCAAAGAGGAAATAAAGAAATACCTAGAGACAAATGAAAACAGAAACACAATGATCCAAAATCTATGGGCTACAGCAAAATCACTTCTAAAAGGGAAGTTTATAGTGATAAAAGACTAGCTCAGGAAGCAAAAATCTCAAATAAACAATTTTACCTTACACCTAAATAAACTAGAAAAAGAAGAACAAACAAAATCCAAAGTTAACAGAAAGAAAAAAAAAGTTCAGAGTAGAAATAAATGAAACAGACAAAAAAATAGAAAATATCAATGAAGATAAGAGCTGGTTTTTTGAAAAGTTAAACAAAGTTGATAAACCTTTATCCAGACTCATCAAAAGGAAAAGAGAGAGGGCCCAACTAAATAAAATAAAAGATGAAAGAGGAGAAGTTACAATTGGCACCACAGACATACCAAGGATCATAAGAGAATACTATGAATAATTATACACCAATAGAATGGACAAACTAGAAGACATGGATAAATTTCTAGAAATGTACAATCTTCCAAGACGGAATTAGGAAGAAATACAAAATATGAACAGACTATCAGTAATAAAATTGAATCAGTAAAAAAACCCCAAAACTCCTAACAAGCAAAAGCCAAGGACCAGATGTTTTCCCAGGTGAATTATACCAAACACTTAAAGAAGAGTTAACAGTTATCCTTTTCAAACGATCCCCAAAAATTGAAGAGAAAGAAACGCTTTTGAACTCATTATGTGAAACCACCATCACCCTGATTCCAAAACCAAAGATAACACAGAAAAAGAAAATTACAGGTCATTGTCATTGATAAACAGATATGAAAAAATCCTTAACAAAATATTAGCAAACATTAGCAAATTCTAGCAAACTGAATTCAACACTCCATTAAGAGGATCATACATCGTGATCAAGTAGGATTTATCCCAGGGATGTCAGGATGGTTTAATGTCTGCAAATCTATTAATGTGATACGCCACATTAACAAATTAAAGAATAAAAATCATAAAGGTCATTTCAATAGATACAGAAAAAGCTTTTAACAAAATGCAGCATTCATTCATGATAAAAACTCTCAAAAAAGTGGGCATAGAAGGAACATACCCTAACATAATAAAGGCCATATGTGACAAAGGTAACATGATACTCATTGGTGAAAACCTGAAAGCATTTCCTCTATGATCAGGAACAAGACAAGAATGCTCCCTCTCATCACTCTGGGCTAGATCCTGGATGGTGATGGCTCCCCTTTCCAGACAGAACTGAGGCACAGAGAGTGTCACAACAACATGATGTAAGAGGCAGTGTGGAGATATTGCTACAGATGATGTTGAGTGAGGGTTGAAGGAGGCTACTTCATTCACAGACATCCACTCCCCTGGGGATTCTGCCAGCAGCCTTCATTTGGGCTGGAACTCTTCCCAGAGACGCTGGCCTGCTGACCTACTACATCAGATTTTGGATTCAAGAAGCCTCCACAATCATATTAGGAAAGTGAGGAAGAAAGAACTGAAATAAGTCATCCAAGATCATATATCCGCTCCTGAGACAAAAACCATCCTGAAGGAAACCTTCAAGATGGTGGAGGAGTAAGATGTGGAGATCACCTTCCTCCCCACAAATACATCAGAAATACATCTACATGTGGAACAATTCTAACAGAACACCTACTGAACGCTGACAGAAGACCTCAGACTTCCCAAAAGATATATGTATATATATTTTTCTTTTTCTCTTTTTGTGAGTGTGTATGTGTATGTTTCTTTGTGTGATTTGTCTGTATAGCTTTGCTTTAACCATTTGTCTTAGGGTTCTGTCCATTTTTTTTGTTGTTGACGCTGTTTGTTTTTGGTATAGTTTTTAGCACTTGCTATAATTGGTGGATTTGTTTTCTGGTTTGTTTGCTCTCTTCTTTCTTTTTATATTACTTTTTAATTTTTTGTATTTTTTATAATGTAAATTTTTTATTTTAATAACTTTATTTAATTTTATTTATTTATTTCATTTTTTCTCCCTTTTCTTCTGAGTCATGTGGCGGACAGACTCTGGGTGCTCCAGCCAGGCATCAGGGCTGTGCCTCTCAAGTGGGAGAGCTGAGTTCAGGACATTGGTCCACCAGAGATCTCGGAGCCCCACATAATATCAAATAATGAAAGCTCCCCCAGAGATCTCCATCTCAATGATAAGACCCAGCTCCAGTCAACAACCAGCAAGCTACAGTGCTGGACACCATATACTAAACAACTAGCAAGACAGGAACAAAACCCCATCCATTAGCAGAGAGGCTGCCTAAAATCATAATAAGGTCACAGACACCACAAAATACACCACCAGATGTGGACCTGCCCACCAGAAAGACAAGATCCAGCATCATCCACCAGAACACAGGCACCAGTCTCCTCCACCAGGAAGCCTACACAACCCACTGAACCAACCTTACACACTGGGGGCAGACACCAAAAACAATGGGAAATACGAACCTGCCGGCTGTGAAAAGAAGAGCCCAAACACAGTAAGTTAAGCAAAATGAGAAGACAGAGAAACACAGAGCAGTTGAAGAAACAACGTAAAAACCCACCAGACCAACAAATGAAGAGGGAATAGGCAGTCTACCTGAAAAAGAATTCAGAGTAAGATTAGGAAATATGATTCAAGTCTTGGAAATAGAATGGAGAAAATACAAGAAACATTTAAAAAGGACCTAGAAGAACTAAAGAGCAAACAAACAATGATGAACAACACAGTAAATGAAATTAAAAATTCTCTAGAAGGAATCAATAGCAGGATAACTGAGGCAGAAGAAGGCATAAATGACCTGGAAGATAAAATAGTGGAAATAACTACTGCAGAGCAGAATAAAGAAAAAAGAATGAAAAGAATTGAGGCCAGTCATAGAGGCCTCTAGAAAAACATTAAGTGCACCAACATTCGAATTATAGGGGTCCCAGAAGAAGAAGAGAAAAGGAAAGGGACTGAGAAAATATTTGACGAGACGATAGTTGAAAATTTCTTAATATGGGAAAGGAAATCATCAATGAGGTCCAGGAAGTGCAAGGAGTCCCACACAGAATAAATCCAAGGAGAAACACAGCAAGACACATATTAATCAAACTATCAAAAATTAAATACAAAAAAAATATTAAAAGCAGCAAGGGAAAAACAAAAAAATAACATACAAGGGAACCCCCATAAGGTTAACAGCTGATCATTCAGCAGAAACTCTGCAAGCCAGAAAGGAGTGGCAGGAGATATTTAAAGTGATGAAACGGAAAAACCTACAACCAAGATTACTCTACCTAGCAAGGATCTCATTCAGATTAAACAGAGAAATTAAAACCTTTACAGACAAGCAAAAGCTAAGAGAATTCAGCACGACTAAACCACCTTTACAACAAATGCTAAGGAACTTCTCTAGGCAGGAAACACAGGAGAAGGAAAAGACCTACAGTAACATATGGAAGACATTTAAGAAAATGGTAATAGGAACATACATATAGATAATTACCTTAAATGTAAATGGATTAAATGCTCCAACCAAAAGACATAGAATGGCAGAAGGGATACCAAAACAAGACCCATATATATGCCGTCTACAAGAGACCCACTTCAGACCTAGGGACACATACAGACTGAAAGTGAGGGGATGGAAAAAGATATTCCATGCAAATGGAAATCAAAAGAAAGCTGGAGTAGCAAGTCTCACATCAGACAAAATAGACTTTAAAATAAAGACTATTACAAGAGATAAAGAAGGACACTACATAAAGATCAAGGGATCAATTCAAGAAGAAGATATAACAATTGTAAATATTTATGCGCCCAACATAGGAGCACCTCAATGCATAAGGCAAATGCTAACAGACATAAAAGGGGAAAATTGACAGTAACACAATCATAATAGGGACTTTACCTTTCACCAATGGAGAGATCATCCAAATTGAAAATAATAAAGGAAACACAAACTTTAAATGATGCATTAAACAAAGTGAACTTAATTGACCTTTATAGGATATTCCATCCAAAAACAACAGAATACACTTTCTTCTCAACTGCTCATGGAACATTCTCCTGGGTAGATCATATCTTGGGTCACAAATCAAGCCTAAGTAAATCTAAGAAAATGGAAATCGTATCAAGGATCTTTTTCGACCACAATATTATGAGACTAGATATCATTTAGAGGAAAAAATCTGTAAAAAATACAAACACCTGGAGACTAAACAATACATTACTAAATAACCAACAGATCACTGAAGAAATCAAAGAGGAAATCAAAAAATACCTAGAAACAAATGACAATGAAAACACGACGACCCAAAACCTATGGGATGAAGCAAAAACAGTTCTAAGAGGGAAGTTTAGAGCAATACAATCCTACCTTAAGAAATAAGAAACATCTCAAACAAACAACCTAACCTTACACATAAAGCAATTAGAGAAAGAAGAAGAAAAAAGCCCCAGAGTTAGCAGAAGGAAAGAAATCATAAAGGTCAGATCAGAAAAAAATTAAAAAGAAATGATAGCAAAGATCAATAAAACTAAAAGCTTGTTCTTTGAGAAGATAACCAAAATTGATAAACCATTAGCCAGACTCATCAAGAAAAAAAGGGAGAAGACTCAACTCAATAGAATTAGAAATAAAAAATAAAAAGTAACAATGGACACTGCAGAAATACAAAGGATCATAGGAGATTACTACAAGCAACTCTATGCCTATAAAATGGACAACCAAGAAAAAATGGACAAATTCTTAGAAAAGCACAACCTTCTGAGACTGAACCAGGAAGAAATAGAAAATATACACAGACCAGTCACAAGCACTGAAGTTGAAACTGTGATTAAAAATCTTCCAACAAACAAAGCCCAGGACTGGATGACTTCACAGGCGAATTCTATCAAACATTTAGAGAAGGGCTAACACCTGTCCTTCTCAAATTCTTCCAAAATACAGAAGAGAGAGGAATAGTCCCAAACTCATTCTATGAGGCCACCATCACCCTGATACCAAAACCGGCTAAGATGTCACAAAGAAAGAAAACTGCAGGTCAATATCACTGGTGAATATAGATGCAAAAATGCTCAACAAAATACTAGCAAACAGAATCCAACAGCACATTAAAAGGATCATATACCATGATCAAATGGGGTTTATCCTAGGAATGCAAGGATTCTTCAATAAACACAGATCAATCATTATGATACACCATATTAACCAATTGAAGGAGAAAAACCATATGATCATCTCAATAGATGCAGTAACAGCTTTTGACACAATTCAACACCCATTTATGAAAAAAGCCCTCCAGAAAGTAGGCATAGAAGAAACTTACCGCAACATAATAAAGTCCATATATGAAAAACTCACTGCCAACATCATTCTCAATGGTGAAAAACTGAAACCATTTCCTCTAAGATCAGGAACAAAACAAGGCTGCCCACTCTCACCACTATTATTCAACATTCAACATAGTTTTGGAAGTTTTAGCCACAGCAATCAGAGAAGAAAAATAAATAAAAGGAATCCAAATAGGAAAAGGAGAAGCAAACCTGTCACTGTTTTCGGATGACATGATACTATACATGGAGAATCCTAAAGATGCTACCAGAAAACTACTAAAGCTAATCAATGAATTTGGTAAGGTAGAAGGATACAAAATGAACGCACAGAAATCTCTTGCATTCCTATACACTAATGGTGAAAAATCTGAATGAGAAATTAAGGAAACACTCCCATTTACCATTGCAACAAAAAGAATAAAATACCTAGGAATAAACCTACCTAACGAGACAAAAGACCTGTATGCAGAAAACTGTAAGACACTGATGAAAGCAATTAAAGATGATACAAACAGATGGAGAGATATACCATGTTCTTGGATTGGAAGAATTAACATTGTGAAAATGACTATACTACCCAAAGTAAATTACAAATTCAATGTAATCTCTGTCAAACTGCCAATGACATTTTTCACAGAACTAGAACAAAAAAATTCACAATTTGTATGGAAATACCAAAGACCCTGAATAGCCAAAGCAATCTTGAGAAAGAAAAATGGAGCTGGATGAATCAGGTTCCCTGACTTCAGACTATAA
Source organism: Delphinapterus leucas (assembly GCF_059928025.1). Taxonomy (NCBI): domain Eukaryota; kingdom Metazoa; phylum Chordata; class Mammalia; order Artiodactyla; family Monodontidae; genus Delphinapterus; species Delphinapterus leucas. The sequence continues at coordinate 37,545,479 of NC_143147.1, forward strand.
AACAAAGCTACAGTAAACGAGACAGTATAGTAATGGCACAAAAACAGAACTATAGATCAATGGAACAGGATAGAAAGTGCAGAGATAAACCCACACACCTATGGTCACCTTATTTTTGATAAAGGAGGCAAGAATATACAATGGAGAAAAGATAGCCTCTTCACTAAGTTGTTCTGGGAAAACTAGACTGCTACATGTAAAAGAATGAATTTAGAACACTCCCTAACACCATACACAAAAATAAACTAAAGACCATACACAAAAATAAAATAAAGACCTAAATGTAAGTCCAGACACTATAAAACTCTTAGAGGAAAACATAGGCAGAACACTCTATGACATAAATCGCAGCAAGTTCCTTTTTGACCCACCTCCTACAGGAATGGAAATAAAAACAAAAATAAACAATGGGACCTAATGAAACTTAAAAACTTTTGCACAGCAAAGGAAAGCATAAATAAGATGAAAACACAACCTCAGAATGGAAGAAATTATTTGCAAATGAAGTAACTGACAAAGGATTTATCTCCAAAATTTACAAGCGGCTCATGCAGCTCAATATCAAAAAAAACAAACAACCCAATCCCAAAATAGGCAGAAGACCTAAACAGACATTTCTCCAAAGAAGAAATACAGATTGCCAACAAACACATGAAAGGATGCTCAACATCACTAATTAGAGAAATGCAAATCAAAACTACAATGACGTATCACGTCACACCAGTCACAATGGCCACCATGAAAAAATCTACAAATGATGTATGCTGGAGAGGGTGTGGAGAAAAAGGAACCCTCTTGCACTGTTGGTGGGAATGTAAATTGATATAGCCACTATAGAGAACAGTATGGAGGTTCCTTCAAAAACTAAAAATAGAGCTACCATACAACCCAGCAATTCCATTACTGGGCATATACCCTGAGAAAACCATAATTCCAAAGGTGTCATGTACCACGATGTTCATTGCAGCTCTACTTACAATAGCCAGGACATGGAAACAACCTAAGTGTCCATCAACAGATGAATGGATAAAGAATATGTGGCATGATGGAATATTACTCAGCCATAAAAGGAAGTGAAATTTAGCTATTTTTAGTGAGGTGGATGGACCCAGAGTCTGTCATACAGAGTGAAGTGAGTCAAATACCGTATGCTAACACATATATATGGAATCTAAAAAAAAAAAAAAATGGTCATGAAGGACCTAGGGGCAAGACAGGAATAAAGACACAGACCTACTAGAGAGTGGACTTGAGGATATGGGGAGGGGGAACGGTAAGCTGTGACAAAGTGAGAGAGTGGCATGGACATATATACACTACCAAATGTAAAATAGATAGCTAGTGGGAAGCAAACACATAGCACAGGGAGATCAGCTCTGTTCTTTGTGACCACCTAGAGGGGTGGGATACGGAGGGTTGGAGGGAGATGCAAGAGGGAGGGGATATGGTGATATATGTATATGTATAGCTGATTCACTTTGTTATAAAGCAGAGAATAACACACTATTGTAAAGGAATTATACTCCAATAAAGGTTAAAAAAATAATTCGGGCTTCCCTCGTGGCACAGTGGTTGAGAGTCTGCCTGCCGATGCAGGGGACACAGGTTCGTGCCCCTCTCTGGGAAGATCCCACATACCGCGGAGTGGCTAGGCCCGTGAGCCATGACCACTGAGCCTGTGCGTCCGGAGCCTGTGCTCCACAACGGGAGAGGCCACAACAGTGAGAGCCCCGCGTACCGCAAAAAAAAAAAAAAAAATTCACCCATGTCTTTACAGGACTTGATAGTTTCTTGCTTTTTATTGCTGAATAAAAATTCCATTGTACGAATGTACCACAGCTGCTGGTTTATCCATTCATCTATTGAAGGACGTATTGTTTGCTTCCAGTTTTTGGTGATTGTGAATAAAGCTGCTAAAACATTCATGTCCAAGTTTTCTTACGGCAAAAAATTTTAAATCAGTTGTGTAAATACCTGGGAATGTGACTGCTAGATGACATAGTAAGACTATGGTTAGCTTTATAAAGAAACTTCCAAACCATCTTCCAAAGTGACTTTATCATTTACATTCCCAAGAGGAATGAATGAGTATTCCTGTTGCTCTGCAAGCTCTCGAGATATTGGCATTGTCAGGTTTTGGGGGATTTTAGCCATTCTAATATTAGTGTACTGGTATCTTATTGTTGTTTTAATTTGTATTTGCCTAATGACACATGGTGTTGAGCATCTTTTCATGTGCTTATTTGCCACCTGTATATCTTCTTTGGAAAAGTCTGTGCATATCTTTTTCCCAAATCTATATTGCATTGTTGGTTTTCTTATTGTTGAGTTTGGTTTTTTTTTCCTCTTATTTTTATTTTTTTGCATATTTTTCTCTCTTTATTAAATTATGCCTTTAGAATGATGAATACAGTAGAAATTAAGTTTTACTTTGCTTTCCAATTACCTAATATAGTTAGACTTCCTATTTCCAATTCTTTTAAGATCTAGGTTTCATTTTATTTTAATTGAAGTATACTTGACTTACAACATTATATTAATTTTAGGCATACAACATAGTGATTTGATATTTGTATACATTACAAAATGATCACCATGATAAGTCTAATTACCGTCTGTCACCATACAAAGTTATTACAACATTATTGACTATATTCCCTATGCTGTACACTACATACCCGGAGTATCTGACCTACTTATTTTATAACCGGAAGTTTGTACCTCTTAATCTCCCTCACCTATTTCACTCATCCTCACAGCCCCATCCCCTTTGGTAAGCACCAGTTTGTTCTCTGTATCTATAAATCTGTTTCTGCTTTGATTTCTTTGTTCATTTGTTTTGTTTTTTAGCTCCACATATAAGTGAAATCATATGGTATTTCTCTTTGTCTGTGTTATTTCACTTAGCTTAATACCCTCTAGCCTCATCCATGTTGTTGCAAATGGCAAAATCTCATTCCTTTGTATGGCTGAGTATATATATATATTTTTTTTTCATATATTCTTTAGCCATTCATCTATCAGCGGACATTTAGGTTGCTTCCATATCTTGGCTATTATAAATAATGCTGCAGTGAACATAGAGGATGCATACATCTTTTTGAATTAGTGTTTTTGTTTTCTTCAGAAAAATACCCAGGAGTGGAATTGCTGGGCCATATGGTAGTTTTATTTTTACTTTTATGAGGAACCTCCATACTGTTTTCCATAGTTGCTTTACCAATTTACGTTCCCACCAACAGTGAAATAGTGTTCCCTTTTTCCAACATTCTCATCAACACTTGTTATTTGTTGTGCTTTTGATAATAGTCGTTCTGACAGGAGTGATATGATATCTCATTGTGGGTTTGATTTATATTTTCCTGATGATTAGTGATGTTGAGTATCTTTTCGTCTGTCTGTTGGCCATCTGTATGTCT